>NC_092340.1:251760000-252082500 GCF_046630445.1 Rutidosis leptorrhynchoides
TCAAAAAGGTTCGATAAATATTTATTTTCTGTTCCAATTCATATGTAAGGAGTACTAATATTCAAACTTAAAAAGGTAAAAATATATTTAACAACTCTAAGATCTTTAAAATCAATTTACAGTTCAACTTTTATTTCAATCCCTCATGAACATGTACTGTATCTATATTAAAACTAACAAAACGTCAACCGAGTGTTACTGACGTTTACTAATTAAGCTCGAAATCATTTATTTTTAATATAATCACATTCTATATATAAACAGTTTTAAAATAGCAAGTTTAATTACTAAAACAAATATATTATATATTTTTAAATAAATAGATTTAATATAACTTTATATATTTACAAGTAATATATTTATATACATAATTATATATATCTATATATTTATAAATATAGTTTCCATTTCATCGCATATTATTTTACATATTTAATTCTAATAGTTTAATCATATATTATTTCAATAATATCTATATGCATCTATTTATATAGTTGTTCGTGAATCGTCGGGAATGGTCGAAAGTCAAACGAATATATGAAACAGTTCAAAATATTTGTGACTCAACATTACAGACTTTGCTTATCGTGTCGCAACCATATAAGGTTCAAGTTTAAATTTGGTCGGAAATTCCCGGGTCATCACACTACCTACCCGTTAAATAAATTTCGTCCCGAAATTTGAGTGAGGTGGTCATGGTTAACGATAAAAATGTTTTCATGATGAAAATGAGTTGATAAATAGAGTTTTTTTTTTTTTCATTATTAGTTAATATAGATAAAACAATTCGATTATTCGTAGCGTATGAGTGAAGTTATCACAAAAGATTGAAATGAGAAATAAAGATTTGCCTTAATTTTGAAGTAGTCAGAGTTAAATTCCGGAATTCAAGGGATTTAAAAGAAAATCTTGAAGATCTTTAAGATCTGATTCTTCGGCGAATATGGAAATTAAGATCTCTTGAATTAAATGCGGTGATCTGCTTCAATTACTCTGTCTGATATTTCCATTATAAATTAAACTCTTCCGTTCCATTATTCTCACCATTCCTATACTTTCCTTCTTGTTTCATATATTCAAAGGATTTTGAGAATGCTTAATCCAGTTCTGATCCTTGTCCTCATCCTTATTATCGCAACAATCATTCTCATTTTCCAACTTCCACCAGAGGAATCTGCTTTCTTCTACTTCGCCCTCGGGATTATAATGTTTTTAATTCTCCCGTGTCTTTATGTTGCGATAAACATTGATATACATGGTTTGTAATTTATGTGTTGTTATCGGGCTTTTTATTCTCTCTTATATTTCAAAGCTCTATGCTTTTGTTTTCTCTTCCCGATTTCAAGTCAAGCGATTAATGGTCCAGAATTTGTAGATATAGAGTCTCGAATGATGATACTGTTCTAAGCAGGAAGGAACGTGATAGCACAATTTGATTTTCAAATTTATCAACATCACGGAAGATAGAACCATCAAGAATACATTTTCTTGATTTGTTCCGGAGTTAAGTAGGATGAAAGAGTTATGTAACATGGCACATGATGACGTTATGATCTGTGAATCATCACGTTTCATTTAGAAACTCAGTATGACTTACTGTAATATAATCACGTTGATCAAGTGTCATTATATTATACTAATTCATGCATCAGTTCCCAACATTACTTCAATAACATTCATATTTTAAACTCGAAAGTTTACAGAATATAGAAACTAACAGTTTCTATATGATGTAATACTGATTGCACGAAGAGATTTATGATTTCAGATAAGAATAGCTATGAAAATATCTTCAGAAATATGGAGGATATTTATAATGAAAGATACGATAATATCTCAGAATATCTAAGATCGGAGGATGATAGAAACTATTGTCTGCAAAGGTTTAGAGTAAGGAGCAAGATATTCACTAAAGACTTTAGCAGACATTGAATCATTTGGATTCTTTGAAGTCAAACTTATTCTTTATGATTTATCCACGGCTTCCTTCATAGTTTCGCATGATCCGCTTTTCGGTACTAAATTTTCTATTGAATGTTTCCAATATAATGTTACACAGGAAGCACGAAGAGGTATATAATTTCGGACGAGAATATTTATGAAAATATCCTCAGAAATATCGAAGATATTGATGATGATATTTTGAAATTTCTAAGTTCGATGGTTAATGGAGAGAGATTTTCCGCAAGATTTTAACATGACTTCGGAACAAGATATTCTCTAAAGATTTCAACGGATCTAGATTTATCTGGGTTCTATGAATTTAGGGTATGTTACTTGTATTTCTCCTTGGTTTCCTTTATGGTTAGCTCAATCTGCTTTTCAGTACCAAATTTTCTATCGAGCGTTCCTAACACTCCCTTATTTATCATCAAACTTTTGGCCGTTTAGACCATCTACAATTTTTCTGTTTCCTCTGCATTTAATGCTACGATATCTGAATCATCGGTTATCAATCCGAGGTGGTTTCAGGAGAATTGTGTTTTTAGATGATTAAACGCTGATGGTAATATGATGGAGTATGAAAGGTTCCCTGATAACAATAAAAGAGCACGCGTATATATCAAGATTATAATAAGGTTGTTTCGAGCGAAAAGTCGAAGTTGACTTGCTGGAGCTGTGACAAAATTGACTAATTTTGAAAAGGAATTGCAAAGTTATTTTCGGTAATAATAACGCTAAAGGAATTAGCACAACTACGCGTTAAACGTTTACTCAGTTGCCGAGAGTTTCTCAGGTGTATAACTATACGCATCAATCTTTTCTTTCTGTAGCTGAAGTGTGGTTGGTTCATCTTCTCGATTGAGATGTTTTCAAGAATCATGAAAGGTTTGAACGCAGATTGTAATCGTCAAGATACAGATGAGGTTTAAGATGAGATCAAGTGGCAAACTTGAAGATATGTTTAGTTTCATATGTTATAATCAATATTTTAATTCATTTTAATTGTCCAATGTTGATAGTCCTCAGTTGATAATCCACAGTTAACAGTCCAATAATTCATATATAGTTTAGTATATAATATTTGATTTAATTAATATGTATCGTGACCCGTATACGTCTCAGACTCGATCACAACTCAAAGTATATATATATTTTGGAATCAAACTCAACCCTGTATAGCTAACTCCAACATTTGCATATAGAGTGCCTATGGTTGTTCCGAAATATATATATAGATGGGTCGATATGATATGTCAAAACATTGTATATGTGTCCCGATATTTAAAATGCGTAGAATAAATAACAAAAATTAAATGACAATAATTAAGTGCGTAAAGTAAATAACAGAAATTAAATGACAATAAATAAAATTTGCCAGAATATAAATTGCGATAACTAAATTGTGATAAATAAAATGTAATACGGAATTAACAGTTAGCTAGGAACAGTTAGCTAGGATTTTGTTAGCGTGGTTTCTTAATAAAATTTAATATTGTTAATTAGTCTGTTTCTAATCAATTTTTATTGTGTCCATTTTTCTTTATTATGCCACTTGTTGGATTCTGATATGTCAAAATCCTAATATGAAATTGAATTTGAATGAAAATAGTTATTCTTTGGTGAACGGATACGTATATCGGTGGATGTAAGTAGGATAGTATATGACTGTTGAAACAGATTCGAAGAACGTACAATGTGACTTATTAATGTGACATTTAAATATTCCTTGGGTATTACCTACCCGTTAAAATATTTTCACCATTAACAGTTTGTACAAGAGAATTTTTAATTACAATCTTTATGAAAACATATATACATATATATTTTCTTCAGATGTATTCATGGATTTAATGAGTTAATATGATATTAAACTCATTTGCTTTACCGTTTGAACAAGAATATATAATCTCTAAAACATTAGAGTTTACATAATCATCATATCGAACGAAGATAAATGATGTAGAATGTCATGTAGAACGATGATTATACTCGAGGTACAGAATGAGACGTCGAAGCTGGTGATGCGGATGTTGTTATTGGTGGTACTAGTGCTGTTGGTGCTAAGGTTGGTGATGTTACTGGTGTTGGTGATACTGCTGGTGATTGCAAATTGTGTACCGTGCTCTCTAAAGTTAACACTCAAGCTCGGAGTTCTTTAACTTCTTCTACTAACCCTGGTTGGTTATCAGTGTGAGGTAGAGATCGGATATCTCCTCTATTTCCGTTAATGGTGGCCTCAAGACGAAAAATTCTTGCAAAAAGGGTATAAACGGTGTTGCGAACGGGTTCGCCGGTGAGCGGGTCAAGTACTCCAAGGTTAGGTGGTAGATTCGGTTCATGATATGGAGTACCTTCTTCCCTTCTCCATAGGGTGAGTATGTCGCGAACCCACCCCCATTTTCTCCAGTAATCACGGTAGTTGATTGGTTGGTGAGCTCCTGTCACGCTATCTTCGGAGTCAGATGAACTTGGTTGGTTCGTAGAGGCCATCTTACGCGATCTCAGAAAAAAAAAATTTGGTATGAAAAGTTTAGTGACAGCAATTGATAGTTGGATGGTATTCTCAATGCATAATATGCATAGATATATAGTACCAGGTTCCCTTAAATTACGGAGAAATTTACGGAAGTTATCAGACAAGATCTACAGTAACAGATACGCTAAGATATGAATTTTGTCTATACACTATTTATGCAGTCAATGCAGTAAAACGTGTCTAGACTAAGAATGATAAACAAGTGATTCTCTAAGAATGATAAGCAGGTAATTTTTGACACGAAATGATAAGCAAAACTTTTGATATGCAGACACGGTCGAAGTCCAGACTCAATAATGCATCCTAACGACTTATCAATTAGACACACTAATGCAGACATGGTTCGCTAAGACCACCGCTCTGATACCAACTGAAATGCCCCGTCCTAATCCATCCGGATGAAGTCCATATCGATTATAAATGATTCACATCAGTTGATTACATCGCGAGGTACTTGACCTCTATATGATACATTTTACAAACATTGCATTCGTTTTCGAAAAGACAATCTTTCATTACATCGAAATTTGACGGCATGCATATCATTTCATAATATATCTAACTATAATCGACTTAATAATAATCTTGATGAACTCAACGACTCGAATGCAACGTCTTTTGAAATATGCCATGAATGACTCCAAGTAATATCTTTAAAATGAGATAATGCACAGCGGAAGATTTCTTTCGTACCTGAGAATAAAAATGCTTTCAAGTGTCAACTAAAAGGTTGGTGAGTTCATTAGTTTAACATAAATAATCATTTCATAGTTTTAATAGACCACAAGATTTCATATTCCCATTTCTCATAAACATACGTCTCATGCATAGAGACAAAAATATCATTCATATGGATTGAACACCTGGTAACCGACATTCACAATATATATATAAGAATATCCCCATCATTCCGGGATCCTCCTTCGGACATGATATAAATTTCGAAGTACTAAAGCATCCGGTACTTTGGATGGGGCTTGTTGGGCCCGATAGATCTATCTTTAGAGTTCGCGTCAATTAGGGTGTCTGTTCCCTAATTCTTAGATTACCAGACTTAATAAAAAGGGCATATTCGATTAGATAATCCAACCATAGAATGTAGTTTCAAGTACTTGTGTCTATTTCGTAAAACAGTTATAAAAGCAGCGCATGTATTCTCAGTCCCAAAAATGTAAAGAGTAAAAGGGAGTAAATGAAACTCACCTAATGTATTTTGTAGTAAAAATACATATGACTATATTGAACAATTGAACAAAGCAGGGTTGGCCTCGAATTCACGAACCTATATCATTCGTATATATATTAAAACATATAATCGTAATCGAATAATTTATATATTTTATTATTCATAATATACTTGTTATATAATATGTTGTATAGATATAGATAAATTTAATATATTTACTTTATTTATTTTCTATAATTAATATTCATTATTCGTTATAACATAATAATAATAATAATAATAATGATAATAATTTATGGTAATGAAAAACTACCTCAAAACAAGCTTTAAAAATAAGACGTCACCAGCAGGGTTCGAACCCGCGACCTCTCGCTTCACAAACACACCCCCAAACCATCGAACCACTTGTTGCTTTCTTAACATAACTCGTATTTCATATATTTAATTATGTACAAACTGGGTTTGTAGTCCATTAAAAGAAGAAAAGCCCAAGTAACCCATTAGTGATAATTGGATCCATTTACAAATAGCCCACTAACATGAATGAATTAAGTTGGGGTGTTGTGGGTGTCGTCTGGTAGCAGTAACCACGAGTCATCATCATATACATCACATTACTTAATCATCATAATACTTTTTTTTTTTAACGGTTCATCATCATATGAACATAATGATCATCTTGTACCATCACCGAGACCCATTACTTCATCTTCCTCATTCGTTGATTTGGAGTCCAATACGTCTCCATCATGAACCCCACGACATATTCTATTATCAATAACATTAAGGGACCAGCTGTGTGAATTAAATACGTTGACAAGAACTAAAAAAAATGTGGGGTTTGCAGTTCGTAAAAAAAAAAAACAAATAGCAAGTAGGTTGGTCCCAATCTTGTTTTAATTTTTAATATAATCCACCTAAATTGTAAAGTAGTTGGAGGCTTTTCCTTTTGTTGGATTTTGGTAACCACATAACAGGAAAAGGTGCATACAACCACTCCCACCATTTACTTTTCATTAAGTAATATAAAAAAATATAGGTGATGTGATGTGCTTCCACTAGTTCGACCAATTTGAAAAAGACGCCAACAACAAAAAACGTGTTGCAACAAGAAAAGGATGGCTGCTGTAGCAGCCATGATATTGGTAAGAAGGAAACATATTTTGGTGTTTTGAATTTATAAGGGTGGTGACAATATGGGTTTTGAAGAAAAAAAAACAGAATTAATTAATAGGTTAATGAAGGTGTTGGGTCTTCGAATGGGTCACAAGCAGGAAACAAAATAATGGTCTCAGTAGTTGTTTGAGGTGGTTCTTGGGTGAATATAATCGGTGGTTATTAAACAGAAGTGGAAGCAGATAAAAAAAATGGATGGGGTGGTGATCGGTAAAAAAAAAATATAGAACATGATATATAGCGATGATTGTTTTGGTCGTGATCAACATTGGTGGCGGTTTGATCATGATGGTAATGACGATGGTCTAGCTTGAAGAAGGTGGCGGTCTTTTGCGGTGGTGGGGATAGTATGGTGATAGTCGATGGGTTATGAACCGAAGAAGAAGAAGAAGGAGAAGGTGACGGTTTTAGAGTTTGTTTTAGCTCGACAAATTAAGAAACAATAATAGTAGTGGAGATTGATCTTATAAAAAAATAAAATGGAAACACGTAAATGGGGTGCTGGGGGAGAGATCACCTTCAAGGTAGTTAGTTGAAGCATAAAAGATTTGGAGGTTGTTAATTTAGATGGAAGTTTACTAGTGAGACTGTTTTGAAAAAAAAAAAAAAAACTCCAGCTTCTTGAGGTTAATTAAGTTGGTGATTTCAATTGGAATGATTCCAATGATGTAATTGGTGGAATGCTCCAAATTAATGATATTGGTAAGTTTACCAACGGATGCAGATACTATGCCTATATTTATGAAAATAATAATAATATAATAATAAAATATCACTCAATAAAGTTAAGAGGAAAACAGTGAAAATTACATTAATAGTTTTTATTCACGGGAGTAATTTACTATTTCTTCTGTCGACATGAATTAATATAAAATAAATATTAATGTGTGAATTCATGAAAAGGAAACAATTTTAACAGCCTTTATTTAGAATTAAATGACCACAGTTTTTACGGACTGTGTTATAGCGTGGTTCATTGCTAAACAGTTGGAATATAAAAGTGTTCCTAAAAATCCCAAACTTTTAGATTAAATATATTTAATTATTTCACTCATTAACTGTTTGAAACCTGATCAAAAAGGTTCGATAAATATTTATTTTCTGTTCCAATTCATATGTAAGGAGTACTAATATTCAAACTTAAAAAGGTAAAAATATATTTAACAACTCTAAGATCTTTAAAATCAATTTACAGTTCAACTTTTATTTCAATCCCTCATGAACATGTACTGTATCTATATTAAAACTAACAAAACGTCAACCGAGTGTTACTGACGTTTACTAATTAAGCTCGAAATCATTTATTTTTAATATAATCACATTCTATATATAAACAGTTTTAAAATAGCAAGTTTAATTACTAAAACAAATATATTATATATTTTTAAATAAATAGATTTAATATAACTTTATATATTTACAAGTAATATATTTATATACATAATTATATATATCTATATATTTATAAATATAGTTTCCATTTCATCGCATATTATTTTACATATTTAATTCGAATAGTTTAATCATATATTATTTCAATAATATCTATATGCATCTATTTATATAGTTGTTCGTGAATCGTCGGGAATGGTCGAAAGTCAAACGAATATATGAAACAGTTCAAAATATTTGTGACTCAACATTACAGACTTTGCTTATCGTGTCGCAACCATATAAGGTTCAAGTTTAAATTTGGTCGGAAATTCCCGGGTCATCACAAAACCTTCGCAAATTTTGCAGCAACAAGATACTCGTTTCTGCTTCTAATCTCTGCTTGAAAACAGCTCACTAAATCCTTCACTATTCCTGCAGTAATTAGTCGAATACTCCTGTTTCTTTTTATTTTATCATCTTGACTACAACAAGGGATACATATTAAAGTTGATGATTTGTATAATTATTTAAATTAAAGGGATGCTATATGTGTTGTTACTTCTACTCTGTGGCCGACATATACTCAACAAACAACCCCACTTGTTAAATTGGATTATAGCTTAACAAAAAGATGGATGATTGGAGCAATTATTCGACTACTGCAGTGTACCGTTTTCTATTTATATTTTTTTTGTTGCCGACACCTTTAAACCCATGCCACTTGAAGTGATTAAAGATTTATTATGATGAGCTGGAAAGAAATGATAGGAAATATATATAAATGTTAAAAGCATAATAAGGAACCAAATTACTTTAGCTATTTTATGTTGTTATGGGGCCGGGCAAGGTATCAACGTTGGGCTGTGTTTGTGTTGCTGATTGGGCTACTCACATTTTAAATGAAACTAGGGACGGTTCTTGGGCTTGGGTAAATGTTCTCTTTCTTTTTGATTTGAGCCAAGAGGATAATGGGTGATGAGTTGGTCATGAGGAAATTATAATTAGATAATGATGATGTTGATAGTAGATGATGCATGATGATGGTGGTTATGTTGTTTATGATGTCGTGAGTGATATATGTGTATGATGATGATGATAGTTTACGATTAATAATGATAAACATGATATGAAAAATTATAATAATAATACATGTTATGCGATGATTATCGGGATTAGAAAATATGATTAAGATATTATGATGACAAATGGATACGTAAAATAACGATAATAATTGACGATGGTAATGTATGATCGAGATGATTCGATGATGTTAAGAATGTTATTGGGTTAGCGGGACGTCGCGGGTTCAAACCCGGACTTGGGCATTATTTTTAAGGGCTACTTCTTTGAGGTAGTAATTTTACTCTATTTATTATTATCATTATTATAATTATTATTATTATTGTTATTATTATTATTAACATCATTGATATTATTAGTGTTATCATTAGTGTTAAAAATATCATTTTTATAAGTATCAATTAGTAAAAGTATTATTATTATTATTATTATCATTATTAGTAATATCACTAAATATTATTATTATTATCATCGTTATAAGACTACTACTAATATAATTATTACTATTATTAATATGATTAGGATTACTATTATTATTGTTATTATTAAAAAAACCATACAAATTATTATTATTTTTCACTAATATTAGTATTAATATCATTTTTTTTTAATTATTAGTTTTACTATTACTATTATTAACATAAGTATTGATTTTAACGAATATAGTTATTATTATTAGTATTATCAATCTTATTAACATTAAAATTATTATGAAAATAAAAGTTTTAAAGATATTATTAAGGTTATAAGTATGTACTAATCATATTAACAATTTTATATAAATATTCATATATAACATGTTAGGTATTTTTATTAAAATACTAACCATATATATATATATATATATATATATATATATATATATATATATATATATATATATATATATATATATATATATATATATATATATATATATATATATATATATATATATATATAACTATATAAATATGTAAACATTTGGAATATATACACAAATTAAATAAGTATAATGAATAATTTAAGATATAATATAAGTAAACGTTTTTAAACGGAATCTAGTATAAATTCTATATAACTACAAATATATATAAATAATATATATTAATAAATGAATGAATGTGATTTACATTATATTTATTAATAGATATACAAATGATATAGGTTCGTGAATCCGAGGCCAACCCTAAATTGTTCAGTTGTTCAATATAGTCATATGTATTTTTACTACAAAATACATTAGGTGAGTTTCATTTGCTCCCCTTTTACTCTTTACATTTTTGGGACTGAGAATACATGCGTTTTTGTAAATGTTTGACACAATAGACACAAGTACCTTAACTGCATTCTATGATAGAATTATCTGGGATTGGGGTTGATTAATATGACACGCATTAGCCCCCGGTTTCCGTTAGAGCGTATGAGCTCCCGAGCCGGGTGGATGGTTTATTATTTATGACATTTTGGCACCGGTTGTCCTATATTTTATAAACATGTGTTCAGTCGTGGGGTGTAAACACCGGCACAGAGGTTCTATATTTTGAAGGCACATGTATTCAGCCGTGGGGTGAAAGACCGGCACAGATGGTTACTATTATATTTTGAATCCTCACCAGGTGTTCTTCATATGAAAGATATTTTTTTTGCAGTTGGAATGGGACTTCTGCACGTTTTATAATATTTAAAATCTTGTGATCTATTAAAATGATGAAAATGAAATGATTACTATAAACTGATGAACTCACCAACCTTTTGGTTGACACTTGAAAGCATGTTTATTCTCAGATTTGAAAGAAATCTTTCGCTGTGCATTAGCTCATTTTAAGGATATTACTTGGAGTCATTCATGACATATTTCAAAAAATGTTGCATTCGAGTCGTTGAAGTTCATTAGAGATTATTATTAAGTAAATGACGGATTAGGTCATTTATAGTTTGGATATTATGAAATGGTATGCATACCTGTCAACTTTCGATGTAATGAAAGTTTGTCTTTTAAAAACGAATGCAATGTTTGTAAAATGTATCATTTAGAGGTCAAGTACCTCGCGATGTAACCAACTGTTATGAATCATTTATAATCGAGAAGGACTTCGTCCGGATGGATTAGGACGGGTCTTTACAGGTGGTATCAGAGCGGTGGTCTTAGAGAACCAGGTCAACATTAGTGTGTCTAAAAGGTAGTTGTTAGGATGCATTAGTGAAGTCTGGACTTCGACCTAGTAGTTGTTAGGTTATATTAATGAGTCTGGACTTGAACCTGCTGCATGTCAAAAGTTTTGCTTATCATTCTTGTCGAAAATTTACCTGCTTATCATTCTTAGTCTAGACACATCTCACTGCATTTATTGCATGAATAGTGTATAGACAAAATTCATATCTTAGCGTATCTGGTAATCCATATCTTAGCGTATCTGTTACCATAAACTTTGCCTGATATATTTCGTAAATTCCTCCGTAATCTACGAAATCTTTTGTTCTATATATATAGATATTCTATGTAATTAGAATATCATCTGATATCCAAAAATCATTTCATATCGAAAAATTCTTTATTCAATCGTACGCAATGGAACTCACCATTAGTTCAAGTCCCTCGAATTCCGATATGGAGTCCCACTTCAGCTCCTAAAGCAGCGTCACCAGAATGAATCAATTCATCTGATGAGTTCGTAGTCGACTAAATTAATGGAGACAAGAAGAAGGCGATCCTTTTCACCAACCAAATTGCTCTCTTGGCAATGAACCTGAAGCACTTTCCGACGAACCTGTTCGAAACACCATTTTCACCCTCATTTTCTGAATATCTCGCTACGATTATATACTATCTCAGATTCAAAACCTTATTCACTCGCTCGTTCCTAACGACAATCATCCCGGAGTAATAAGTCAACGAGCTTCGTACCCGAGTTGTAACCTTGAAAAGTATGGTGCAAAATGTACCAGCTTCAGTAACATCAACAGTACCACCAATAACAACATTCGCATCCTAAGCCTCAACATCGCAATCTGTTCCACGAACATCAACATCATACGCACCATGGATACCAAGGAGTACCAACAGCAATTAACAATGAAGTATTGAACCATAACTTCATTAATATTCTGCGAAGAATATGTGGATCCTAATAATTAACGATGAAGTATTGAACCCTAACTTCATTAATATTTTGCAAAGAATATGTGGATCCTAATAATTAATGATGAAGTATTGAACGCTAACTTCATTAATATTCTGCGAAGAATATGTGGATCCTAATAATTAACGATGAAGTATTGAACCATAACTTCATTAACATTCTGCGAAGAATATGTGATTCCTAATAGTTTTAGAGATTACTTATTCTAGCTCAATCAGGAAAAAAAGCAAATGATTTTAATATCATATTAACTCATTAAATCCATGATTACATCTGAAGAAAATATATATGTATATATATTTTCATAAAGATTGTGATTAAAAATTATTTCGTACAAACTGTTAATGATGAAAATATTTTAACGGGTAGGTAATACCCGGGGAATATTTAAAAATTTCACATTAATAAGTCACATTGTACATTCTTTAAATCTGATTCAACAGTCATTTCCTATCCTACTTACGTCCACAGATATATGAATCCGTTCACCACAGAATAACCATTTCCATTCAAATTTCATATTTAGATTTTGACCTATCAGAATCCAACAAGTGGCATAATGAAGAAAACATTGGACAAAATAAAATTTGTTAGAAACAAACAAATTAACTATGTGAAATTTAGTTAAGAATCCACGCTAACAAAATCCTAGCTAACTGTTCCTAGCTAACTGTGGACTAATCAACTGAGGACTACCAACAGTGGACAATTAAAATGAATTAAAATATTGATTATAACATATGAAACTAAACAATACTTCAAGTTTGCCACTTGATTTTCATCTTAAACCTCATTTGTATATTGACGATTACAATCTGCGTTCAAACCTTTCGTAATTCTTGAAAATACCTAAATCGAGAGGATGAACCAACCGCACTTCATCTAGGAAAAAAAAAAGATTTACGCATATAGTTATGCACCTGAAAAATTCTTGGAACATGTATAAATGTTTAACACGTATCTGTGCTAGCTTCTTTGGCATTGTTATTTCCGAAAATAACAACGCAATATCTTTCCAAATTAGCCAATTTTGTCACATCTTCAACAAATCAACTTCGATTTTTATTAGAATTAGCCTTATTATAACCTTGATATACGAGTTTGCCTTTCATCATCATTACCGAAGAATCATTTGTATTCCACCACGTTAGTAGTAAACTTACCAACAACTTCATTACTCTTTGGCTCTCTTCGAAAAACCATTATATCTGTCCATTAATGAAATGTCCCGTTCTTATTGATTAAAAACGTTCCATATTAATTGATTTCGTTGCGAGGTTTTGACCTCTATATGAGACATTTTTCAAAGACTGCATTCATTTTAAAACAAACCATAACCTTTATTTCATCAATAAAGGTTTAAAAAGCTTTACGTAGATTACCAAATAATGATAATCTAAAATATCATGTTTACACATGACCATTACATAATGGTTTACAATACAAATATGTTACAACAAAATAAGTTTCTTGAATGCAGTTTTTACACAATATCATACAAGCATGGACTCCAAATCTCGTCCTTATTTAAGTATGCGACAGCGGAAGCTCTTAATAATCACCTGAGAATAAACATGCTTAAAACGTCAACAAAAATGTTGGTGAGTTATAGGTTTAACCTATATATATCAAATCATAATAATAGACCACAAGATTTCATATTTCAATACACATCCCATACACAGAGATAAAAATCATTCATATGGTGAACACCTGGTAACCGACATTAACAAGATGCTTATATAAGAATATCCCCATCATTCCGGGACACCCTTCGGATATGATATAAATTTCGAAGTACTAAAGCATCCGGTACTTTGGATGGGGTTTGTTAGGCCCAATAGATCTATCTTTAGGATTCGCGTCAATTAGGGTGTCTGTTCCCTAATTCTTAGATTACCAGACTTAATAAAAAGGGGCATATTCGATTTCGATAATTCAACCATAGAATGTAGTTTCACGTACTTGTGTCTATTTTGTAAATCATTTATAAAACCTGCATGTATTCTCATCCCAAAAATATTAGATTTTAAAAGTGGGACTATAACTCACTTTCACAGATTTTTACTTCGTCGGGAAGTAAGACTTGGCCACTGGTTGATTCACGAACCTATAACAATATATACATATATATCAAAGTATGTTCAAAATATATTTACAACACTTTTAATATATTTTGATGTTTTAAGTTTATTAAGTCAGCTGTCCTCGTTAGTAACCTACAACTAGTTGTCCACAGTTAGATGTACAGAAATAAATCGATAAATATTATCTTGAATCAATCCACGACCCAGTGTATACGTATCTCAGTATTGATCACAACTCAAACTATATATATTTTGGAATCAACCTCAACCCTGTATAGCTAACTCCAACATTCACATATAGAGTGTCTATGGTTGTTCCGAAATATATATAGATGTGTCGACATGATAGGTCGAAACATTGTATACGTGTCTATGGTATCTCAAGATTACATAATATACAATACAAGTTGATTAAGTTATGGTTGGAATAGATTTGTTACCAATTTTCACGTAGCTAAAATGAGAAAAATTATCCAATCTTGTTTTACCCATAACTTCTTCATTTTAAATCCGTTTTGAGTGAATCAAATTGCTATGGTTTCATATTGAACTCTATTTTATGAATATAAACAGAAAAAGTATAGGTTTATAGTCTAAAAAATAAGTTACAAGTCGTTTTTGTAAAGGAAGTCATTTCAGTCGAAAGAACAACGTCTAGATGACCATTTTAGAAAACATACTTTCACTTTGAGTTTAACCATAATTTTTGTATATAGTTTCATGTTCATAATAAAAATCATTTTTTCAGAATAACAACTTTTAAATCAAAGTTTATCATAGTTTTTAATTAACTAACCCAAAACAGCCCGCGGTGTTACTACGACGGCGTAAATCCGGTTTTACGGTGTTTTTCATGTTTCCAGGTTTTAAATCATTAAATTAGCATATCATATAGATATAGAACATGTGTTTAGTTGATTTTTAAAGTCAAGTTAGAAGGATTAACTTTTGTTTGCGAACAAGTTTAGAATTAACTAAACTATATTCTAGTGATTACAAGTTTAAACCTTCGAATAAGATAGCTTTATATGTACGAATAGAATGATGTTATGAACATCATTACTACCTTAAGTTCCTTGGATAAACCTACTGGAAAAGAGAAAAATGGATCTAGCTTCAACGGATCCTTGGATGGCTCGAAGTTCTTGAAGCAGAATCATGACACGAAATCAAGTTCAAGTAAGATCATCACTTGAAATAAGATTGTTATAGTTATAGAAATTGAACCAAAGTTTGAATATGATTATTACCTTGTATTAGAATGATAACCTACTATAAGAAACAAAGATTTCTTGAGGTTGGATGATCACCTTACAAGATTGGAAGTGAGCTAGCAAACTTGAAAGTATTCTTGATTTTATGTAACTAGAACTTGTAGAATATATGAAGAACACTTAGAACTTGAAGATAGAACTTGAGAGAGATTAATTAGATGAAGAAAATTGAAGAATGAAAGTGTTTGTAGGTGTTTTTGGTCGTTGGTGTATGGATTAGATATAAAGGATATGTAATTTTGTTTTCATGTAAATAAGTCATGAATGATTACTCATATTTTTGTAATTTTATGAGATATTTCATGCTAGTTTCCAAATGATGGTTCCCACATGTGTTAGGTGACTCACATGGGCTGCTAAGAGCTGATAATTGGAGTGTATATACCAATAGTACATACATCTAAAAGCTGTGTATTGTACGAGTACGAATACGGGTGCATACGAGTAGAATTGTTGATGAAACTGAACGAGGATGTAATTGTAAGCATTTTTGTTAAGTAGAAGTATTTTATTAAGTGTATTGAAGTCTTTCAAAAGTTTATAAATACATATTAAAACACTACATGTATATACATTTTAACTGAGTCGTTAAGTCATCGTTAGTCGTTACATGTAAGTGTTGTTTTGAAACCTTTAGGTTAACGATCTTGTTAAATGTTGTTAACCCAATGTTTATAATATCAAATGAGATTTTAAATTATTATATTATCAAGATATTATTATGTATGAATATCTCTTAATATGATATATATATACATTAAATGTCTTTACAACGATAATCGTTACATATATGTCTCGTTTAAAAATCATCAAGTTAGTAGTCTTGTTTTTACATATGTAGTTCATTGTTAATATACTTAATGATATGTTTACTTATCATAGTATCATGTTAACTATATATATATCCATATATATGTCATCATATAGTTTTTACAAGTTTTAACGTTCGTGAATCACCGGTCAACTTGGGTGGTCAATTGTCTATATGAAACATATTTCAATTAATCAAGTCTTAACAAGTTTGATTGCTTAACATGTTGGAAACATTTAATCATGTAAATATCAATCTCAATTAATATATATAAACATGGAAAAGTTCGGGTCACTACAGTACCTACCCGTTAAATAAATTTCGTCCCGAAATTTTAAGCTGTTGAAGGTGTTGACGAATCTTCTGGAAATAGATGCGGGTATTTCTTCTTCATCTGATCTTCATGCTCCCAGGTGAACTCGGGTCCTCTACAAGCATTCCATCGAACCTTAACAATTGGTATCTTGTTTTGCTTAAGTCTTTTAACCTCACGATCCATTATTTCGACGGGTTCTTCGATGAATTGAAGTTTTTCGTTGATTTGGATTTCATCTAACGGAATAGTGAGATCTTCTTTAGCAAAACATTTCTTCAAATTCGAGATGTGGAAAGTGTTATGTACAGCCGCGAGTTGTTGAGGTAACTCAAGTCGGTAAGCTACTGGTCCGACACGATCAATAATCTTGAATGGTCCAATATACCTTTGATTTAATTTCCCTCGTTTACCAAATCGAACAACGCCTTTCCAAGGTGCAACTTTAAGCATGACCATCTCTCCAATTTCAAATTCTATATCTTTTCTTTTAATGTCAGCGTAGCTCTTTTGTCAACTTTGGGCGGTTTTCAACCGTTGTTGAATTTGGATGATCTTCTCGGTAGTTTCTTGTATAATCTCCGGACCCGTAATCTGTCTATCCCCCACTTCACTCCAACAAATTGGAGACCTGCACTTTCTACCATAAAGTGCTTCAAACGGCGCCATCTCAATGCTTGAATGGTAGCTGTTGTTGTACGAAAATTCTGCTAACGGTAGATGTCGATCCCAACTGTTTCCGAAATCAATAACACATGCTCGTAGCATGTCTTCAAGCGTTTGTATCATCCTTTCACTCTGCCCATCAGTTTGTGGATGATAGGCAGTACTCATGTCTAGACGAGTTCCTAATGCTTGCTGTAATGTCTGCCAGAATCTTGAAATAAATCTGCCATCCCTATCAGAGATAATAGAGATTGGTATTCCATGTCTGGAGACGACTTCCTTCAAATACAGTCGTGCTAACTTCTCCATCTTGTCATCTTCTCTTATTGGCAGGAAATGTGCTGATTTGGTGAGACAATCAACTATTACCCAAATAGTATCAAAACCACTTGCAGTCCTTGGCAATTTAGTGATGAAATCCATGGTAATGTTTTCCCATTTCCATTTCGGGATTTCGGGTTGTTGAAGTAGACCTGATGGTTTCTGATGCTCAGCTTTGACCTTAGAACACGTCAAACATTCTCCTACGTATTTAGCAACATCGGCTTTCATACCCGGCCACCAAAAATATTTCTTGAGATCCTTGTACATCTTCCTCGTTCCAGGATGTATTGAGTATCTGGTTTTATGAGCTTCTCTAAGTACCATTTCTCTCATATCTCCAAATTTTGGTACCCAAATCCTTTCAGCCCTATACCGGGTTCCGTCTCCCCGAATATTAAGATGCTTCTCCGATCCTTTGGGTATTTCATCCTTTAAATTTCCCTCTTTTAAAACTCCTTGTTGCGCCTCCTTTATTTGAGTAGTAAGGTTATTATGAATCATTATATTCATAGATTTTACTCGAATGGGTTCTCTGTCCTTCCTGCTCAAGGCATCGGCTACCACATTTGCCTTCCCCGGGTGGTAACGAATCTCAAAGTCGTAATCATTCAATAATTCAATCCACCTACGCTGCCTCATATTCAGTTGTTTCTGATTAAATATGTGTTGAAGACTTTTGTGGTCGGTATATATAATACTTTTGACCCCATATAAGTAGTGCCTCCAATTCTTTAATGCAAAAACAACCGCGCCTAATTCCAAATCATGTGTCGTATAATTTTGTTCGTGAATCTTCAATTGTCTAGACGCATAAGCAATCACCTTCGTTCGTTGCATTAATACACAACCGAGACCTTGCTTTGATGCGTCATAATAAATCACAAAATCATCATTCCCTTCAGGCAATGACAATATAGGTGCCGTAGTTAGCTTTTTCTTCAATAACTGAAACGCTTTCTCTTGTTCATCATTCCATTCAAATTTATTCCCTTTATGCGTTAATGCAGTCAAGGGTTTTGCTATTCTGAAAAAGTCTTGGATGAACCTTCTGTAGTAACCAGCTAGTCCTAAAAACTGGCGTATGTGTTTCGGAGTTTTCGGGGTTTCCCACTTTTCAATAGTTTCTATCTTTTCCGGATCCACCTTAATACCTTCTTTGTTCACTATGTGACCGAGGAATTGAACTTCTTCCAACCAAAATGCACACTTTGAAAACTTAGCGTACAATTCTTCCTTCCTCAATACTTCTAACACCTTTCTCAAATGTTCACCATGTTCTTGGTCATTCTTTGAGTAAATAAGTATGTCATCAACGAAAACAATGACAAACTTGTCAAGGTATGGTCCACACACTCGGTTCATAAGGTCCATGAACACAGCTGGTGCATTAGTTAAACTAAACGGCATGACCATAAACTCGTAATGACCGTAACGTGTTCTGAAAGCAGTCTTTGGAATATCATCTTCTTTCACCCGCATTTGATGATACCAGGAACGTAAGTCAATCTTTGAATAAACAGACGAGCCTTGTAGTTGATCAAATAAGTCGTCGATTCTCGGTAGTGGGTAGCGGTTCTTGATGGTAAGTTTGTTCAACTCTCGGTAGTCGATACACAACCTGAATGTACCATCTTTCTTCTTGACAAACAAAATAGGAGCTCCCCACGGTGATGTGCTTGGTCGAATGAAACCACGCTCTAAAAGTTCTTGTAATTGGCTTTGCAGTTCTTTCATCTCGCTGGGTGCGAGTCTGTAAGGAGCAGGAGCTATTGGTGCAGCTCCTGGTACAAGATCTATTTGAAATTCAACGGATCGATGTGGGGGTAATCCCGGTAATTCTTTCGGAAATACATCGGGAAATTCTTTTGCAATAGGAACATCATTGATGCTCTTTTCTTCAGTTTGTACTTTCTCGACGTGTGCTAGAACAGCATAGCAACCTTTTCTTATTAGTTTTTGTGCCTTCAAATTACTAATAAGATGTAGCTTCGTGTTGCCATTTTCTCCGTACACCATTAAGGGTTTTCCTTTTTCTCGTATAATGCGAATTGCATTTTTGTAACAAACGATCTCTGCTTTCACTTCTTTCAACCAGTCCATACCGATTATCACATCAAAACTCCCTAACTCTACTGGTATCAAATCAATCTTAAATGTTTCGCTAACCAGTTTAATTTCTCGATTCCGACATATATTATCTGCTGAAATTAATTTACCATTTGCTAATTCGAGTAAAAATTTACTATCCAAAGGCATCAATGGACAACTTAATTTAGCACAAAAATCTCTACTCATATAGCTTCTATCCGCACCCGAATCAAATAAAACGTAAGCAGATTTATTGTCAATAAGAAACGTACCCGTAACAAGCTCCGGGTCTTCCTGTGCCTCTGCCACATTAATATTGAAAACTCTTCCGCAGCCTTGTCCATTCGTGTTCTCCTGGTTCGGGCAATTTCTAATAATGTGGCCCGGTTTTCCACATTTATAACAAACTACATTGGCAAAACTTTCTCCGACACTACTTGCTCCGCCATTACTCGTTCCGACACCATTTATTCCTTTCGTTCTATTAACCCCTGGTCCGTAGACCTCACACTTCGCCGCACTATGACCATTTCTTTTACACTTGTTGCAAAATTTGGTGCAGAACCCCGAGTGATACTTTTCACACCTTTGGCATAGCTGCTTCTGATTGTTGTTGTTGTTGCGGTTATTATTGTTGTTGGGATGATTGTTGTAGTTGCGGTTGTTGTTGTTGTTGTTGTTGTTGTTGGGCCGTTTGTTGTAGTTGCGATTGATGTTGCGATTGTTGGGATAATTGTTGCGATTATTGTTGTAATTGCTGTTGTTGTTGTATTGGTGATTCTTATCACCGTTTTCCTCCCACTTTCTTTTGACTTGCTTCACATTGGCCTCTTCAGCAGTCTGTTCTTTAATTCTTTCTTCAATCTGGTTCACTAGTTTGTGAGCCATTCTACATGCCTGTTGTATGGAGGCGGGCTCGTGTGAACTTATATCTTCTTGGATTCTTTCCGGTAATCCTTTCACAAACGCGTCGATCTTCTCTTCCTCATCTTCGAATGCTCCCGGACACAATAGGCACAATTCTGTGAATCGTATTTTGTACGTGGTAATATCAAATCCTTGGGTTCGTAACCCTCTAAGTTCTGTCTTGGGCTTATTGACCTCGGTTCTGGGACGGTACTTCTCGTTCATCAAGTGCTTGAATGCTGACCACGGTAGTGCGTACGCATCGTCTTGTCCCACTTGCTCTAGATAGGTATTCCACCATGTTAATGCAGAACCTATGAAGGTATGCGTAGCGTACTTCACTTTGTCCTCTTCAGTACACTTACTTATGGCAAACACCGATTCGACCTTCTCGGTCCACCGTTTCAATCCGATCGGTCCTTCGGTTCCATCAAATTCCAAAGGTTTGCAGGCAGTGAATTCTTTGTAGGTGCATCCTACACGATTTCCTGTACTGCTAGATCCAAGGTTATTGTTGGTATGTAGCGCAGCCTGTACTGCGGCTATGTTTGAAGCTAGAAAAGTACGGAATTCCTCTTCATTCATATTCACGGTGTGTCGAGTAGTCGGTGCCATTTCCTTCAAAATAGTCAAATGGAACAAGTTAATCATACAGAATATTAAGAGTAGTTAATAGTATTTCGTAGCATAATATGAACTCATTTATAAAAGCTTTTTCTTCATATTAGCGTTTTATAAGTTTAAATTCGGGTAGTACCTACCCGTTAAGTTCATACTTAGTAGCTAATATACAATTCAACTACTACAATTCTATATGAAAAACTGATTATAATAATATTTTGCGTTCAAACTTTTACACAATATTTTACAAACTTACAATACCGCTTATTTTACATATAGCATGAAATATAGCACACAATAAATTTGATACAAGATAGTTGTGAAGATAATTCTAGCTAGTACACAAGTCGTTCAGCAAAGGCAATAAAGACACTTAATTCATACGTCCAGAAACAAGTCATGCATTCTGGTTTTACTAGGATTACTTCCCATCCTTGGTCTTGTGGAACATAACCGTTATGGCCGTTGATAAGACAGCGTGTTGTAATGTCGTCAAAGGGACGAGGGTTATGTAATGTCCAACAGTCCCGTAACAATCTAAAAACCTCATTTCTTACCCCAATTACCGACTCCGTCACTTGTGGGAACGTTTTGTTTAATAGTTGTAGCCCGATGTTCTTGTTCTCACTTTGGTGAGAAGCGAACATTACTAATCCGTAAGCATAACATGCTTCTTTATGTTGCATGTTAGCCGCTTTTTCTAAATCACGAAGTCCAATATTCGGATATATTGAGTCAAAATAATTTCTTAACCCATTGCGTAAAATAGCATTTGGGTTCCCCGCAATATATGCGTCAAAGTAAACACATCGTAACTTATGGATTTCCCAATGTGATATCCCCCATCTTTCGAACGAAAGCCTTTTATAAACCAAGGCATTCTTGGAACGTTCTTCAAATGTCTTACAAACTGATCTCGCATTAAATAGTTGTGCCGAAGAATTCTGACCGACTCTAGACAAGATTTCATCAATCATGTCTCCGGGTAGGTCTCTTAAAATATTGGGTTGTCTATCCATTTTGTGTTTTTATACTGTAAAATAGACAAGAGTTAGATTCATAAAAAAAATTACTTATTAATACAAGCAATTTTTACATATATCATAAAGCATAAGCACACTATATTACATATATTACACCACACGAATACAACTATCTTATTCCGACTCGCTTGTTTCTTCTTCTTCGGTTTTGGTTCGTTTTGCCAAGTTTCTAGGGATATATGATGTTCCCCTAATACGAGCCGTCGTTTTCCACATTGGTTTAGAAAAACCTGGTGGTTTAGAGGTTCCCGGGTCATTGTTACAACTTAAGGACTTTGGGGGTTGACGATACATATAAAGTTCATCGGGGTTGGAATTAGATTTCTCTATTTTTATGCCCTTTCCCTTATTATTTTCTTTTGCCTTTTTAAATTCAGTTTGGGTAATTTCTATAACATCATCGGAATTCTCGTCGGAATCCGATTCATCGGAGAATTGGTAATCCTCCCAATATTTTGCTTCCTTGGCGGAAACACCATTGACCATAATTAACCTTGGTCGGTTGGTTGAGGATTTTCTTTTACTTAACCATTTTATTATTTCCCCCACCGGTTCTATTTCTTCATCCGGTTCCGATTCTTCTTCCGGTTCCGATTCTTCTTCCGGTTCCGACTCTTCTTCCGGTTCCTCTTCGGGAACTTGTGAATCAGTCCACGAATCATTCCAATTTACATTTGACTCTTCATTATTATTAGGTGAGTCAATGGGACTTGTTCTAGAGGTAGACATCTATCACATAATATCAAACGCGTGAAGAGATTAATATATCACATAATATTCACATGTTAAAAATATATAGTTTCCAACAAAATTTGTTAAGCAATCATTTTTCAAGTAAACACGGTCGAAGTCCAGACTCACTAATGCATCCTAACAAACTCGATAAGACACACTAATGCAAAATTCTGGTTCTCTAAGACCAACGCTCGGATACCAACTGAAACCCGTTCTTATTGATTAAAAACGTTCCATATTAATTGATTTTGTTGCGAAGTTTT
Source organism: Rutidosis leptorrhynchoides (assembly GCF_046630445.1). NCBI lineage: Eukaryota > Viridiplantae > Streptophyta > Magnoliopsida > Asterales > Asteraceae > Rutidosis > Rutidosis leptorrhynchoides. The sequence continues at coordinate 251,783,550 of NC_092340.1, forward strand.
GACCTCTATATGAGACGTTTTTCAAAGACTGCATTCATTTTAAAACAAACCATAACCTTTATTTCATCAATAAAGGTTTAAAAAGCTTTACGTAGATTACCAAATAATGATAATCTAAAATATCCTGTTTACACACGACCATTACATAATGGTTTACAATACAAATATGTTACAACAAAATAAGTTTCTTGAATGCAGTTTTTACACAATATCATACAAGCATGGACTCCAAATCTCGTCCTTATTTAAGTATGCGACAGCGGAAGCTCTTAATAATCACCTGAGAATAAACATGCTTAAAACGTCAACAAAAATGTTGGTGAGTTATAGGTTTAACCTATATATATCAAATCATAATAATAGACCACAAGATTTCATATTTCAATACACATCCCATACATAGAGATAAAAATCATTCATATGGTGAACACCTGGTAACCAACATTAACAAGATGCATATATAAGAATATCCCCATCATTCCGGGACACCCATTGGATATGATATAAATTTCGAAGTACTAAAGCATCCGGTACTTTGGATGGGGTTTGTTAGGCCCAATAGATCTATCTTTAGGATTCGCGTCAATTAGGGTGTCTGTTCCCTAATTCTTAGATTACCAGACTTAATAAAAAGGGGCATATTCGATTTCGATAATTCAACCATAGAATGTAGTTTCACGTACTTGTGTCTATTTTGTAAATCATTTATAAAACCTGTATGTATTCTCATCCCAAAAATATTAGATTTTAAAAGTGGGACTATAACTCACTTTCACAGATTTTTACTTCGTCGGGAAGTAAGACTTGGCCACTAGTTGATTCACGAACCTATAACAATATATACATATATATCAAAGTATGTTCAAAATATATTTACAACACTTTTAATATATTTTGATGTTTTAAGTTTATTAAGTCAGCTGTCCTCGTTAGTAACCTACAACTAGTTGTCCACAGTTAGATGTACAGAAATAAATCGATAAATATTATCTTGAATCAATCCACGACCCAGTGTATACGTATCTCAGTATTGATCACAACTCAAACTATATATATTTTGGAATCAACCTCAACCCTGTATAGCTAACTCCAACATTCACATATAGAGTGTCTATGGTTGTTCCGAAATATATATAGATGTGTCGACATGATAGGTCGAAACATTGTATACGTGTCTATGGTATCTCAAGATTACATAATATACAATACAAGTTGATTAAGTTATGGTTGGAATAGATTTGTTACCAATTTTCACGTAGCTAAAATGAGAAAAATTATCCAATCTTGTTTTACCCATAACTTCTTCAAATTGCTATGGTTTCATATTGAACTCTATTTTATGAATCTAAACAGAAAAAGTATAGGTTTATAGTCAGAAAAATAAGTTACAAGTCGTTTTTGTAAAGGTAGTCATTTCAGTCGAAAGAACAACGTCTAGATGACCATTTTAGAAAACATACTTTCACTTTGAGTTTAACCATAATTTTTGGATATAGTTTCATGTTCATAATAAAAATCATTTTTTCAGAATAACAACTTTTAAATCAAAGTTTATCATAGTTTTTAATTAACTAACCCAAAACAGCCCGTGGTGTTACTACGACGGCGTAAATCCGGTTTTACGGTGTTTTTCATGTTTCCAGGTTTTAAATCATTAAATTAGCATATTATATAGATATAGAACATGTGTTTAGTTGATTTTTAAAGTCAAGTTAGAAGGACTAACTTTTGTTTGCGAACAAGTTTAGAATTAACTAAACTATGTTCTAGTGATTACAAGTTTAAACCTTCGAATAAGATAGCTTTATATGTATGAATAGAATGATGTTATGAATATCATTACTACCTTAAGTTTCTTGGATAAACCTACTGGAAAAGTGAAAAATGGATCTAGCTTCAACGGATCCTTGGATGGCTCGAAGTTCTTGAAGCAGAATCATGACACGAAAACAAGTTCAAGTAAGATCATCACTTGAAATAAGATTGTTATAGTTATAGAAATTGAACCAAAGTTTGAATATGATTATTACCTTGTATTAGAATGATAACCTACTGTAAGAAACAAAGATTTCTTGAGGTTGGATGATCACCTTACAAGATTGGAAGTGAGCTAGCAAACTTGAAAGTATTCTTGATTTTATGTAACTAGAACTTGTAGAATATATGAAGAACACTTAGAACTTGAAGATGGAACTTGAGAGAGATTAATTAGATGAAGAAAATTGAAGAATGAAAGTGTTTGTAGGTGTTTTTGGTCGTTGGTGTATGGATTAGATATAAAGGATATGTAATTTTGTTTTCATGTAAATAAGTCATGAATGATTACTCATATTTTTGTAATTTTATGAGATATTTCATGCTAGTTGCCAAATGATGGTTCCCACTTGTATTAGGTGACTCACATGGGCTGCTAAGAGCTGATCATTGGAGTGTATATACCAATAGTACATACATCTAAAAGCTGTGTATTGTACGAGTACGAATACGGGTGCATACGAGTAGAATTGTTGATGAAACTGAACGAGGATGTAATTGTAAGCATTTTTGTTAAGTAGAAGTATTTTGATAAGTGTATTGAAGTCTTTCAAAAGTGTATAAATACATATTAAAACACTACATGTATATACATTTTAACTGAGTCATTAAGTCATCGTTAGTCGTTACATGTAAGTGTTGTTTTGAAACCTTTAGGTTAACGATCTTGTTAAATGTTGTTAACCCAATGTTTATAATATCAAATGAGATTTTAAATTATTATATTATCATGATATTATCATGTATGAATATCTCTTAATATGATATATATACATTAAATGTCTTTACAACGATAATCGTTACATATATGTCTCGTTTAAAAATCATTAAGTTAGTAGTCTTGTTTTTACATATGTAGTTCATTGTTAATATACTTAATGATATGTTTACTTATCATAGTATCATGTTAACTATATATATATCCACATATATGTCATCATATATTTTTTACAAGTTTTAACGTTCGTGAATCACCGGTCAACTTGGGTGGTCAATTGTCTATATGAAACATATTTCAATTAATCAAGTCTTAACAAGTTTGATTGCTTAACATGTTGGAAACATTTAATCATGTAAATATCAATCTCAATTAATATATATAAACATGGAAAAGTTCGGGTCACTACAATTAAGACCCTGCCATATACTCATCCATGTCTTATAATGAGAATTACCATACCTATTACAGGAAATCAGCAATTGGTATTTTGAATCTCGTAGCATTTCTACATCAACAGTTATAAGTATACATATAACCCTTATCTTTTAGAATTATGATCTTCCATTCTGAAATTCTGAAAAGAACGCTAGCTTACGAATCAGATCTCTGAGTTCTGAAAAATGAATCGAGCAAACATGAAGGAGACCAAGGACAAATACAAGGACCAAACCCTGTATTTAAAGAATCATGATGATTCTATTTCTGATGAAATCTTTAGCGAATACTTTACTCCTTAACCACTCTAAATCATCGTGAATGAATTTCTTCATCACAATTTGATTCTGAAATCCTAAGATATCATCGTACATTTCTTTATTAATATCCTCAATATTTCCGAAGATATCTTCATAAATATTCTCGTTCGATATTAATTATCTCTCTGCGTTATCCGTAATATATCATAAAAGGAAACTGTTTTAGTTTCTATATTCTGCGAACCTTCGAATTTAAAATATGAATGTTTTTGAAGTAGTGTTGGAAACTGATGCATGAGTTAGTATAATATAATGACACTTGATCAACGTGATTATATTACAGTAATTCATGCTGAGTTTCTAATGGAACGTGATAATTCACAGTACCATCATCATGTGCCATGTTACACGACTCTTACATTCTATTTAATTTCTAAACATATCAAGAAAATATTTTCTTGATAATTCGGTCTTTTCCGGGATATTCTGGTAATTTACCAAATCAAGATCGTGCCATTACGATTTCCTTCTAGAACATTAACTATGTTCATTTCAAAAATCCATACGAATTCTGGATCATTATTCGCTTTACTCGAAGTCGAGAAGAGAATAAAAAGGCAAAGAGCTTCGAATTATAAAAGAAAATATAAAGTTTGACAACAACACATAAATTACAAACCATGCATATCAATACATATTGCCACGTAAAGGCACGGGAGAATTAAAATTACTATAACCCTAAAGTAATAGTAGAAGTGAATAGATTCTTCCGGTGGCAGATGAAAAAGAAGAATGACAGATATGAAAGTTAGGAGTATATCAAGGATCAGAACGGGATGGAGCATATTGATGAATGCTTTAAAGGATGAATCAATGGAGAAAGAATAGAAGGTGTGAGTTGTAAGGAAACGAAGAAGATGGATTTATAGTAAAATATCAGACAGAGAAATCGAGACAGATTATCGCATTTAATCAAAGGAGATCCTGATTTCCTTAATCGCCGAAGAACCAAATATTATTACGAAGATTTTCTTTAAATCCCTTAAATTTCGGAAACTAATCATAACTACGTCATCGGTTAAAACGAATACACATGTACTCATTTCACTCTTTTGCGATAGCCTCACTTATACTCTTCGCGTAATCAAATTGTTTTATCTATATTACTCAATGATGATAGATCTCTATTTATCGATTCATATTCGTCATGAAAATATTTTTATAGTTAGCCATGACGAACTCGATCAAATTTTGGGACGAAATTTCTTTAACGGGTAGGTACTGTGATGACCCGGGAATTTCCAACTAAATTTAAACTTTAATCTTTATATGTTTTAGACACGATAAGCAAAATCTGTAATGTTGAGTCTTAAAATCTTTGAATTGTATCATATATCATTTGACCTTCGACCATTCCCGACGATTCACGAACCATTACTGTAAATAAAAATAATTATATATATAAAAATAAATGTAAATATATAAAATAATTGAAAGTAATATAATATAATAAAATCAAATATGTAAAATAAGATACAAAGTAATTAAGGGAAATTTAAAGTGAATCTATATATATATATATATATATATATATATATATATATATATATATATATATATAATTTCATGTATAAATATTATATGCATATATATAATCTTTAAATAATAATTAATCACTAAAAGTTATTACATAATATTATATGATTATTAAATATTACATAATTAATAATAGATTATTAACAAGTTAAAATACAGTTGTACAGTAATAATATTATTACTTTCTTTAATATCAGTATTAGTTATATTATATGAAAATTAATGCATCTAAGTTGTTATCTTTACTAATAATATTATTACCCTCATTACTAGAATAGATATTTAATATAAAAATCAGTGAATTTATTATTAGGTAAAATACATAAATATGAAATTTGATACAATTGTTTTGTTATATTGTTATTATTATTGTTAATATTATTATCATTATTCATATCATATTTAGTAGTAAGATTACAAGTTTTAACTATTATTAATGATTATTTGTTATTATTATTATTATTATCTTTATTAGTATTATTATGATTTATTATTATTAAAAGTATTATTGTTATTTATATTACTAATTGAAAAACTATACAAACAGATACAAAATCTATTTCATATCCACATCACTTTCTAAAATTTTGTTTTTGTCTAATATTGTGAGAGATCAGAATCTAATTCGTACAAATCATTGTTTAACCACAAGGATCAATCCAAAAGTGGTTAGCACTCCCTTTCTTCTTTCTATTTTTCTGTCACTGATTGATAACTCCTGTCGACATTCAATTCCCATTTAATCCCATCAAATTCAGTTGTTAAAATAGAATGTATGAAATGGTCACCTTACAAATTATCTCCAACTTATTTCCTTATTCATGATTCAATTACCACCTTCCTAGATATAGAGATACATATATACGGTGTACATAAAATCACCACCCTATTACCACCTCTTTTGTTATATACATAAATCATCACCACTTCGGTTTCCATATTTTCCCTAACCAACTTAAACCCACCTTGGTTCACCACCCATATCGGCACCACCACATCTGTCTTTCTGTTTCGGGTTCAATGGAAAACCATCCAATAACCGCCACCTTCTTTCTCTATCCATCTCTTTCTCTCACGTTTTCTTTCTCTCTCTTTCATGTCTGACCACGATCACCCACATAGCTATCCCCATTCAATCACCGTATCAATCGCCAACGAACATCCCTATAACCTGCTGCTACTATCTACTTATATATTTCTGTTCTAGTCGAAAATATCACAACTTCAATCACCACCACTCCAACCTCCGTAAACCACCACCACCTTTGAACCTAATTCCTTATCACCACCGTCGCTTCCTGTTACTCTTCTAATTATTAAAGCCGTCGACACACGCCATTACATCGAACCCTAACATCATCACAAACCTTCGCAAATTTTGCAGCTACAAGATACTCGTTTCTGCTTCTAATCTCTGCTTGAAAACAGCTCACTAAATCATTCACTATTCCTGCAGCAATTAGTCGAATACTCCTGTTTCTTTTTATTTTATCATCTCGACTACAACAAGGGATACATATTAAAGTTGATGATTTGTATAATTATTTAAATTAAAGGGATGCTATATGTGTTGTTACTTCTACTCTGTGGCTGACATATACTCAACAAACAACCCCACTTGTTGAATTGGATTATAGCTTAACAAAAAGATGGATGATTGGAGCAATTATTCGACTACTGCAGTGTACCGTTTTCTATTTATATTTTTTTTGTTGCCGACACCTTTAAACCCATGCCACTTGAAGTGATTAAAGATTTATTATGATGAGCTGGAAAGAAATGATAGGAAATATATATAAATTTTAAAAGCATAATAAGGAACCAAATTACTTTAGCTATTTTATGTTGTTATGGGGTCGGGCAAGGTATCAACGTTGGGTTGTGTTTGTGTTGCTGATTGGGCTACTCACATTTTAAATGAAACTAGGGACGGTTCTTGGGCTTGGGTAAATGTTCTCTTTCTTTTTGATTTGAGCCGAGAGGATAATGGGTGATGAGTTGGTCATGAGGACATGATAATTAGATAATGATGATGTTGATAGTAGATGATGCATGACGATGGTGGTTATGTTGTTTATGATGTCGTGAGTGATGTATGTGTATGATGATGATGATGATAGTTTACGATTAATAATGATAAACATGATATGAAAAATTATAATAAAAATACATGTTATGCGATGATTATCGGGATTAGAAAATATGATTAAGATATTATGATGACAAATGGATACGTAAAATAACGATAATAATTGACGATGGTAATGTATGATCGAGATGATTCGATGATGTTAAGAATGTTATTGGGCTAGCGGGACGTCGCGGGTTCAAACCCGGACTTGGGCATTATTTTTAAAGGCTACTTCTTTGAGGTAGTAATTTTACTTTATTTATTATTATCATTATTATAATTATTATTATTATTGTTATTATTATTATTATTGTTATTATTATTATTATTAACATCATTGATATTATTAGTGTTATCATTAGTGTTAAAAATATCATTTTTATATATATCAATTAGTAAAAGTATTATTATTATTATTATCATTATTAGTAATATCACTAAATATTATTATTATTATCATCGTTATAAGACTACTACTAATATAAGTATTACTATTATTAATATGATTAGGATTAGGATTATTATTATTGTTATTATAAAAACCATACAAATTATTATTATTTTTCACTAATATTAGTATTAATATCATTTTTTTGTTGTAATTATTAGTTTTACTATTACTATTATTAACATAAGTATTGATTTTAACGAATATAGTTATTATTATTAGTATTATCAATCTTATTAACATTAAAATTATTATGAAAATAAAAGTTTTAAAGATATTATTAAGGTTATAAGTATGTACTAATCATATTAACAATTTTATATAAATATTCATATATAACATGTTAGGTATTTTTATTAAAATACTAACCATATATATATATATATATATATATATATATATATATATATATATATATATATATATATATATATATATATATATATATATATATATATATATATATATATATATATATATAACATTTGGAATATATACACAAATTAAATAAGTATAATGTATAATTTAAGATATAATATAAGTAAACGTTTTTAAACGGAATCTAGTATAAATTCTATATAACTACAAATATATATAAATAATATATATTAATAAATGAATGAATGTGATTTACATTATATTTATTAATAGATATACAAATGATATAGGTTCGTGAATCCGAGGCCACCCCTAAATTGTTCAGTTGTTCAATATAGTCATATGTATTTTTACTACAAAATACATTAGGTGAGTTTCATTTGCTCCCCTTTTACTCTTTACATTTTTGGGACTGAGAATACATGCGTTTTTATAAATGTTTGACACAATAGACACAAGTACCTTAACTGCATTCTATTATAGAATTATCTGGGATTGGGGTTGATTAATATGACACGCATTAGCCCCCGGTTTCCGTTAGAGCGTATGAGCTCCCGAGCCGGGTGGATGGTTTATTATTTATGACATTTTGGCACCGGTTGTCCTATATTTTATAAACATGTGTTCAGCCGTGGGGTGTAAAGACCGGCACAGAGGTTCTATATTTTGAAGGCACATGTATTCAGCCGTGGGGTGAAAGACCGGCACAGATGGTTACTATTATATTTTTAATCCTCACCAGGTGTTATTCATATGAAAGATATTTTTTGTGCAGTTGGAATGGGACTTCTGCACATTTTATAATATTTAAAATCTTGTGATCTATTAAAATGATGAAAATAAAATGATTACTATAAACTGATGAATTCACCAACCTTTTGGTTGACACTTAAAAGCATGTTTATTCTCAGGTTTGAAAGAAATCTTCCGCTGTGCATTAGCTCATTTTAAGGATATTACTTGGAGTCATTCATGACATATTTCAAAAGATGTTGCATTCGAGTCGTTGAAGTTCATTAGAGATTATTATTAAGTAAATAACGGATTAGGTCATTTATAGTTTGGATATTATGAAATGGTATGCATACCTGTCAACTTTTGATGTAATGAAAGTTTGTCTTTTAAAAACGAATGCAATGTTTGTAAAATGTATCATTTAGAGGTCAAGTACCTCGCGATGTAACCAACTGTTATGAATCGTTTATAATCGAGAAGGACTTCATCCGGATGGATTAGGAAGGATCTTTACACTGGGTGCTTTTCAGAATTCAGAATTGAAGATCAAAATGTTATAGGTATACATATAACTGTTGATATAGATATGCCGTGAGATTCAAAACAATGATTGATGATTCCCGGTAATTGATGTGGTAATTCTCGTTATAAGATATGGATGAGTATATGAATAGGTTTTAACGAACAAACATAATGGTTCTTCGGAGAGACTTAAGTCATTAAGTAATGAAGTTGCTAGTAAGTTTACTGCTAATGTGGTGGAATATAAACGGTTCTCCAGTAACGATGATGAAAGGCAACTTATATATCAAGGTTATAATAGAGTTTATTCGAATGAAAAGTCGAAATTGATTTGCTGAATCTGTGACAAAATTGGCTACTTTGGAAAGGGATTGCAATGTTATTTTCGGTAATAACAATGCCAAAGGAGCGAGCACAGATACGAGTTAAATGTTTACTCAGGTTCCGAGTGTTTTCGGGTACATAACTATATGTATCAATCCTTTTCTTCCATAGATGAAGTGCGGTTGGTTCATCCTCTGAATTGAGGTGTTTTCAAGAATTATGAAAGGTTTGAACGCAGATTGTAATTGTCAAGATTCAAACGAGGTTTAAGATGAAATCAAATGGCAAACTTGAAGAAATGTTTAGTTTCATATGTTATAATCAATATTTTTAATTCATTTTAATTGTCCAATGTTATTAGTCCACAGTTAACAGCCCGATAATTCATATATAGTTTAATATATAATATTTGAATTAATTAATACGTATCGTGACCCGTGTACATGTCTCAGACTTGATCACAACTCAAATTATATATATTATTGTAAAATCAACCTTAACCCTGTATAGCTAACTCGATCATTACTGCATATAGAGTGTCTATGGTTATTCTAAATAATATATTTATATGCGTCGATATGATATGTCAAAACCTAGTATACGTGTCCCGATATTTGAAATGCGTAAATAACAGTATTTAAATGACGATAAATAAAGTGCGTAAAATAAATAACAGAAATTAAATGACAATAAATAAAATTGCGAGAATTAAATTGCGATAGATAAAATGTAATCAGTTAGCTAGGAACAGTTAGCTGGAAACAGTTAGCGTGGATTCTTAACAAAATTTCTCATAGTTAATTTGTTTGTTTCTAACAAATTTTATTTTTGTCCGATGTTTTCTTTATTATGCCACTTGTTAGATTCTGATAGGTCAAAATCCAGATATGAAATTGAATGAAACTGGTTATTCTGTGGTGAACGGATTCGTATATCTGTGGATGTAATTAAAATAGTAAATGACTGTGGAATCAGATTCGAAGAATGTACAGTGTAACTTATTAATGTGAAATCTAAATATATTCCTCGGGTATTACCTACCCGTTAAAATATTTTCATCATTAACAGTTTGTACAAAAGAATTTTTAATTACAATCTTTATGAAAACATATATACATATATATTTTCTTCAGATGTAATCATGAATTTAATGAGTTAATATGATATTAGACTCATTTGATTTACCGTTAGAACTAGAATACATAATCTCTAAAACATTAGAGATTACATAATCGCCATGTAGAACGAAGATAAATGATGTAGAACGATTCGTAGAACGATAATTAAGTTCGAGGTATGGATTGTGATGTTGAGACGTGTGATGTTGAAACTTGGATTGTTGGTGGTACTGTTGGTGCCGGTGATGTTGCTGAATCTGGTACGTTTTGCACTATATTCTCCAAATTGATTACTCAAGGGCGAAATTCGTTGACTTCTTCTATTATTCAGGGATGATTGTCGATTAGAACGAGCGGATGAATAAGGTTTAGAATTTTAGATAGAATATAATCGTGGGGAGATATTCGGAAAAATGAGAGTGAAAATGTTTTTTTTCTGATTGGTTCGTCGGTGAATGCCTCAGGTTCTTCGCCCAGAGGAAAATATGGTGGGTGAAAGGGATCGCTTCTTCTTGTCTCCAATGATTAAGTAGACTACGAACCCATCAGATGAATTGGGGACGGATGATTGGTTGATTCATTCTGGTGACACTGCTTTCGGAGCTTAGGTGAAACTCCATATTGGAATAGCTGTCGGAATCCGAGGAATCCGAACTGATTGAGGGATTCATCTCATACGATCAGATGAGGATTTTCGATAAGAAATAGATTATAGGATGTAGATTAGTACCCTGCAATACATAATTTACATATGCATATATAATACTAAAATCCCATAAGTTACGGAGGATTCTACGAAAGCTGCCAGACAAAGGTAACAATAACAGATACGCTAAGATATGAATTTATCTATACACTGTCTATGCAATAGAGGCAATAAGATGTGTCTAGACTTTAAGTATGATAAGCAAATAATTTTTGACACTAAATGATAAGCAAAACTTTTGACATGCAGACACGGTCGAAGTCCAGACCTACTAATGCATCTAAACAACTATTAGTTAGACACACTAATGCAAGACCTGGTTCGCTAAGACCATCGCTCTGATACCAACTGAAATGACCCGTTCATATCGATTATAAACGATTCACAATAGTTGATTACATCGCGAGGTACTTGACCTCTATATGATACATTTTACAAACATTGCATTCATTTTTAAAAGACAAACTTTCATTACATCGAAAGTTGACGGCATGCATAGCATTTCATAATATATCCAACTATAATTGACTTAATAATAATCTTGATGAACTCAACGACTCGAATGCAACGTGTTTTGAAATATGTCATGAATGACTCCAAGTAATATCTCTAAAATGAGCAAATGCACAGCGGAAGATTTCTTTCATACCTGAGAATAAACATGCTTTCAAGTGTCAACCAAAAGGTTGGTGAGTTCATTAGTTTAACATAAATAATCATTTCCATCATTTTAATAGACCACAAGATTTTCATTTTCAGTTCTCATAAATATACGTCCCAAGCATAGAGACAAAAATATCATTCATATGGATTGAACACCTGGTAACCGACATTAACAAGATGCATATAAGAATATCCTCTATCATTCCGGGAAATCCTTCGAACATGATAAAACAACATCGAAGTACTAAAGCATCCGGTACTTTGGATGGGGTTCGTTAGGCGCAATAGATCTATCTTTAGGATTCGCGTCAATTAGTAGATCGGTTTACTAATTCTTAGGTTATCAAGCAAAAGGGGCATATTCGGCTTCGATCATTCAACCATATAATGTAGTTTCGATTACTTGTGTCTATTTCGTAAAACATTTATAAAAATTGCGGATGTATTCTCAGCCCAAAAATATAAAGGGTAAAAAGGCAAATGAAACTCACAATACTGTATTTTGTAGTAAAAATACATATGACGACATTGAACAACTGAACAATGCAGGGTTGGCCTCGTATTCACGAACCTCTATCAGTTATATATATTAAAACATATAATAACAACTAACGAGTTGATATATTAATAATTTATATATCATATTACTAATTAAGTTATATTTATCCTATGTATTTTAGATAGTTAATATTTGTTTCTATATTACATTTATTAATGTTAATATAGTAAATACTTATTAAAGTAGTTTAATAATATAATATTTATCATTTATCATAATATATTACAAATAGAAATTTATTTCAAGGTTTATATATGATAAGAATATATATTTGTATTACTTATTATATTTAATATATAGCTTACTTAATGTCATAAAAATTTAGTAATATATCATATTAATATATTTGTAATGTATTTTTATAAAATAATATTTATTTGTAATAATGACAATAATAGTGATAACAAAAATGATACTTTTGAAAATGATCAGTTTTAATATAAATGGTATTAATAATAATTTCAATAATGATACTAATAATAATAATAACCTAAATGATAATAATAATGTTAATTCTAATATCAATGTTAGTAATAATAATATCGATAATTTATTAATCATTTTAATACCAAGGATAATAATTTTTAATAGAGATGATAATAATAATAATAATAATAATAATAATAATAATAATAATAATAATAAAATAATAATAAAATAATAATAATAATAATAATAATAATAATAATAATAATAATAATAATAATAATAATAATAATAATAATAATAATAATAATAATAATAATAATAATAATAATAATAATAATAATAATAATAATAATAAGAAAAGGAGTAATAAGTAAACTACCTCAATGAAGAAGCCCTTAAAAATGCCCAAGCCCGGGTTTGAACCCGCTACGTCCCGCTAACCCAAATTAACACCTTTAAACCAATAAACCAACGATTTGTTTTGGTATTAACCCGCATGATTAACTAGTTCATCTTCATCAAACACTTATCATTTCATCATCATTATCATGATCTAATATCATCATTATTCTAATATCATAATCATCATAATTAATATCTTCATTGTTCCCATTAAAACAGTAACACAATAACATCATCATCGATTATGCTACTATCTTATTTATCATCGCCTCATATATCATTTTCTGTCTCACCACCATTTTCGAAATCAAACCATCATCAACACTAACATTACATGCATCATTTTCATAACACATGTACCACTATCATTATCAACCCCGTACATCATCAATCGCTACAACTCTATATCATCATCATCTTTATTATCCTTTCATCATCATCTCCATTATCTTAATTATCATCAAAATCATCATCTAGATCATAACGTTATCCTTATTATAAACTTAAACATAATCCTCCTGGTTTCTATATCATGACATTATGTAAATAATCAAACCCTTATCATCTCTTTTCTTAATCATCATTTTAGTTTTCATTGTTCATTATCCATTAACATTTTTCACCTAACATCACCCTCTTGTTCGCATCACTAACATTGTTCATTATCATCATAGAAGCCCAATGTCATGTTCGCGAAAAAAATAAAGAAACAGAAAGTCACGTCCAATGGAAACCAGAGCTGGGTCACGGTTTTCACGACCCAATAAGGAAGCACACATAAGCAGCCCAATAAACTTGTGAATCTCGGCCCAACATAAAAAATGAATTTACGACCCAAATTAGAATCCAGTTTAAGGAATACCCATTTAATATTCAACAAGGATTACCTATTTTTTTAACGAATCAATCATAAGTAATAATAGCAATAATTTCGTATGTGCGAGTGGGATTTAGAATCCAAGAGCACGTCCTTGTCATGACCCCTCTCTTCTCTTCTTTATTTAGTAAAAGCAATTACCACTTCAATCAAGTTATAAAGTGAAACGCTGTAAATTGAATCGATTAAAGCTTCCATGATTGTGGACTTTAAAGTCGTACAGAATTTAAATGGTAGGAACTAACATATGTGGGTTTCGGTTTGGTTTTGTATAGTTCTGTGACAACAGCAGCTAGTGACGGTGAGAGGTGGTGTTTGTCAGTGTTGAAGTGGGTTGTGTTACGATCAGAATAACATAAACATAAATGGGTTCCAAAGGTTAAAGAAGGCATGTGTTTGTTCGATTAGAATAGATAAGAACAGATAACGGGTGGGATGTTAGAATGGTGATGATGATCGAGGATGATCATAGTGAACAAGAAGGTGATGGTAGGATATATATATAATGGTGAATCTGGGTTTAATTCACTGGCCGAACAAGGACAGGAAATAACAACGGTTTTAGTGAGGTTTTGCAGTAATAATGAGCTCGATCACTAGAAGTCTCCGATATGATCGTGTAGCATTTGTTGGGTTTAACCGGATAGTAGTATGGTCGTAGCATAGTGATCGAATGTGGTGATTTGATCTAATGGGTTTTACAAATAGAAAGTTAAAAGTGGTGGTGAGTTGGGGTTGCATGAAGAAGAAATAAGAAGGGTTCAATGGTGAGGTTGTTCGAAAGGAAACACTTACAAATATCGTGATTCATGGTGGTTCGAATATAAACAGAAAACATACAGGTGGTGTCGTGTGGAGGATAGATATGATGAAAACAAAACCGTAGGGTGACTTGCCGTTGGAGGTGGATCGAGTTGGTAGCCGGTTGTTTGCAAGGTGGTTGAAGATGGTTGATGATCGGTGGTAACGGGTGTCAATGAAGAAGAAGAAGAAGAAGAAGAAGGTGATAGTGTAGGTGTGTAATCTCTTGTAAGCATATGTGAGGGAACATATAATACAACTGGATGCATGAATGTTTACATATAATATTAGAATATGCAAAGTGTAAATTAAAAAGGTACGGGAAAATTTGACATCTTATGAGTAGTTTAATACCCGTGATATATCCTTGTCCTATGCTACCGACACCACAGAAAGAAAAGAAATAAATAAATAAGTAATTGGTATAGGTTAACTCAATTTATTGTCAGTTTAATACGGAGTATAAAGTTTAATCAACTAGATGTCTTAAGATTTCTAGTCGATGATAACATCAAGAAGACAATGGCAAAAATTCATTTGATCCATGGTTTGTTACTTTAGTTGCATGAATATATATATATATATATATATATATATATATATATATATATATATATATATATATATATATATATATATATATATATATATATATATATATATATATATGTGTGTGTGTGTGTGTGTGTGTGTGTGTGTGTGTTGTGTGTCTAATGACCCGTCCTAATCCATCCGAATGAATACATTACATTTGGTTACATCGCGAGGTACTTGACCTCTATATGATACATTTTACAAACATTGCATTCGTTTTTAAAAGACAAACTTTCATTACATCGAAAGTTGATGGCATGCATACCATTTCCTAATATATCCAACTATAATTGACTTAGTAATAATCTTGATGAACTCAACGACTCGAATGCAACGTCTTTTGAAATATGACATGAATGACTCCAAGTAATATCTCTAGAATGAGCAAATGCACAGCAGAAGATTTCTTTCATACCTGAGAATAAACATGCTTTAAAGTGCCAACCAAAAGGTTGGTGAGTTCATTAGTTTATCATAATCAATCATTTCCATAATTTTAATACACCACAAGATTTTCATTTTCATTTCTCATAAATATACGTCCCATGCATAGAGACAAAAATCATTCATATGGATTGAACACCTGGTAACCGACATTAACTAGATGCATATAAGAATATCCCCTATCATTCCAGGACATCCATCGGACATGATATAAAACAACATTGAAGTACTAAAGCATCCGGTACTTTGGATGGGGTTCGTTAGGCCCAATAGATCTATCTTTAGGATTCGCGTCAATTAGTAGATCGGTTTACTAATTCTTAGGTTACCAAGCAAAAGGGGCATATTCGGCTTCGATCATCCAACCATATAATGTAGTTTCGATTACTTGTGTCTATTTCGTAAAACATTTATAAAAAAATTTCGCATGTATTCTCAGCCCAAAAATATAAAGGGTAAAAAGGCAAATGAAACTCACCATACTGTATTTTGTAGTAAAAATACATATGACAACACTGAACAATGCAGGGTTGGCCTTGGATTCACGAACCTATATCATTTATATGTATATTAATACATATAATGGTAATCGAACAAATTTAGGTATTATTATTAATTGTTATTTTAGTAATTTGTACGTTTCATTAATAGCTAAATTAACTATATTTATTTTTATATATACATTAAATAGATAATTAATATTTATTATAAATATATTAATATAGTTATGTTTTATGTAAATAATATATTTTTATATAGAATATCCTTATTTGATATATTAATAATACTAATAATAATAATGATATTGTTAAGGATGATATTTATGTTAATACTGATACTTATAATAATAGCAATCTTATTAAGAATGATAATATTAATAATCATATTACTTAATAATAATACTTTCATTGATAATGATACCAGTAACAACATTAATAATAATCATGATCATAATTGTACTACCTATACTAATAATAAGGATATTAATAATAATAATATTCATAATTGTAACTAGGGTTATGGTGATAATAATAACAAAGGGTACTAATATTTGTATTAGTAATACTAATAATAGTAATAACTAGTGTTCGTAATACTTAATAATAATAATACTACTAATTTTTATAATTCTAATACTTAGTAATATTACGAATAATAATAATAACAATAACAATAATAATAGTAATAATGATAGTGATAATAATAATTATAATTATACTTGTAATAATAACATAAATATTAATATTCATAATAATAATAATAATAATAATAATAATAATAATAATAATAATAATAATAATAATAATAATAATAATAATAATAATAATAATAATAATAATAATAATAATAATAATAATAATAATAATAATAATAATAAAGGCTACCTTTAAAATTGAGTTAAACAAAAACTGCCACCAACAAGGTTCAAACCCGAGACCCCTCGCTCACCTGCACAACACTCTAACCAGCTGATCTGTTTCCTTTTTTTGTAATTAGTGGTATCTAAATATATAGAACCCGTAACTAACAGCCTTCATCTTCTCCCAGATTTCCATCGATCAGTGAACTAATCCAAACTTCCAATCAAGGTTTAATTTATCTTTAATCCTAATCAGAAACTAATTGTAACTGCTTTTTTTAATTAAAGACTACAAACAAACAAAAAATAACAAAAAAAATAAGCAAACAGCTCCTTCTTCTGTCGTCGGTTGAAAGAAGGAAAAAAAATATGATTTCGAAATTGGTACCTTTTGAGACCTTGATATCTAAATGAAAAATCTTTTAAATCATCAATATAAAGCACTGGTATCATCAATTTTTCCATAACTATTAACTAGAACTCGAATTTATCTGAAGAACGAACTTTGACTTTTTAAATTCGAAACTTTGACTTGAGAATTCGAAGTCGATAGATAAAATTGAGGCTTGGGATTTTCCAGATCGTTTAAATAAAAGCTTTCTAATAAAATTGCATTAATGGATTTTGAAATAAAACCCAAATTCGAAGTTTTGGAATTTTCCCTCAGGAACAGGGCAGTTCATCCGTTCTTTAATAATTTGATTTTAATTTCGATATTTTTGGTTGAAAATGTGATAGCAGGTAGTTGTGTAGCAACTAAGTAACATCTTTACAGCTCATTTGATTCCACTTACTCTTTGTTTGCTAGCTTTATTACTCGACCGTTTGTACACTTTTCAACAGGAGATAAGGAATTTAATAACATATATATTATTTTCTAACTAATTCGTACCATTCAAGGATTTCCATATCAGATTAATTATTTAGTTATGATTTTGCTGTATAAGGAAATACGTATACGGTTGTATTTAAATATGCATATGCTGTTTTTATATAAATGTATATCTGTACCTGTCTTAGAATATATACATACAATATCTTGTATATGTATCTGATATAATCTCTAATAATAGATATATACATGAAATATTAATAATATTAATTCTATTAATAAGTATATAAATAGTAATAATAATAATAATATTATTAATAATAGTAATGATAGTATCAATAATTCTAATAATTCAGAATTAATAATTAAATAATTTGATAATAATACTAATAATATTAATAATGGGTTTATTAACATATCTTAACAAATAAATAATACTGTTAAAGATAATAATAATTATTAGTGATAATGTTCATAGTAATATTAATAATATCATTGATAATGTTATTAGTAAATACTAATATAAATGTTAACAACAATAGACTACTAATAATAATAATAATGTCTAATTATAAGACTTATATTATTCATAATAACTAATATCATAACTTTTCTACTAGCTGTAATGATATTAACAATAATAACAATAATTCAATTGTATCAAATTTCAGTATTATAATTTAATGATCTTACTAATACTAACATTAATGTTAATAACAAATATGGAAGTAATAATAACCTTAGTATAACAATTATATTTTAAACTTGTAATTAATTTGATGTAATATTTAATAAGTATGTAATATATATATATATATATATATATATATATATATATATATATATATATATATATATATATATATATATATATATATATATATATATATATATATATATATATATATATATATATATATATATTACACAATATCTTTTATCAAATTTTGAATATTTATAATTTATATATTTATTACTATATATATATCATTACTTATAGATTTCATAAATATATATATATATTCATAGCAACTTAATTATTATGTTCATTAGTTTACATTTTTAATTTCAATTGATTAAATTGTATTTTATTATTTCAAACTATTATATATATTTTTCTTTATATTTATACACACATTTATATAGATATATGTACTTATATATATGCACTCTTATTTATGTATTTATATATATTTATTTGAAATTAATTGTTCGTGAATCGTCGGTAATGGTCGCAGGGTAATTGAATACTCGAACATAGTTTCAAAGTTTTCGAGACTCAGCATTATAGACTTTGCTTATCATCTTGGAAACAAATAAAGATTAAGTTTAAATTTGGTCGGAAATTCCCGGGTCGTCACAGTACCTACCCGTTAAAGAAATTTCGTCCCGAAATTTGAGTGAGGTGGTCATGGCTAACAATAAAAATGTTTTCATGACGAATATGAGTTGATAAATAGTGTTTTATCATCAATGAGTAATATAGATAAAATGATTCGATTACTCGAATAGTACGAATGAAGCTATCGCAAACGGGTAAAATGAGTAAATAAAGTTTCGTCATAACTTTTGACATAGATAGGGTTGATTTCCGGAGTTCAAGGGATTTGAAGAAAATCTTTGAAATCTTAATAAGATCTGATTTTTCGAGATTTAAGGAAAATTAGGATCCTCTTTAATTTAATGCTATCATCTGTCTCGATTGATTTGTCTGGTATTTCCGCTATAAATTTACCTTTTCCATTCTATTAGTTTTCACCACTTCCATACCTTCTCTCTCAGTTCATATATCCAAAAGATTATAAAAAAAAATGCTTAATCCGGTTCTAATCCTTGTCCTTATTCTGACTATCGCATTGATCGTTCTTCTTTTCCAACTTCCACCAGAGGAATATGTTTTCTTCTACTTCGCTCTTGGGGTTATAGTGTTTTTAATTCTTCCATATTTTATGTTGCGATAAACATTGACATACACGGTTTATAATCTCCGTGTTGTTATTGGGCTCTATATTTTCTATTATATTTTGGAGCTCTTTACCTTTTTATTATATTCTCGACCTCTAGTAAAGCGAGTAACGGTCCAGAATTCGTAAGTATGGAGTTTCGAATGAACATCATGTTCTAAACAGGAAAGAACGTAATAGCACGATTTGATTTGTCAAATTACCAGAATCACTGAAAATAGAACTATCAAGAATATATTTTCTTGATATGTTCAGAAGTTAAGCAGAATGAAAGAGTTATGTAACATGGCACATGATGACGTTATGATCTGTGAATCATCACGTTCCATTAGAAACTCAGCATGATTTACTGTAATATAATCACATTGATCAAGTGTCATTATTTTATACTAACTCATGCATCAATTTCCAAAACTACTTCAAAATATTCATAATTCAAACTCGAATGTTTACAGAATATAGAAACTAACAGTTTCTTATATGATGTAACACTGATAGCGTAAAGAGATAAATGATTTCAGATAAGATTAGTTATGAAAATATCTTCAGAAATGTCGAGGATATTTATAATGAAAGATATGATGATATCTTAGAATTTCTAATATCGATGGATGATGATGAAGGTTTATCCGTAAAGGTTTAGAGTCAGAAGCAAGGTATTCGTTAATGATTTCAGCAGATACTGAATCATTTGGATTCTTTGAAGGCAGATTTATTCTTTGTAATTTGTCCAAGGCTTCCTTCATAGTTTCGCATAATCCACTTTTCGGTATTAACTTTTCTATTGAATATTTTCATCCTTCCATTCCTTTTTATCAAACTTTTGGCCGTTTAGACCATCTACAATTTTTGCTCTTTCCTCTGCATTTAATGCTACCATAACTGAATCGTCGGTTATCAATCCGAGGTGATTTCAAGTGAATTGTGTTTTTAGATGATTAAACACTGATGGTAATATGGTGGAATATAAAAGGTTCTCCGGTAACAATAAAAGAGCACGTATATATATATCAAGGTTATAATAAGGTTGTTTCGAACGAAAAGTCGAAGTTGACTTGCTGGAGCTGTGACAAAACTGGCTATCTCGAACAGGAGTTGCAAAGTTATTTTCGGTAATAATAACGCTAAAGGAATTAGCACAGCTATGTGTTAAACTTTTACTCAGGTTCCGAAAGTTTTTAGGTGCATAACTATATGCATAAATATTTTCTTCTGTAGATGAAGTGCGGTTGGTTCATCCTCTCGATTGAGGTGTTTTCAAGAATCATGAAAGGGTTGAACGAGGATTGTAATATTCAAGATACAAATGAGGTTTAAGATGAAATCAAGTGGCAAACTTGAAGAAATGTTTAGTTTCATATGTTATAATCAATATTTTAATTCATTTTAACTGTCCAATGATATTAGTCCACAGTCGATTAGTCCACAGTTAACAGTCCAATAATTCATATATAGTTTAATATATAATATTCTAATTAATTAATACGTATCGTGACCCGTGTACGTGTCTCAGACTCGATCACAACTCAAAGTATATATATTATTATAGAATAAACCTCAACCCTGTATAGCTAACTCCGACATTACTGCATATAGAGTGTCTATGGTTATTCCAAATAATATATATAGATGCGCCGATATGATATGTCAAAACTTTGTATACGTGTCCCGATATTTAAAGTGTGTAAAATAAATAACAGAAATTAAATGACGATAAATAAAATTGCGAGAATATAAATTGCGATAATTAAATTGCGATAAATAAAATGTAATCTGTTAGCTAGGAACAGTTAGTGTGGATTCTTAACAAAAATTTTCATAGTTAAATTGTTTGTTTCTAACAAATTTTATTTTTTGTCCAATGTTTTCTTCATTATGCTACATGTTGGATTCTGATAGGTCAAAATCCAAATATGAAATTGAATAAAAATGGTTATTCTGCGGTGAACGGATTCGTATCTTTGTAGATGTAAGTAGGATAGTAAATGAATGTTGAATCAGATTTGAAGAATGTACAGTGTAACTTATTAATGTGAAATCTAAATATTTCTCGGGTATTACCTACCCGTTAAAATATTTTCACCATTAACAGTTTGTACGAAAGAATTTTTAATTACAATCTTTATGAAAACATATATACATATATATTTTCTCCAGAGGTAATCATGGATTTAATGAGTTAATGTAATATTAAACTCATTTGATTTACCGTTGTAACAAGAATATATTATCTCTAAAACATTAGAGATTACATAATTGCCATGAAGAACGAAGATAATTGATGTAGAACGATACGTAGAACGATGATTATACTCGAGGTACAGAATGAGATGTTGAGGCATGGATTGTTGATGGTACTGGTGCTGTTACTGATGGTACTGTTGGTGCCAGTGATGTTGTCGAAGCTGATATGTTTTGCACCATATTTTCCAAGGTTACAACTCGGGCGCAAAGCTCATTGACTTCTTCCATTATTCCGGGTTGACTGTCGGTCGGAACGAGCGGATGAATAAGGTTTAGAATTTTAGATAGAATATAATCGTGGTGAGATATTCGGGAAATGAGGGTGAAAATGGTGTTTCGGACTGGTTCGCCGGTAAGTGCTTCAGGTTCATCGCCAAGAGGTAAATTCGGTTGGTGAAAAGGATCGCCTTCTTCGCGTCTCCATTGATTAAGTTGACTACGAACCCATCAGATGAATTGGGGATGGTTGATTGGTTGATTCATTCTGGTGACGCTGCCTCTGGAGCTTAGGTGAACATCCATGTCGGAATAGCTGTCGGAATAACTATCAGAATAGCTATCGAAATCTGTGGAACTCGAACTGGTTGAGGGATTCATCTCGTACGATCAGATGAAGGATTTTCGATAAGAAATAGATTATAGGATGTAGATTAGTACCCTGCAATACATAATTTACATATGCATATATAATACTAAAATCCCATAAGTTACGGAGGAATCTACGGAAGCTGTCAGGCAAAGGTAACAATAACAAATATGCTAAGATATGAATTTATCTATACACTGTCTATGCAATAGAGGTAGTAAGATGTGGCTAGACTTTAAGGATGATAAGCAAATAATTTTCGACACTAAATGATAAGCAAAACTTTTGACATGCAGACACGGTCGAAGTCCAGACCCACTAATGCATCTAATCAACTATCAGTTGGACACACTAATGCAAGACCTAGTTCGCTAAGACCACCGCTCTGATACCAACTCTAATGACCCGTCCTAATCCATCCGAACGAATACATTACATTTGGTTACATCGCGAGGTACTTGACCTCTATATGATACATTTTACAAACATTGCATTCGTTTTTAAAAGACAAACTTTCATTACATCGAAAGTTGACGGCATGCATACCATTTCCTAATATATCCAACTATAATTGACTTAGTAATAATCATGATGAACTCAACGACTCGAATGCAACGTCTTTTGAAATATGACATGAATGACTCCAAGTAATATCTCTAGAATGAGCAAATGCACAGCGGAAGATTTCTTTCATACCTGAGAATAAACATGCTTTAAAGTGTTAACCAAAAGGTTGGTGAGTTCATTAGTTTATCATAATCAATTATTTTAAAGTGTCAACCAAAAGGTTGGTAATTGAACAAATTTAGGTATTATTATTAATTGTTACTTTAGTAATTTGTACGTTTCATTAATAGCTAAATTAACTATATTTATTTTTATATATACATTAAATAGATAATTAATATTTATTACAAACATATTAATATAGTTATGTTTTATGTAAATAATATATTTTTATATAGAATATCCTTATTTGATATATTAATAATAAAAATAATAATAATGATATTGTTAAGGATGATATTTATGTTAATACTGATACTTATAATAATAGAAATCTTATTAAGAATGATAATATTAATAATCGTATTACTTAATAATAATACTTTTATTGATAATGATACCAGTAACAACATTAATAATAATCATGATCATAATTGTACTACCTATACTAATAATAAGGATATTAATAATAATAAAAATATTCATAATTGTAACTAGGGTTATGGTGATAATAATAACAAAGGGTACTAATATTTATATTAGTAATACTAATAATAGTAATAACTAGTGTTCGTAATACTTAATAATAATAATACTAATAATTTTTATAATTATAATACTTAGTAATATTACGAATAATAATAATAATAACAATAACAATAATAATAGTAATAATGATAGTGATAGTGATAATAATAATAATAATTATACTTCTAATAATAACATAAATATTAATATTCATAATAATAATAATAATAATAATAATAATAATAATAATAATAATAATAATAATAATAATAATAATAATAATAATAATAATAATAATAATAATAATAATAAAGGCTACCTTTAAAATTGAGTTAAACAAAAACTGCCACTAACAAGGTTCGAACCCGAGACCCCTCGCTCACCTGCACAACACTCTAACCAGCTGATCTGTTTCCTTTTTCTGTAATTAGTGGTATCTAAATATATAGAACCCGTAACTAACAGCCTTCATCTTCTCCCAGATTTCCATCGATCAGTGAACTAATCCAAACTTCCAATCAAGGTTTAATTTATCTTTAATCCTAATCAGAAACTAATTGTAACTGCTTTTTTTAATTAAAGACTACAAACAAACAAAAAAATAACAAAAAAAATAAGCAAACAGCTCCTTCTTCTGTCGTCGGTTGAAAGAAGGAAAAAAAATATGATTTCGAAATTGGTACCTTTTGAGACCTTGATATCTGAATGAAAAATCTTTTAAACCATCAATATAAAGCACTAGTATCATCAATTTTTCCATAACTATTAACTAGAACTAGAATTTATCTGAAGAACGAACTTTGACTTTTTAAATTCGAAATTTGACTTGAGAATTCGAAGTCGATAGATAAAATTGAGGCTTGGGATTTTCCAGATCGTTTTAATAAAAGCTTTCTAATAGAATTGCATTAATGGATTTTGAAATAAAACCCAAATTCGAAGTTTTGGAATTTTCCCTCAAGAACAGGGCAGTTCATCCGTTCTTTAATAATTTGATTTTAATTTTGATGTTTTTGGTTAAAAATGTGATAGCAGGTAGTTGTGTAGCAACTAAGTAACATCTTTACAGCTCATTTGATTCCACTTACTCTTTGTTTGCTAGCTTGATTACTCGACCGTTTGTACACTTTGCAACAGGAGATAAGGAATTTAATAACAGATATATTATTTTCTAACTAATTCGTACCATTCAAGGATTTCCATATCAGATTAATTATTTAGTTATGATTATGTTGTATAAGGAAATACGTATACGGTTGTATTTAAATATGCATATGCTGTTTTTATATAAATGTATATCTATACCTGTCTTAGAATATATACATACAATATCTTGTATATGTATCTGATATAATCTCTAATAATAGATATATACACGAAATATTAATAATATTAATTCTATTAATAAGTATATAAATAGTAGTAGTAATAATAATAATAATAATAATAATATTAATAATAGTAATGATAGTATCAATAATTCTAATAATTCATAATTAATAATTAAATAATTTGATAATAATACTAATAATATTAATAATGGTTTTATTAACATATCTTAACAAATAAATAATACTGTTAAAGATAATAATAATTATTAGTGATCATGTTCATAGTAATATTAATCATATCATTGATAATGTTATTAGTAAATACTAATATAAATGTTAACAACAATAGACTACTAATAATAATAATGTCTAATTATAAGACTTATATTATTCATAATAACTAATATCATAACTTTACTACTAGTTGTAATGATATTAACAATAATAACAATAATTCAATTGTATCAAATTTCAGTATTATAATTTAATGATATTACTAATACTAACATTAATGTTAATAACAAATATGGAAGTAATAATAACCTTAGTATAACAATTATATTTTAAACTTGAAATTAATTTGATGTAATATTTAATAAGTATGTAATATATATATATATATATATATATATATATATATATATATATATATATATATATATATATATATATATATATATATATATTACATAATATCTTTTATCAAATTTTGAATATTTATAATTTATATATTTATTACTATATATATATCATTACTTATAGATTTCATAAATATATATATATATTTATATATATATTCATAGCAACTTAATTATTATGTTCATTAGTTTACATTTTTAATTTCAATTGATTAAATTGTATTTTATTATTTCAAACTATTATATATATTTTTCTTTATATTTATACATATATATATATATATACTTATATATATGTACTCTTATTTATGTATTTATATATATTTATTTGAAATTAATTGTTCGTAAATCGTCGGTAATGGTTGCAGGGTAATTGAATACTCGAACATAGTTTCAAAATTTTCGAGACTCAACATTATAGACTTTGCTTATCGTCTTGGAAACATATAAAGATTAAGTTTAAATTTGGTCAGAAATTCTCGGGTCGTCACAGTGTGCGTGTGGTTTGGATAAAAAGAAATCAAACATTAAGCAATAATAGATTTAATTGGTGATCCACTTGCATGTATGTAACATAATATATATAATATTGTAAAGTAATAATAATGATTAAATAATAAAGGTAATACTCAATATACTTTTTATATTTATATATAAATTCATTTTAATAATAAATTTTATTATATCATATACAATTAATTCTAAATACTAAATAATATAATATTTCAAATTATATTTCGAATTAATATATATTTATATTTTTAAATATATATGTATCCATTTATAAATTGTTGTTCGTGAATCGTCGAGAACAGTCGAAGGGTAATTGAATATATGAAACAGTTCAAAATTTTCGAGACTCAACCTAACAGACTCTTCTTATCGTGTCGAAAATATATTAAATCGTATCGAGAGTTTGGTTTAAATTTAGTCAAAATTTTCCGGGTCGTCACATAAGTACCAAAATTACTCTACTAGTTCTACCAATTTCATGCATGTATAGATGCAAATAGGTTTAAACAAGCATGTAGAACCATATAGCGTAGCATGGTATACATATTGCACATAGCGCAATGTGGAGACATAAGTGAAAGTAGCATGCAAAAGGTAATATACATGAGATCAATTTTCAAGCACAAAATCGTGTATAACAATCATATTCATAAGCTTAGATGCTAGAGCATGTATGAAAGAAAGTAGGTTCAAACAAGCATATTAAAACACAACCATAACATAGCATGGCAAACCAGTAAGAGTAGCACATGTAATCATATCATGTAACACTATAAATACTATCATGGTAGTTTCAAACAAGCATGTAAGGACACAAGCATGGCATACATATGGCACATATCATAAGCATAGCATGTCAAACATATTGCACATAATATAAGCATAGCATGTTGAATACTTATTGTAAGAACACAAGTAAGAGTAGCATGCTGAAGCTAATATATGTAATCATGCATAACGATCTAATAAGCTTAAAACATGCATAAGGCACATCTATTTAACATTATGAGCATACTAGTTTATGTCAAGTAATAGTGATTAATAAGGCCAATATGATAAGTCAAAACGTTAACCACATGATAAAAAAGAATCATACACCAAGTTTCAAGTTATTCAACTAAGAGCATATCTCTTTGTATACTAGTGATGAACATATGTATAACCTAAACATATAGACCATGTTAATATTTCACTTATCATGTAATGATCAAAGCTAAATGGTGTTCAAATAATCTTGACTAGTCCAATTTAAGCACGAGAATGTACACATATATGAGTTTCGAAAGAAGTGGTACCTTAATCGAGAAAAGTTTGTTTCATCCATAAGCCTTAAACACATGATCTTTCAATTGTTATATACTCAACTTTGTTGGTAGAGAGAGAGCTACAATTGTTTGTTCCTTTGAGAGCCAAGAGGTTATACATAAACCAACTAATGCACATACACCAATCTTCTAAATAGTAGCTATCCATAACTATCCGAATCTCCAAGGTACATGATACTCATGATGCATAGAACCCTTTAGATTTCTCTAAAGATCCTTTTAATGGCTTGAAAGTGTGACATATTTGGACTTTCCTTTGCTTGGGTGATGAGCATAATAGTGCGTTTGAAGTCTCACAAGCATTGTTAGAAATATATGCATAGAACTCAAGAATAATTATAGTAAACATATATCACATCAAAACAAGCAATCATGCATAATAAGCTTAATTAGAATTCACACTACAAGTAACAATCATGCATAACAAGTAAGTAATCATGATAATCAAATAAAGGCATGTTCCATAGCATGAATTTTGATGAGCATATTCATAACCTAAATAACTAGATCGGAGAGGCATTTAACTCGCAATTCATATCAAAATACGATATACGTTAAATCACTACTTATTTAGTTATCTTTTCAAATATAGCCCCAGAGTGCACTTAAATGATATAATATAACAAGCAATCACAAAGTTCATGGCAGGTAAGCAAATATCAAATTACTTTCCAGGCATTCAACAATTATGATCTAAGACAATTATCATCATGTCAACATATGTTAACTTGACTATGAATAATGCTAACTAGTTAACATTTTCCATTTAACGATTTGGAGTGTTCAATTAGATCACTAGCATAAAAACAACCAAGCATAATTTTTCACTATGTTAATAAATCATAAGCATGTAAGCACATAAGCATGGTGAAAATATATGGCTTGTTAGACGTAGCAAATATTAAGCACAATACCCTCACAAATAAAGTTCAATCGATAAGTTAATGATCCTTACATGTGTAGTATAGCATTTAACAGGGTAATTTCAAATAACATTGGTTACGAAGAGAGAACTCAAGTTGTCAAGTATGATAATATTATGAGCATACAAGTATGACATGTAGATTTGTACATATAAGCATACAAGCAATGAGAACATATATGGTATATGCGAGAGATAAACAAGTATTATGCAATTTACACCTAGTGTATAATGAGCGGAAGCCTAGATTTAAGCTTAGAGTATAAAGTGTACCATAAAGCATTCAAGTTTCTCTATCAAGTATATTTCAACCTTATCATCCATGAGTTCAAAGAACTTTTCACAAGAAAAATGGTTAATTGAATCAATAACCAAGTCATGAATATCTATTTGCACAATTAAGATTTCATTCTAATACTTTTTAGCAAATAATGTATTATAAACTTTTTACCATTTCTCATTCATGACCAAGTAAGAATGTCCTAAGTCTATCAATAGTCATTTTCATATGCATTCTTGGCATTCATTCTTATGATACACACATAATCAATTAAAATCCTTGTGAGTTCTTTCATTATGATTGGTTTTAGCAACTTCTCTTTTCTTTTCGATGTGATTGTTAAACTAGATAATTGAAATGGTTTAGTTATAGTTTCTAGTTCAAGGACATTTTTAACTATTAATCACATTGTGTTGGACTTTTCATTTGATTATTTCTTTAGCATGCTAGGATGTCTATTTAGACCTTGTAAGGTTTTAATTTCTAAAGAGTATCCTAGAGACGTACCTACCTTTAGAATCACACCTACACCTTTGAGTGATAATCTAGCATTGATTTCCATAGGTGTGTCTAATGCCTTAGCACTTATATAAAAGGTTAGTGAAACTTTTCATTTTACTCGTTTGTTCTAGGTGTTCGTTTGACGCAAACCTAATCATAATTTAGAAATTAAGAGCATGAATTATTCTTAAAGCTTTCTGACCTCAAAGATTTAGAATCATCCGTCCTAATATGTCTAAGTGTGTTTTAGACATTTTAACAACTCAACAAACGCTTGACTACTACTCTAGCAATTTAGACAAGAATAATATCATTTTCTTTTTGTAATTTAGGTATGAGACTAGAATGAGTTCTATCATCATGAATATATCTCCTTAAGCATAGATGATGGAAATCATAGACAACCCCTTTAGTAAGACTACAAAGTTGAACTTTGGAAATCTATACTATACCTAGAAAATGGAGAACTTAGACTACACACTTAAAGTCTAATTTAACTCCTATTGATGTCTCCTAAGGTTTGTTTAACATGATTCTCTTTACTTATCATTGTTTACTAAATATTTAATTTGTTGAAGCAAACTAATGAGAATGATCTTTTTAACACTTTAGCTCACTTAGTGATCATCATATATTACTTTTAGGTAGATCTCTAATGATTAGTTTCATGGTTGTGTGATCTAGTCTTATATGCCATCAAATTAAAAAAAATGAATTGATGCAACGTACTTATTGACATGTTCTTATCTTTTCACCAATTTCACTTGAAAGCATATAAGACATTCTACCTAATTGTATGCATAACATGTTTCTACTTTCAAATAAGTTGTGACATAACTAGCATGTTAAGATATATGCATATAGCAAGCTAGAACTCAAGTAGAACATTTACTTGCAAGAAATGTTACCTCTACCGATAATGGTACTTCAAATATGTCCATCACGTCATCATGTTCTTTTGTGCTCGGGGTGACATATTTATCATGGATATATTTATCATGTGTTTTGAGTACTTGTGATTACATCATCTTCCACCACACTTGTTAACAAACCTACAACTTGTTAGAAACACAAAACGTGGTACCCAATTTTCGTTGGGTCTGGGGTTGTTAGTATTAAATACTCTTGCCCTAATCCATTTTAGTACCTTTCTCAAACACTAGAGTTTATCCTTTTAGACATGTTTATATTATAAGATTTGATAAACCAAGTTCATGTCTTGAGTGAGAATAATTTATTATGTACACTTATAGTTGTTTGAGAATCACTATCACTTATATAAACAAGTGTCATTTATGACAATAAATAGCTTTACATTTAGCAAATGTTTAGATTTTTCCAATAAACAATGTAAAACTAATGTTATAACTAATTTACAAAGAATCAACATCTAAAAGTATTAAACCACGACCGATCTTAAAATTGCAAAAGCACATTTTGATCGGAGCCTATGCGGTTGATCTCACGGTCGACCGTAGTTTTGACCGCCTACAAGTTTGGCACTATGTTGAGTTTTATAAAGTGTGTTTTTCAAAAACTTGTGATAGATTTACTCGGGGTGTCTTTTATTTGATATCTTTAAAAATAACTTTTAATATATCACCACTTTTTATCATTTTCGAAGAAAGGTAATTCTTTTTCTTTTTCAAAAATAGTCACAAGCTAATGATTTTTGGTTTCAAGTTATAAATACCCCTAAGTAACTTTTTGTTTGAGAACACTTATTTAGATGCTTAGAGTCTAATCTTAGATATTATATCTATCACTTTAAGGCTCTATGATGTGTGACAACCTATGTATTCTATCATGTAAGATCAATTTATCAAGCACACATTAAGCAATAACTCATGTCATTTTTTCATGCAAGGATTCAAGGCACAAGTAATTTCAATTATCACATACATTGTAAAGACCTAAGTTTCATGGCAAGTTTCAACGTACTTTTATTGTGTACACTATAGTTGTGATTTTAACCCAACCCCACATTTTTCTTTACATACTTTAATTTTCAATTTGTTTTTAAAAAATGTTTCTTTGTTCAAGCTTTTCTTTTTCAATCATATTTTTGTTAATTATCACAACATTTAGAGTACAAAAATATTAAAAAGACTAAAAACAAACAAGCTTACCTCACCATGTGAATGGTGGTATTTTTCCTCAAAGTAATGGATATAAGTTTGAGCATTCGGGTTCGATCCTTGACTCCACATCACACGAGTATCTTGAAGTTGATTCTCATATGAAAAGTTTCATCACAATTCAAGACTAACTCATCCAAAATCTCTTTTGCGTTCTCCAAACAAGTAGAGCTTGGTTCCAAGATCTTTGACTCGGGTTTTTGCACAAAATAGTTTTTCGACATGACAAAAATGTTTTTGAGCATATATATATATATATATATATATATATATATATATATATATATATATATAGTGATACCAATTGTAAGTAACTAGAGGGGGGGTGAATAGTTACTTAGTGGTTTCTTAAAACTTTTTCGAAATCTTTAACAATCAAAACATAAGTTTTAAGTATAGAAGCATTTGTGTTTGTTAATGCAAGTATGTAAAGATTGTAAGTGCACAAACACAATGATTTATAGTGGTTCGGGTGGATGTTAACTAATCCACCTTAATCCACTCCCCAATTCTACGAATTGAGACTTTTCTTCACTGTGATACCCCAAACCCGGTGAAGTGTCTAGATACAACACTAGCTCCTCGATAAGCCGCTACTCATGAACCCTTACGTCCCTATGAAGAATTCACAAACACTAAATGCTCTTATTACAAGATCCTAATGCTCTAACCTAGTGAAATCACTACTACCTTCTAGATCCCTTTAAGAAGATAGCT
The DNA here is from genome assembly GCF_046630445.1 of Rutidosis leptorrhynchoides. Classification (NCBI taxonomy): domain Eukaryota; kingdom Viridiplantae; phylum Streptophyta; class Magnoliopsida; order Asterales; family Asteraceae; genus Rutidosis; species Rutidosis leptorrhynchoides. The sequence continues at coordinate 251,816,332 of NC_092340.1, forward strand.
TAAGCTTACAATCACTCATAGTTCTTCAATAGGTCACACCAACTTAATTCCCAATGGAATTGATCAACTTCCTAGACCCCTTTAAGGAAGTTGAATCATTAAGCAAGATGGTGTTTCCTATCATAAGAACTGTCTAGCTTTCTTGACCCCCTAAGGAAGTATCTTACAAAGTAAACTTAAAGATACAAATGATAAGTACAAAGTTTATATTTCAATTCTACTTAGTGTAAGTAGAATCTCTCTTTCTCTCTTATAATCTCTCCATTGATATGTGCTTGAGCCTTGGGAGATCAGTAGATATGACTTTGAAAGAATGTTGGAAAGAGGTGGTCTTCTAGTTTGGCAAAGAGGTGTATTTATATTCCAAGAAAAACTTGACAGAAAAAACTGCGGTCGAAGCACGGTCGACCTTGCAGGTGACCGTACAACTTCTGTCAGCATTTCAATATATCCGTTGGAGCTCCTTTTTCTTTGAATTTTAGGCTTCTTTACCCAATATAGAGCCTTCAAAATATGCTTAATACATCTAGAAGTTAACTCCATTACCCCTTTAATCTTGGACATATGTATGGAGGTTGACATGTGCTAGCTAAAGAGGAAATTCCAATGCCCTTGACCATTGTCATTGATTTCCTAAAAAGGTAAATACTGAAATCTTGTCCCTTAACAACCCACAAAGCTCCAAACACAATAACCCATGAATCTTACACTTTGTCAATACTTGGATGGAAGTATCATACTTCATTGGTTGTTTGCAACAAGTTAATTTTGACTAGTTTGATTATAATGAAGAATCTTTTAACTAGTTGCTTTAATCATCCTTTGACAAACCACAAGCCTCCAAAACTTCACTAGCCCATTTTAATAGCTTGTCATCTTCTTAATGGAAGTGTCTTGTTCTTTAGAAGATACTTGCATCTTGATTGAACTAGTTTGATTCTAGTTGGAGCTTAAATGAACCTTGTTACAACCTTGACTAGCTTGAATATCATTAAAACTTACATATAAATGGTACTTAAAAGTAATGGGAGAGCACCTCTTTAATTGGGACTTTGATAACCATTATTAGTATGTATTTAAGTGACATTTTGTAACACTTGAAAAGTAAAACACTTTTGTGTTTAATCTTATTTGAGCTTAAAATGTCATTAAGATGTCGTTAGGTGTGATTAGTAAAAATTAACATCTTTTGGTTCAAAACTCTTTTGCAATCAAAGAAGGCAACTATTATAAGTATGTTTAAAAAGGTTTTGTAAATTATAGATGTCTCAAAGTGGACTATCTTAAAGTCGATGAATTTGGTTACAGAGAAAACTGTGGTCGAACTGCGGTCGGCCGTGAGGTTAGCCGTAGATTGACAGTTTTAGAAAAAGGTGCAATCGTTGGAACAGGGAATCTACGGTCAGACTCACGGTCGACCATGGTGCAGCCGCATAGCAATTTTACCAAGTTAATTATTTATGGGTATTGGTCTTTTGCTAGAGATAGTGAAGGCTTATGAACTCATGTCGTCTTACATATGATTAAGCACTTATCTCTTTTGTGTCATCATCAAAATAAAGTGATTAACTTTTGAATATTATAATTTAATTCTCAACCAACATATGATATTAAACCTCGTTATTATCGTCCTTCCACCAATAAACGTGATTAAAACCTTTTATAAAGTCGACAATTATAAGGTAATTAATTATCTGTGTTTATACATTGGTCAAGGTATGAACTCATCGGAAATACTATAAAGTACATGGAGAATTATCATAGGACCATATCAAGACATTGATCAAGAGTATAAGACTTGAGGAAATACTGTTGCAACGGTAGAGTACAGTGTGGATGTACTATAGGACCACTTGAGCATGGTCAAGGTTAGAAGCTTGGAACCACTATAAGTTTAGTACATGGTGGATAACTAAGGGATTTATCGGGTAGATTTAAGTGAGGGCTGGTATAAGTCATAAATGAGAATTTAACGCACTACAATATAAACTAAGCTTATAAATCTTTAAGGATGACTGAGAACTATCAGAGGTTCTAATTTCTCTACAAACCTTTAGATTTTACCAAACCATTGACAGAAAGGGATTCGGAACACAACCACTCACTTGGGTGATACACTAAGGTGTTAAGAAAGGTTGGATATTATATATATGGCTATGCTACTTTATTCGTGCGCCCAAGGTATGCACTACATCCAAGATGGACCGCTTATATTCTTAAACCGGATAAAGCATTGGGAGTTGAGCATAGCCCATCCGATCAAAATCTTCAAAGCCTAGTTCCTCGTGACATACTAATCGAGAAATCAATTAGTAGGGAATCTAGTGTTTACACCAAGGTATATCTATCCAATTAGTGTCTTGCAATCATCCCGACACTACGTTATCTTAAATCATGGTGAACCACGTCTTCTTTATCCTTGGCTGTTGCATGCTAGCTAGCTTATTTTAATTATATTGCTTATATATCTTAATTACAATTATATAAACTATTCAACCCAACTATTGTCTTTACATAATTTGATATTCCGGATAAAGTGGTGTCTAGAATAAACCGGTTGGACTTGGTTGTTGGATTTTCCGAAAAGTCGCCAATATATTGGGACCAAAAGGATCCTATCTCTCCACACAAGGTGTACCTGGCCACTAGTCTTGGATATTAAATTGTGTACAAACCAAATCTTAATTACTGAATTATCTGAATAAGCTCCATTTCAAATTCGACTGCTCAAGTAACGACCCTAGGTCATATTTACCCTTGCTTAGCCATAGGGAGGAATAATAGATTTAGGCCCAACATATATAAATTAAACAATCAACTTCTTCTGTTGATATCCTGAATTGACGTTTTGTGACCTAACGACACCGTATAAATAAACTGCCAGCTCCAGTTATAACAACTGTGTTTAGTGTTGTTAAAGATATTATTGGGATCTTATTCCCTTCGATTGTTTTCCATGTTTCTTGTGACTGCCTTGCTTTCATTGATACTTGTCAAGTATGATACATGTGACTTGATTGTTATGCATATAGCCTATATATATATATATATATATATATATATATATATATATATATATATATATATATATATATATATATATATATATATATATATATATATATATATATATCCAAAGCGTGCAGGGTTGAAATGTATCCTCTTTCCTTTGATAGACTAGACATACGTAGTGGTCTGTAGGGATTAGGATTAGGTAGTATATTCGAATAGCCTTTATCCTTAACTGAAATAAGATTTATTTCGAGTTTGTGTGTTGTATAAATTTTTAATCTATTATCACTTGTATGCCTTAAACTTATGTGATATGATGAATTTGCATGGTGATTTGTTGTTTGAGCTTTTAAACTATAATTTATTTGATGGCTCTAGTTACATCAGCTATGCTTAGAGCTACTATTGATATTACTATGATATTGATTCCTTTGATTAGTTATCATGACCTCTCTGGACTGTAGACTGCCATGCTCTCGAAGATTTGTCAAATGTGATGCATGATATGGATTTGCCATGCTTTTTGTGACCGATTAGTTATCGTATGAAACTTTTGCTATTATATTTGACTTGTTATAGTGATATGTATGATTTGATAAGACTGCATAAGGATTATGTGAATTGTGTTTTCTTTCCTTGAACTGATGGGACAAATATAGTGGCATCATAGAATTGGAATAAAGTAGTATTTCCATTGTTTAGTGATAATGGACTCGAACCCTGTATGCGGTTGCTATGCGTATGTGAATTTCATGTTATATATGATGCTAGCCCTATTGTATTACTATACTTGATGGGATTAATTGCGTGAAATCTGTAGTGAAGCCTTAAGGAATTAATTTCCTTCCTTGGACTCGTGTAAGTTTGTGGTGACCCTTAAAAAGTAAGTGTGAGTAGTGTTCCCTGTGTTGTCTTTTAGAAGATAGGGAATCCCTTGACTTGAGTGGGGATTGATACCGGGTATGTGTTATGACTGGAAAACAAAGTCGAGTGTTAGACAATGTTTGGGAATTGTGACCAATGAATCATTAAGATAGAATGGTATGACTTGAAAACTTCCTATGCTTGGATAGTCGTGTGACAATTCTATTTAACGGTGGTAACCTTTGGGAATTGGATTAATAATACATGGACTATTATTGGTTTGCAAATGGGGTAACTTTCGTAAACTGAATTTGGACTACTGTGATATGTTATAAATGATGACTTGATCAGGTATAGTTATATAACCATATATGAATCTTTTGATGGTTGATGACATATGACTGATGAGACTTGTTGACTAGTGATATAATAATTTTCTCTATTACCGATGCTTAGCAGGAAATTGTGTGCCTTGATCAATGTGGAAATCATTTAGGATTTTTCTTATCAAGTGACTCAGAATGAAAGTATGATTTAGAATAATATACTTGTGTCTAGTCAACAGAAATATATTGGGGTAAGTCATACAGAAATTTAAGGAGCTGAAGGAAATATAGATGACTCAAATTGAGCATGGACAGTGGACTGATTGTTGAACCATAAATTATTTGAGAATGAAATGACTAACCTGAACAATTTTGAGGAATTAAGAACGTATTTTGTAGACATGAGTACATATTTAAATGAAATGAATGAAATCTGGTTGCCATTGCTTTGAATTTGAGGGAATTTAATTATATAAAGAGTTAAACCTGATAACGATCTGGTATATTTGATGGTATCGAGTGTTACAGTGACAAGGTTGCAATCTTGATTGATAAATTGACCTCAAAAATTGTGTATATTATTGGTTAGTTGAATGACATTCAGAGTAAATGTCACTATTTAGACGGTGTTTGTCATGATAATTAGCTATCCTTTGCATTGTGTCAGGAATAGTGATGGTTTCGAATGACAAAAAGGTGGGATTGACGGGTGATTTTGGTATTTGAGTCTGTGGAATTTGTTCATTTAAAGCTTGTAGAGGGTAAGTCAACCGAGTACGTGAGCTAGAGTACAAAGGGTATTATCGTTTGGATGCAAACTTGAGTTTGAAATCAGAGGTTGTAATGAGAAAATGTGACTTAAGTGATCTTGATTGACCAGATTTCGAGGACAAAATCTCTTTAAGGGGGTAAATTTGTAACACCCTCAGACTGAGCCTAGCAGAAAATGACCATTTTACCCTGTGTGTGTTAATATTATTGATTTTAATAATTACGTGTTTATAATTATGTAATTATATAGTTGAGACCAGTTCGTGACAAGGGTCACGGAACAAGTTTGTTTATTTAAATTGGACCTCGTTTGGACCACTTAATAAGGTGAGTGGGACTATCCTTATGGATATTGGTATTTAGTAACAAGGGTAGTAACTACCTGCTATTATGCTAGTAAAGATTATGATAATCTATGCATGCATGTTGATTACTGTTGTAATTATAAGTAGTAGGTGATATTGCTGTTATCAGGTTACCCGATTAGATTGAATCTATAGCATGTCTGATTAGGGTGCACTGTGTTTATTAGTGATGTTACCTACCATGAGGTTGTAGGTGGTTTATATGCACATGTGAGAACTGTCCGTGTATAGAAGGGACAGAAGAGGTCAACCGTTTATAGAAGGGTTGGGCTCATTAGTTATTGTAATGACAGTATATTGTAATTGACATATGTAAATGTCAGGAGAGGTATACTGTGTGATAATAATGAGGGTTATCGGTACAGCTCTAGTTTGATCAGCTTGTAGTTGTAGACCTGGCAGGGTTAATGATCCTCTTGTAATTATAGTCGTTAGTGATATGTATAGCCGTTAGTGCTATGAGAGTGAATAGCTGTGTAGAGCTATTGATACTTAATGAATAGATGTATAGAGCAATTGATACCCCTATTGTATAGCTATGTAAGGCTATATTAGTGTAGTGCCTTTGGTGCCTTTAGTGAATAGCTTGTTGATGCTATTGCTGCTCTATTGGCTGATTATTTGCCTAGCTATGTCTGTTACAGATGTGTAATGCTATATTACATGATAGCTATGTAAAGCTATGTCCACATGCCCATGACCAGATGCATGATCCCTAAAAGCTAGGCTTGGTACTTGATAGTAATATCTGTTAGGATATCTCATTCACTTAGCGTTATACTAATCCCCCATATTTTCTCCCCTGCAGGTTATATTGTTTTGCATGCTAGGGATGGGAGAAGATAATTGTGCTTGGGTTATGTTTGACACACTGAAGAACTTTGATGTTAATATACTTTGTATAACAGTTTTGAAAAGTAACACCAGTTATATTGTAACATATGAATATTATATGCTTTAAATACTTCCGCTATAATTTAAAAAGAAAAAAAAAAGTACGGTGTTACAAGTGAAGTGTCTACCTAATCATCTTTTGAATATTTATGTTATGTCATTTTCTCTAATAGTCCTTTCTTTACAAGTAAGTCTCTCACCTTTGAATCCAAATTATCCTAAAATCTTACATCAATAATATTTTGGTAAAGGGTTTTACCCGGTAAATATTATCAAAAAATAATAATAAAAAAGATACAAGAAAGCACAAATGACCTCAAGCACACCTTGAGACCCCACGAACAACCAAAACAACTAAGCTAGAACCTAAACAAAAAAAGAACTAGCTAAACCAACAGATCTAACAACCTGCCTAACCACCGACATAACCTATAACCAGCCTGATTTTATACCAAATGTTGTTCTTTCCTTAGAAGAAGTTTTCGAAGCCATAAACTTAGCAGTTTCATCCTTATCGGATTCAACATCGCTCTCTTCATCAATTAACTTAAACGCCTCTTTACTCAAAGCATCGAACGCGTTTTGATTCTTTACTTGTGAACCTTGTCCCAACTTCTGGCTTCTTTTTGTCACCCAAAAGACTCTTATGCAAGCCATTATTAGGATCAATATTTTTATTATTAAATACATCATTATGATAGTTTTTGATTTTCACTATCTTCTCCTTTAATAATTTCATTAGATTTACTATTATTAACATGATATTCTTGATAACTATTTTCAATTGGAGTTTCATCATTTTCATTAATGTTAACCTCATCGTATTACATTAACCAAACCGTATTCTGTATTTATGGTATTTATAAACTTTTCATCGTTAGTAATTATAGATTAACTTTATCTTCTTTAATTTCGTTAAAATTATATTTTTTCTTGTCTAACAAAAAGATTAATTGAAGATCCTCGTAAAGATCGTATTCAGTATTAACGTAGTTATTATTAGTTGTAATTATATATGTTTATTATGTATGAAACTCTTTGTATATGCTAGTCCATTAAATGACATTAGATGACAGCTCATTTGTAGGTGTAATCCATTCGTAAGTCCAATTTGTATGTATATTTATACTAATGAAAGAGAAGGATACAATTGACTCAATGGCGAAACTACATGGGGGCAGAGGGGGCACCCACCCCCAGTGAATTTTTCTATCACAATATTTTATGCTAGCCCATACATGGTTAACGGCCTTCCTGAAAAATAAGATAATACGGCTGAGATTATTACCTACAAAGAGCCATTTCCTAATTTTTTACAGGCACGTTCTATGTTACTTCTTGTCGAGAAAAGACTGAATAACCGTCGACCAGTCCCGATAGCTGCTCACACAGATAACTCATCAAGTCCTACGATTCTTTATACTAATACCACTTCCTCAGGTAATCGTCACTCACATAACTCCAATCGCAATAACAAGAACTCCAATCACAATTCAAATAATAAAAACAATGGCGGTGGAGGAATGAACGGAATTATTGGAAATGGGGGAGTATATTATGGAGGTAGGAATCAATGACAATATCCACCACCGTGGGCTTGGCAAGGAGGCTGGCAACAACAAAGGTTTAATGGGCCTTCTCAATATAATTTTCAGCCCAATAATATGGGTGTCAAACTACAACAACAAAGGCCTGGTGTACTTGGGCCTGGTCCAGTAAGTAATGCGCAAGCATATTCTGTTGGTAGCAGTGGGGCTAGCTCGAATTTCACGATGACGTCGCCTTGGACATGGTTCCTGTCTCACAACCGTGGGGATGCGACATCTCTTCCGCAAGCTTTTAATGCTTGCACGCTTCAGGACCCGAGTGATGACGGATGGTACATGGATAATGGGGTCATTGCTCACCTGGCCTCAGATATAGGTAAACTCGATACTATTTTTAATAAGACCAATGTGTCATCTGTAATTGTTGGTGATGGATCTAAAATTCCCGTTCACCAAACTGGACACACAATCCTGCCCAAACCTTACCGACCTTTACACCTACACAATATTCTTGTCACACCAAATATCATTAAAAACCTTATTTCTATCAAACAATCTAATAAAGATAATAAATCTACAATTGAATTTGACGATTCTGGTTTTTCTGTGAAGGATACCCGGACCCGACAAACCCTTCTTCGATGTCACAGTGATGGTGATCTTTACCCCGTTACTTCTTCTCAACTATCCAAGATTGCTTTGCATGCATCGAGTTAACCTCTTTGGCATAATCGTTTAGGTCACCCCGGTGATCATGTTTTAAATACTTTAGTTTCACGTGGTTTCTTGAATTGTAATAAACCTAAGACTAGTGCTTTATGTCATGCTTGTCAATTAGGTAAACATGTTAAGTTACCATTTTATTGTTCTTACTCTATTGTCTCTAAACCATTTTATTTTTTGCATTATGATCTTTGGACATCACCAATTGTTAGTGTAGGGGGTATTAAATATTACATGATATTACTAGATCACTACACTCATTTTTATGGGTATATCCGCTTCGAAAAAAATCTGATGCTTACTCAAAATTCTTACACTTTCAATCGTATGTTAAAAATCAGTTTAATACAACCATTAAAGCCCTACAATGTGACCACCGGGGTGAATATGATAATTCGTCCTTTCACGATCTCTTTGCTACACAAGGCATTGAGTTTTGTTTTTCTTGCCCTCGTACCTCACAACAAAATGGCATGTCTGAACGTATGATCCGCACTATTAACAATAGTGTTCGTTCTTTACTCTTTCACGCTAGTCTCCCTCCTGAATATTAGTAGAGGCACTTCATATGGTTACTCATATTCTTAATATCCTACCATCCACATCCATTTCTAAGGAAATCCCTTTTACAAAGCTTTTCAACAAACACCCTAAATTCTCACACTTACGTGTATTCGGTTGCTTATGTTTTCCGCATCTTCCTATACCACACAAACTAGCCAAAAGGTGTAGCCCGTGCATTTTTCTTGGATATCCCGCTAATCATCACGGTTATTGTTGTCTTGATCTTGAATCTAAAAAAATTATAATATCGCAACATGTAACCTTCGATGAAACTGTCTTCCCGGTCGGTTCCATGCAACCGAATACATCTCCATCATATTCTTTTCTTGATATTCCAAGTGAATTTATTCCTCACCTCGCTCATCATCACCATGACCCTACTCTGGCACCCTCTGCACCTGACTCTTCCTTAATGGGTCCGTATGAGCCCAATGTAAACCCGTCTTCTGTTGCACAAACTACTGTCACTCCCGACGCCACTATTATATCGACCGAACCCACGACTAGACATGATATACACCCAATGACTACTCGATCTAAAGCCGGCACCTTTAATCATATCACTAGACTAAACTTACATGTAAATACCCCACCTGATATTCCAAAGTCCCACACCTAACCCCTTACAGATCCTTACTGAAAACAGGCAATGCTTGATGAATACAATGCTTTAATTAAAACATGGTACTTGGGTTTTGGTTCCTAGACCTTCAGGTGTTAATATTGTGAGGTCTATGTGGTTGTTTAAATGCAAGTTGCACTCTGATGGCACTATACAGGTACAAAGCTCGTCTTGTGGCTAATGGGAAGAGTCAACGACCTGGTATTGATTGTGGTGAGACTTTTAGTCCAATGGTAAAACCGTGTGACGCCCCGTACAAAACCATCGTGTACGATTCGTCATCAACATGATCTTTACACGGTCAAATACTACATGTTGTTTGAAAACCAGTTTTGCATTCATAAAAATATAGCGTTTACAAAAGATAACGTGACACAAAGGTCGTTACAAAGTCATTATTTGAAAATAACATAAGTTACGAATGCAAGATAAAAGTTTCATGATTGAGACATCTAACACAGCAGGTCCATAACAGCAAGTCTATAACACCAAGACATCAAGTCTAACAGCGGAAGCAACATCGTCTAAGCACCTGAGAAATACACGCTTAAAAGTCAACACGAATGTTGGTGAGCTATAGTTTGTAATCAGTAAAGTAATGTAGACCACAAGTTATCGTATTCAAAATAGTATGAAAAGTATATGCTTGTCCGTGGGCACCCGGTAACTAACTTAACGTAATAGTAATACCCCCTAAAAGTACACTTGGCGAGTGCGTATGTCCTCGAAGTATCAAACACCCGTTAAATGCTAGCGGGCCTAGCCCGAGTGGGGATGTCAAACCCTATGGATCCATATCTAATATTCGCGTTCACCGGTTCAAAACCAATGATTAAATGTTACCGTGCTAAGTGGAATGTTTATGCCGTTATATAACCCACACATATGTAAAGTTTAAGTACTCGTTTCAAGTAAGTAAAACATAAAAGTGCATGTATTCTCAGTCCCAAAAATAGTATAAGTAAAAAAGGGAAGCTATAACTCACAGTGAATAAGCAGTAAAAGTCGATACGAAACGTATGCAGGTAGTAAGTCGGTCCGAAAGGTCGTCAACCTGAGTCAAAGGTCACTAGGTCAGTATGTTGTCCCAAAAAGGTTAAAAGTGAATAAATTAAGTTTAAGTGTCATCATCAACATCATTATCATCATCATTCATCAACACTAAGGTAAGTTTAACAAGAATAGAGATCGAAACAAAAGGCTGACTTCGGACAGCTGTTACGACCTGTATACAAATCGAAAAGACGCGTAGTCAGTGGCTATGGCTCCGTATGTAAGTCCTCTAACTGCTGACCAATTTTCAGAACCTAACACGTCTTCTTTTGACCGTGGTGACGGTTTAAGTGCGAGTAGGTCAGAAATTTCAGCACAACGTTACAAGGGCGTAGTGATTTTCGGAAGGCCATAAATCCTAAACCCTATATCGGATTAAGTCGAGGCCTAAACGAGAAGTCATCTACTCGAAACGAACTATCTGAAAATTAATTTTTCGGAAGCCCAGGAGTCTGATCAGACCCCGAAAAACAGCAAACAAGTGTTCCGGTGAGGTTCTTGGTGCTTGATGCTCATCACGGTTCTCATCCTTGATGCTTGTAATCTTCAAGTGTACAACTCTTTGATATTTTAGCATCACTTTGTCCAAGGTTCAACCATCAACACACAACTAAAAGTAAAATCTATCATTCTACAAGTTTTGAACATCAAAATTGCCTCTTTATTGCATGAATCCAATAAAGCTTCAACCTTTGTCCATTTTACACAAGTTCATGCATCTCCATCACATGTGATGATGAAGACTTGATCTTTATCATCACAACAAACACAAAAAGGTTCCAAGTAAGTGAGATCTACAATAATCACTTAGATCTCAATTATTAAGGAAACCCTAAGCTAGAAAGCTTGGATCTTTACAAGATTAATGAGACCATAAGCTAGAAAGCTAAGATCTTTAACAAAATAATGAAAGTAATGAGACCATAAGCTAAAAAGCTAAGATCTTTAACATAATAATGAAACCCTAAGCTAAAAAGTTTGGATCTTTAGTGTTCTTGAAGATCTTGAAGCATAAAGCTTGGATCTTTAATATAAATGAAGATTACAAACACAAGTTTGAATCTTTATAACAGAATAAAAAGATTAAAGCTAAAAAGATTTAGATCTACAAAATAAGTGAAGATTCAAAGCTAGAAAGCTTGAATCTTCCATGTTCTTGGAGAATTCAAACCCAAGTTTGAATCTACAAGATGTAATCAAGATCAAAAGCTAAAAAGTTTGATCCCTTTGATGATGATGATGATGATGATGATGTCGTGGGTGATAAAGGGAGAAGAAGAAGAAATAAATCAAAAACTTACACTTTTTAGAGTGAGAAAGACTAGAGAGAATTCGAGAGTAAGTGTGTGTAAATTGCAAATGCAATCATGGGTGAAATGAGTGAAATAAGGCTTGTATTTATAGGTGGTAAGGTGAGGGTGGGGTGGTTTAGGCCGTGGCTTAGTGGGGGGGATAACGGGGACACCTTTTTGCTTTTTGATTAATGGTTGTCTAAAGTAGGTGCTTATGTTAGGATCCCATGCAACATTAAGGATAATGCTTAACAAAAATGCTAGTATGTTCCCTCTAATAAATTTGCATTTGTCTTTCATTAATATGGGTCACTAACTTATTATAATTAGGCTAATTAAATAGTCCACTAGCTAGTGTAGGGTGGGCTAAAGTCCAACAAGGTAGAAAGCCCAACAAGACTAACTAGTGTGCTCTAGTAAATTACTAAGCGTAATTAAGCATCTAAAAACCCAAGTAATTGTTATTATAAAATAACAATTAGTATTTCGTAGTCGTAATATTCCGGTTACGACAAAAGTTAATCGTGTACACAGTACGCAGTTCGTTCAAAACGTCAAGTGACACCAGCGGTCATAAAGGCTTCCGGGGATCAAGTTAAGTAACCTACGTACTTAAAAGAACATTTTAATATATAAACGAAAGTAATCCACATGTAGAAAATTCCCAGAGTATAATATAGCTCAGTACGCACAAATACGCAGTTTCGCGAAAGCACAAAAGCAAGTCGAAAACGTCGGGTCGTTACAAACCGGCAACTATTCGGGCTGTGCTTAGCCTCTTCGTTTCTCGACACTGGCCGATTCATCAACTAGATGTCAAGAACGCTTTTTTACATGGTGATCTTATAGATTACAGATACTGTCTACATGCATCAGCCTCCGGGGTTTCATGATCCAAAGAAACCAGGTTATGTATGTCACCTTCGCAAATCATTATATGGTCTCACGTAGGCTCCTCGTGCTTGGTTTCATAGATTTGCTTAGTATGTTCTTCATGTTGGTTTTCAGCATAGCCGTTGTGATCCATCATTATTTATTTACCGACATGAGACACATATTGCTTATTTACTACTATATGTGGATGATATTGTTCTTACTGCTTCGTCCACCTCTCTTCTACAGAAGATTATAACCTCTCTCAGCAAGGAGTTTTCCATGACTGACCTTGGACCGCTTAATTATTTTTTGGGGATATCTGCCACTCGCACTACACATGGCATGTTTCTGTCTCAACGAAAATATGCACTCGATATTTTGGATAGGGCTGATTTGTCTAATTGTAAGCCTTGCAGCACTCCTGTTTATACACAGTCCAAACTTGGACCTGATGGGCCTCCGGTCAAAGATCCCACTTTATATCACAGTTTAGCCGGAGCACTTCAATATTTGACATTTACTCGACCTGACATTACGTATGCTGTTCAATAGTTGTGTTTTTTCATGCATGATCCAAGGGAACCTCACTTCAATGCTCTTAAACGTGTGTTGCGTTATGTTCGTGGGACTGTTGATAACGGACTTCAGATTTTTTCATCCTCCACCACGAAACTCATTGCCTACTCTGATGCAGATTAGGGAGGTTATCCTGATACTCGCTGCTCTACATCCGGGCATTGTGTATTCCTTGGTGATAATATACTATCTTGGTCTTCTAAAAGACATGCAACCGTCTCTCGTTCGACTACCGAAGCTGGAAATCGGGCGGTTGCTAACACTGTTGCTGAGACATCTTGGATACGCAACTTACTTCGCGAACTTCACTCACCGCTCTCTCATGCTACCTTGTACAACATCAACGCACAAAACATATTGAGATCGACATATATTTCATGCGTGATAAGGTTACTACGAGTGATGTTCGTGTACTTCACGTCCCTACTACTTCTCAATATGCCAATATTTTTACTAAGGGACTCCCTACACGATTATTTACAGACTTCAAATCTAGCTTGAACGTCCGCTCTTTAACTCCCGTTCAAACTGCATGGGTGTATTAGCTGTAATTATATATGTTTATAATGTATGTAACTCTTTGTATATGCTAGCCCATTAGATGACATTAGATGACAGCTCATTTGTAGGTGTAATCCATTCGTAAGTCCAATTTGTATGTATATTTATACTAATGAATGAGAAGGATACAATTGAGGATCACAATATTTTAGTTATATGTAATCAAGAGTTGATTACTTTAATCCACAGACCAAACTAGAGATATATTATTGATATAATATGTGATATAATGTATGGGTTACAATAGGGTGTTTGTATAGGCAAAACTCAACAAGTAAACAACTTAACGAGCAAGAAAACACAATTTTGGAAACTTTGGCCCGTCAGACCCAATTGCGATCGCGAGATCTTGCCCAACTTTATTCTCACGTTCGTGAGATATCATTCGAGCAAATCTTCCAGTAGCGAGATCCTTTTCCCCCATTCTTGATTCCTTTTCACACTAGCCTCACGATCGTGAGTCTGAGCCTCGCGGTCGCGAGTTGCACCTTCTCCTTTGTTTTTGTTTAAGCACCTTTACTACAACAATCTCCCACTTGAAAGAGACTTCAACCAAAACCCAAACTTCGTCAACGCAACACTTCAACAAACTAACCAAGAACGTTAAACCACCACTCATACTGCCATAACGCCATTTGCAACATGCACACTCAACATATTCTTTGGATGAGTAGACTTTTGATACACGGTTTTCAAACTTCTTGTTAGACTCAAACCATCATATCTCTAACTCTCTCGTCGGTTATCTTCTCTCATCAATTTATGAGAAGACCGGTTGAGACAATGTAAAACCTCAAATTGTCTGTCGTCACCACTTTAGTAAGCATATTCGCTAGATTCTTCGAACCAAGGATTTTCTTCAATATTAAAGTACCATCTTTTATATGTTGTCTGATATCGGCTAAAAAGTCACGTTTTCACCCTGGTATTAAGGCCCAAAAACAAGAAAGATTCGAACTTTATCGGCAAAATACCCGCTTCGTCAGTTAAAATTGAAGAACAGGTAATTACGAAGACGATGCAAAAAGAATCAAGAGAATCGGAGCTAAAACGAAGATTCTAGATCGAAAACGGTGAAAGACAAGAAATCAAGTTACGATCCAGCGAATCAGCAAGCCAAACGGCTTGCCAAACGGGCTGCTAAAAGGCCTGCCAGTATGGCAAACGGCCTGCCATATGCCCAGATCAAACGGGCATGTTAAACGGGCTGGCATGGTAAACGGCCCCTGCAAACGTCCTACCAGCCGTTTGCAGGCAAATTTCAAGATATTTAAAGGGTCTTTGTCATTCATTCTAACACACACTTCAATTCACTTCTTTCTCTCTCTTGTACAATATTAGACATACTTTCAAGTTCTTTGACTCCGTGCGGGAAATCTAGTACCCGGAGAAGAACACCGAAGATTGTATTAGGAGCGGTCTGGAGTCTGAAGTTGTCACTTTTGTATTCGGAACTCGTTTAATCTATTGGTACTTCTATCATTTATCTTAATATAATGTCTTTTATTATGTTCTGTGATGTTGTTACCATGATTAGCGAGTAGTTATCTTTAGTGTATGCTATGATGTAACCAGTTATAATGCCGAAATAATATTATGGTTTTTGTATGTTATAGAAATGCTTTTCGATTATGCTTTAAACTCAATCGCTTTTCCAACTAATAGAACGTAGTTATTGGCTCTGTTATTGGGAAGTCGCGAACCCTGATTCAGAGTACACTATTTGTGTCACCCCTTGGTAAGAGAAGTCTATCGGATACAACGTAAGATTGATTGAGGCACACTGGTTGTAGTAAGTCTATCAAGCTTTAGATTCCAACTGAGGACTCTTACGTAGTGAAACATCTAACTAGACCCCTAGTACATTGTCGGTCCCAGACCATGCTAGTGTAGTCACTAAGCATATAAACTTTGTACGTGCATGCTGAAGCACAACGGTTGTTGTAAGCTGTACCTCTGCTAAGTAAGGTCATGGAACCCGGTTAATGCTGATTAGTACACTTCACCATAACGCGGTCTCAAGCATTGCACCTCACTTGAGGGATTCTTGGTTAATTAAGGAATTGTTTGTTTCAACACATAAAGGATTGGACTGTTAGGATAACCGAACGTGTTCATGGAAGTCAACTTGACTTGGCCATCGTGTTCTTTATGGTTGAACTCTTTTAAAGGGCCTAACTATCTTTTAAACTCAATCATTAACGAAAGCATTGAAACACATCACGTCTCTCGGATATGGTAAACCCTGTATTCTATTATGCTTAAGAAAGTTTAGACCTTTGTGGAATGTTCATACGTCACCCAACCGAGTCACTCAATTGGGTGAGCCATCTGAAAGTGTATGCCTGTAGTCAGACTGCACGGGCGTCGGGGGTAAGGGACGTTGCTGTCTATACAAAATCTTTAAGCCTATCGCTTTACCTAGTGACATGTCTTACTACAGGGGCATTTAGGACCAGTGTAATGAATACAAGGTCTCTACCTATTCATGAGCCAGCATTCCATAATCTCGGCAGAATAACTGATGAAATCATAGTATGCACTTGTTTTAACCTTATCTGATTTATGAATTTTATTGCATTTACTTTATCTATCTTATAAACTAGAAAAACCCAAAATTAGGTAACCACTACTCCTTTATAACTATCTTAAGCTTTAAATATTGGTTTGATTCTACTGATATCTTAAAAATACGACCCCAGGTCATACTTCCCTTACTCATAATAAGGAGTAGTACGATTTAGTCCCCGCTAAATATAAATTTAAAACAGTACCCCCTCTTGGTGGTTGATTCTGATGTGTTGCGACCTAATGACACCGCACAAATAAAACCGTCCGTTTTGGCCATATCATTGTCGAATGAAGTGATACGTTAACTTGATGTGTTTGGTATGACTATAGAACACCAGATTCTTCTTAAGATCAACTGCACTTTGATTATCAAAATACAAGACGCAATAGTTGTAGTGACCCGAACTTTTCCATGTTTATATATATTAATTGAGATTTATATTTACATGATTAAATGTTTCCAACATGTTAAGCAATCAAACTTGTTAAGACTTGATTAATTGAAATATGTTTCATATAGACAATTGACCACCCAAGTTGACCGGTGATTCACGAAGACTACTAACTTAATGATTTTGAAACGAGACATATATGTAACGATTATCGTTGTAACGACATTTAATGTATATATATCATATTAAGAGATATTCGTACATCATAATATCATGATAATATAATAATTTAAAATCTCTTTTGATATTATAAACATTGGGTTAACAACATTTAACAAGATCGTTAACCTAAAGGTTTCAAAACAACACTTACATGTAACGACTAACGATGACTTAACGACTCAGTTAAAATGTATATACATGTAGTTTTTTAATATGTATTCATACACTTTTGAAAGACTTCAAGACACTTATCAAAATACTTCTACTTAACAAAAATGCTTACAATTACATCCTCGTTCTGTTTCATCAACAATTCTACTCGTATGCACCCGTATTCGTACTCGTACAATACACAGCTTTTAGATGTATGTACTATTGGTATATACACTCCAATAATCAGCTCTTAGCAGCCCATGTGAGTCACCTAACACATGTGGGAACCATCATTTGGCAACTAGCATGAAATATCTCATAAAATTACAAAAATATGAGTAATCATTCATGACTTATTTACATGAAAACAAAATTACATATCCTTTATATCTAATCCATACACCAACGACCAAAAACACCTACAAACACTTTCATTCTTCAATTTTCTTCATCTAATTGATCTCTCTCAAGTTCTATCTTCAAGTTCTAAGTGTTCTTCATAAATTCCAAAAGTTCTAGTTTCATAAAATCAAGAATACTTCCAAGATTGCAAGTTTACTTCCAAGTTTTCTAAATCCATTCCAAGTAATCATCCAAGATCAAGAAACCTTTGTTACTTACAGTAGGTTATCTTTCTAATACAAGGTAATAATCATATTCAAACTTTAATTCAATTTCTATAACTATAACAATCTTATTTCGAGTGGAAATCTTACTTGAAATTGTTTTCGTGTCATGATTCTGCTTCAAGAACTTTCAAGCCATCCAAGGATCCTTTGAAGCTAGATCTATTTTTCTCATTTCCAGTAGGTTTATCCAAGGAACTTGAGGTAGTAATGATGTTCATAATATCATTCAATTCATACATATAAAGCTATCTTATTCGAAGGTTTAAACTTGTAATCACTAGAACATAGTTTAGTTAATTCTAAACTTGTTCGCAAATAAAAGTTAATCCTTCTAACTTGACTTTTAAAATCAACTAAACACATGTTCTATATCTATATGATATGATAACTTAATGATTTAAAACCTGGAAACACGAAAAAACACCGTAAAACCGGATTTACACCGTCGTAGTAACACCGCGGGCTGTTTTGGGTTAGTTAATTAAAAACTATGATAAACTTTGATTTAAAAGTTGTTATTCTGGGAAAATGATTTTTATTATGAACATAAAACTATATCCAAAAATTATGGTTAAACTCAAAGTGGAAGTATGTTTTCTAAAATGGTCATCTAGACGTCGTTCTTTCGACTGAAATGACTACCTTTACAAAAATGACTTGTAACTTATTTTTCCGACTATAAACCTATACTTTTTCTGTTTAGATTCATAAAATAGAGTTCAATATGAAACCATAGCAATTTGATTCACTCAAAACGGATTTAAAATGAAGAAGTTATGGGTAAAACAAGATTGGATAATTTTTCTCATTTTAGCTACGTGAAAATTGGTAACAAATCTATTCCAACCATAACTTAATCAACTTGTATTGTATATTATGTAATCTTGAGATACCATAGACACGTATACAATGTTTCGACCTATCATGTCGACACATCTATATATATTTCGGAACAACCATAGACACTCTATATGTGAATGTTGGAGTTAGCTATACAGGGTTGAGGTTGATTCCAAAATATATATAGTTTGAGTTGTGATCAATACTGAGATACATATACACTGGGTCGTGGATTGATTCAAGATAATATTTATCGATTTATTTCTGTACATCTAACTGTGGACAACTAGTTGTAGGTTACTAACGGGGACATCTGACTTAATAAACTTAAAACATCAAAATATATTAAAAGTATTGTAAATATATTTTGAACATACTTTGATATATATGTATATATTGTTATAGGTTCGTGAATCAACCAGTGGCCAAGTCTTACTTCCCGACGAAGTAAAAATCTGTGAAAGTGAGTTATAGTCCCACTTTTAAAATCTAATATTTTTGGGATGAGAATACATGCAGGTTTTATAAATGATTTACAAAATAGACACAAGTACGTGAAACTACATTCTATGGTTGAATTATCGAAATCGAATATGCCCATTTTTATTAAGTCTGGCAATCTAAGAATTAGGGAACAGACACCCTAATTGACGCGAATCCTAAAGATAGATCTATTGGGCCTAACAAACCCCATCCAAAGTACCTGATGCTTTAGTACTTCGAAATTTATATCATATCCGAAGGGTGTCCCGGAATGATGGGGATATTCTTATATATGCATCTTGTTAATGTCGGTTATCAGGTGTTCACCATATGAATGATTTTTATCTCTATGTATGGGATGTGTACTGAAATATGAAATCTTGTGGCCTATTATTATGATTTGATATATATAGGTTAAACCTATAACTCACCAACATTTTTTTTGACGTTTTAAGCATGTTTATTCTCAGTTGATTATTAAGAGCTTCCGCTGTCGCATACTTAAATAAGGACGAGATTTGGAGTCCATGCTTGTATGATATTGTGTAAAAACTGCATTCAAGAAACTTATTTTGTTGTAACATATTTGTATTGTAAACCATTATGCAATGGTCGTGTGTAAACAGGATATTTTAGATTATCATTATTTGATAATCTACGTAAAGCTTTTTAAACATTTATTGATGAAATAAAGGTTATGGTTTGTTTTAAAAATGAATGCAGTCTTTGAAAAATGTCTCATATAGAGGTCAAAACCTCGCAATGAAATCAATTAATATGGAACGTTTTTAATCAATAAGAACGGGACATTTCAGTTGGTATCCGAGCATTGGTCTTAGAGAACCAGAAAATTTACATTAGTGTGTCTTATCGAGTTTGTTAGGATGCATTAGTGAGTCTGGACTTCGACCGTGTTTTCTTTAAAAATGATTGCTTAACATTTTTGTTGGAAACTATATATTATTAACATGTATATATTATGTGATATATTAATCTCTTAACATGTTTGATATTGTGTGATAGATGTCTACCTCTAGCACAAATCCCATTGACTCACCTAATAATAACGAAGACTCGAATATATATTGGACTGATTCACAAGTTCCCGAAGAAGAACCGGAAGAAGAATCAGAACCGGAAGAGGAGGAACCGGAGGAGGAAATAGAACCGGTGGGGGAAATAATAAAATGGTTAAGTAAAAGAAAATCCTCAACCAACCGACCAAGGTTAATTATGGTCAATGGTGTTTTCGCCAAGGAAGCAAAATATTGGGAGGATTACCAATTCTCCGATGAATCGGATTCCGACGAGAATTCCGATGATGTTATAGAAATTACCCCAACTGAATTTAAAAAGGCAAAAGAAAATAATAAGGGAAATGGCATAAAAATAGAGAAATCTAATTCCAACCCCGATGAACTTTATATGTATCGTCAACCCCCGAAGCCCTTAAGTTGTAACAATGACCCGGGAACCTCTAAACCACCAGGTTTTTCTAAACCGTTGTGGAAAACGACAGCTCATATTAGGGGAACATCATATATCCCTAGAAACTTGGCAAAACGAACCAAAACCGAAGAAGAAGAAACAAGCGAGTCGGAATAAGATAGTTGTATTCGTGTGGTGTAATATATGTAATATAGTGTGCTTATGCTTTATGATATATGTAAAAATTGCTTGTATTAATAAGTATTTTTTTTTATGAATCTAACTCTTGTCTATTTTACAGTATAAAAACACAAAATGGATAGACAACCTAATATTTTAAGAGACCTACCCGGAGACATGATTGATGAAATCTTGTCTAGAGTCGGTCAGAATTCTTCGGCACAACTATTTAAGGCGAGATCAGTTTGTAAGACATTCGAAGAACGTTCCAAGAATTCCTTGGTTTATAAAAGGCTTTCATTCGAAAGATGGGGGATATCACATTGGGAAATCCATAAGTTACGATGTGTTTACTTTGACGCATATATTGCGGGGAACCCAAATGCTATTTTACGCAACGGGTTAAGAAATTATTTTGACTCAATATATCCGAATATAGGACTTCATGATTTAGAAAAAGCGGCTAACATGCAACATAAAGAAGCATGTTATGCTTACGGCTTAGTAATGTTCGCTTCTCACCAAAGTGAGAAAAAGAACATCGGGCTACAACTATTAAACAAAACGTTCCCACAAGTGACGGAGTCGGTAATTGGGGTAAGAAATGAGATTTTTAGGCTATTACGAGACTGTTGGTCATTACGTAACCCTCGTCCCTTTGATGACGTTACAACACGATGTCTTATCAACGGCCATAACGGTTATGTTCCACAAGACCAAGGATGGGAAGTAGTCCTAGTAAAACCAGAATGCATGACTTGTTTCTGGACGTATGAATTACATGTCTTTATTGCCTTTGCTGAACGACTTGTGTACTAGCTAGAATTATCTTCACAACTATCTTGTATCAAAGTTATTGTGTGCTATATTTCATGCTTTATGTAAAATAAGCGGTATTGTAAGTTTGTAAAATATTGTATAAAAGTTTGAACGCGAAATATTATTATAATCAGTTTTTCATATAGAATTGTAGTAGTTGAATTGTATATTAGCTACTAAGTATGAACTTAACGGGTAGGTACTACCCGAATTTAAACTTATAAAACGCTAATATGAAGAAAAAGCTTTTATAAATGAGTTCATATTATGCTACGAAATACTATTAACTACTCTTAATATTCTGTATGATTAACTTGTTCCATTTGACTATTTTGAAGGAAATGGCACCGACTACTCGACACACCGTGAATATGAATGAAGAGGAATTCCGTACTTTTCTAGCTTCAAACATAGCCGCAGTACAGGCTGCGCTACATACCAATAATAACCTTGGATCTAGCAGTACAGGAAATCGTGTAGGATGCACCTACAAAGAATTCACTGCCTGCAAACCTTTGGAATTTGATGGAACCGAAGGACCGATCGGATTGAAACGGTGGACCGAGAAGGTCGAATCGGTGTTTGCCATAAGTAAGTGTACTGAAGAGGACAAAGTGAAGTACGCTACGCATACCTTCACAGGTTCTGCGTTAACATGGTGGAATACCTATCTAGAGCAAGTGGGACAAGACGATGCGTACGCACTACCGTGGTCAGCATTCAAGCACTTGATGAACGAGAAGTACCGTCCCAGAACCGAGGTCAATAAGCTCAAGACAGAAGTTAGAGGGTTACGAACCCAAGGATTTGATATTACCACGTACGAAAGACGATTCACAGAATTGTGCCTATTGTGTCCGGGAGCATTCGAAGATGAGGAAGAGAAGATCGACGCGTTTGTGAAAGGATTACCGGAAAGAATCCAAGAAGATATAAGTTAACACGAGCCCGCCTCCATACAACAGGCATGTAAAATGGCTCACAAACTAGTGAACCAGATTGAAGAAAGAATTAAAGAACAGACTACTGAAGAGGCCAATGTGAAGCAAGTCAAAAGAAAGTGGGAGGAAAACGGTGATAAGAATCACCAATACAACAACAACAGCAATTACAACAATAATCGCAACAATTATCCCAACAATCGCAACATCAATTGCAACTACAACAAATGGCCCAATGACAACAACAACAACAACAACAACAACAACAGCAACTACAACAATCATCCCAACAACAATAATAACCGCAACAACAACAACAACAATCGGCAGCTATGCCAAAGGTGTGAAAAGTATCACTCGGGGTTCTGCACCAAATTTTGCAACAAGTGTAAAAGAAATAGTCATAGCGCGGTGAAGTGTGAGGTCTACAGACCAGGGGTTAATAGAACAAAAGGAACAAATGGTGTCGGAACGAGTAATGGCGGAGCAAGTAATGTCGGAGCAAGTTATGCCAATGTAGTTTGTTATAAATGTGGAAAACCGGGCCACATTATTAGAAATTGCCCAAACCAGGAGAACACGAATGGACAAGGCCGCAGAAGAGTTTTCAATATTAATGCGGCAGAGGCACAGGAAGACCCGGAGCTTGTTACGGGTACGTTTCTTATTGACAATAAATCTGCTTACGTTTTATTTGATTCGGGTGCGGATAGAAGCTATATGAGTAGAGATTTTTTGTGCTAAATTAAGTTGTCCATTGACGCCTTTGGATAGTAAATTTTTACTAGAATTAGCAAATGGTAAATTAATTTCAGCAGATAATATATGTCGGAATCGAGAAATTAAACTGGTTAGCGAAACATTTAAGATTGATTTGATACCAGTAGAGTTAGGGAGTTTTGATGTGATAATCGGTATGGACTGGTTGAAAGAAGTGAAAGCAGAGATCGTTTGTTACAAAAATGCAATTCGCATTATACGAGAAAAAGGAAAACCCTTAATGGTGTACGGAGAAAAGGGCAACACGAAGCTACATCTTATTAGTAATTTGAAGGCACAAAAACTAATAAGAAAAGGTTGCTATGCTGTTCTAGCACACGTCGAGAAAGTACAAACTGAAGAAAAGAGCATCAATGATGTTCCCATTGCAAAAGAATTTCCCGATGTATTTCCGAAAGAATTACCGGGATTACCCCCACATCGATCCGTTCAATTTCAAATAGATCTTGTACCAGGAGCTGCACCAATAGCTCGTGCTCCTTATAGACTCGCACCCAGCGAGATGAAAGAACTGCAAAGCCAACTGCAAGAACTATTAGAATGTGGTTTCATTCGACCAAGCACATCACCATGGGGAGCTCCTGTTTTATTTGTCAAGAAGAAGGATGGTACATTTAGGTTGTGTATTGACTACAGAGAGTTGAACAAACTTACCATCAAAAACCGTTATCCACTGCCGAGAATTGACGACTTATTTGATCAACTACAAGGCTCGTCGGTTTATTCGAAGATCGATTTACGTTCTGGATATCATCAAATGCGGGTGAAAGAAGATGATATTCCAAAGACTGCTTTCAGAACACGTTACGGTCATTACGAGTTTATGGTCATGCCGTTTGGTTTAACTAATGCACCAGCTGTGTTCATGGACCTTATGAACCGAGTGTGTGGACCATACCTTGACAAGTTTGTCATTGTTTTCATTGATGACATACTTATTTACTCAAAGAATGACCAAGAACACGGTGAACATTTGATAAAGGTGTTAGAAGTATTGAGGAAGGAAGAATTGTACGCTAAGTTTTCAAAGTGTGCATTTTGGTTGGAAGAAGTTCAATTCCTCGGTCACATAGTGAACAAAGAAGGTATTAAGGTGGATCCGGCAAAGATAGAAACTGTTGAAAAGTGGGAAACTCCGAAAACTCCGAAACACATACGCCAGTTTTTAGGACTAGCTGGTTACTACAGAAGGTTCATCCAAGACTTTTCCAGAATAGCAAAACCCTTGACTGCATTAACGCATAAAGGGAAGAAATTTGAATGGAATGATGAACAAGAGAAAGCGTTTCAGTTATTGAAGAAAAAGCTAACTACGGCACCTATATTGTCATTGCCTGAAGGGAATGATGATTTTGTGATTTATTGTGATGCATCAAAGCAAGGTCTCGGTTGTGTATTAATGCAACGAACGAAGGTGATTGCTTATGCGTCTAGACAATTGAAGATTCACGAACAAAATTATACGACACATGATTTGGAATTAGGCGCGGTTGTTTTTGCATTAAAGACTTGGAGGCACTACTTATATGGGGTCAAAAGTATTATATATACCGACCACAAAAGTCTTCAACACATATTTAATCAGAAACAACTGAATATGAGGCAGCGTAGGTGGATTGAATTATTGAATGATTACGACTTTGAGATTCGTTACCACCCGGGGAAGGCAAATGTGGTAGCTGATGCCTTGAGCAGGAAGGACAGAGAACCCATTCGAGTAAAATCTATGAATATAATGATTCATAATAACCTTACTACTCAAATAAAGGAGGCGCAACAAGGAGTTTTAAAAGAGAGAAATTTAAAGGATGAAATACCCAAAGGATCGGAGAAGCATCTTAATATTCGGGAAGATGGAACCCGGTATAGGGCTGAAAGGATTTGGGTATCAAAATTTGGAGATATGAGAGAAATGGTACTTAGAGAAGCTCATAAAACCAGATACTCAATACATCCTGGAACGGGGAAGATGTACAAGGATCTCAAGAAACATTTTTGGTGGCCTGGTTGAAAGAACCCGTTCATATACATTATAAACGATTCACAATAGTTGATTACATTGCGAGGTATTTGACCTCTATATGATACATTTTACAAACATTGCATTCGTTTTTAAAAGACAATCTTTCTTTACATCAAAAATTGACAGGCATGCATACCATTTCATAATATTCACTATCCAACTATAAATTGATTTAATAATAATCTTTGATGAACTCAATGACTCGAATGCAACGTTCTTCGAAATATGCTATGAAAGACTCCAAGTAATATCTTTAAAATGAGCAAATGCACAGCGGAAGATTTCTTTAACACCTGAGAATAAACATGCTTTAAAGTGTCAACCAAAAGGTTGGTGAGTTCATTAGTTTATCATAATCATTTATTTCCATCATTTTAATAGACCACAAGAATTTCATTTCCAGTTCTCATAAATATACGTCCCATGCATAGAGACAAAAAATAATCATTCATATGGTGAACACCTGGTAACCGACATTAACTAGATACATATAAGAATATCCCCTATCATTCCGGGATCCTCCTTCGGACATGATATAATTTCGAAGTACTAAAGCATCCGGTACTTTGGATGGGGTTTGTTAGGCCCAATAGATCTATCTTTAGGATTCGCGTCAATTAGGGTGTCTGTTCCCTAATTCTTAGATTACCAGACTTTAATAAAAAGGGGCATATTCGATTTCGATAATTCAACCATAGAATGTAGTTTCAATTACTTGTGTCTATTTCGTCAAACATTTATAAAAGCGCATGTATTCTCAGTCCCAAAAATATAAAGGGTAAAAAGCAAATGAAACTCACCATAGTGTATTTCGTAGTAAAAATAAATATAACGTCATTGAACAAGTGCAAGGTTGGCCTCGGATTCACGAACCTAAATTAATTATATATATTTATGTGTTGGTCAATATTTGTCTAACAAATTAGATCAAGTCATAGTGTACTACAATCCTAATGCTCGAGACTAATATGCAAAAGTCAACAAAAGTAAATTTGACTCAAAATAATTTCCAAAAATCTATACATGATTAATATATAGTTTAAATATTGTCGATTTATATTTTTAAATATTTTTAAAAGATTTATTAGAGTAAATAATATAATTTATTTATTAATAAATAAAATTTTATATTATATTTATATACTAAAATATACTTTTATATATATTAAGTAATAAAATTTATAGGGTTCATTTAATATTATAAAGATAATATGATAGGTATTATTAAAGTAAGTTATTACACGTAGTAAAATATGTTTGTATCAAATATTTATTTGATAAAATAATATCTATAATGATAGTAAGTAAAAGTTGTATTATTTTGTAATAATAATTATTATTATAAAAATATCAATATTTATAATTACTAAGATGACATTATGATAAACGATAATTCTAATTATGATAACTTTAATATTTACGATAATTTTTAATATTATCTTTAAAATAATAATTCTATTTAAAATAATAATAATAATGATATTTTATAGTAACAATGACATTTCTATTAAAATGATAATTTTTGTTAAAATGATAGTTTTAATACTAACGATAATTTTAATAATAATAGTAATGATAAAAATAATAAGAACTATAATTTTATCTAAATCAATATCTTATAATATTTTAATTTCATCATGATACTCTTACCCATTATTTCCTAATCGTTTCGTTTAATTGCTTTTAATCGTCTTTTATATCGTGTTCGTAATAATGATAATAATAGTAATCAAAATAATTAGGTGTTACAAATATTTGTTTTAATTACACTAATATTAATAATGATAGTTACTATAACATTATTAGCGATAATACTAATAATTATCTTAATGATAATATAGTAATAATAATATTAACAATAACAATAACCATTTTTAAATAATGATATATATATTAATAATGATAATAATAATAATAATACCAATAATAATAATAATAATAATAATAATAATAATAATAATAATAATAATAATAATAATAATAATAATAATAATAATAATAATAATAATAATAATTGGATAATAATAATAATACTAATTATAACTTTAACGATAATAACGATAGTAATAATAATAAAAAAATAACAATTTTTTTAATGATAAATCCTTTTATTGATAAAGATAATAATAATAATAATAAGATAAAACTAGAACGACGATAATAACGACGATAATAATAATCATTTTTAATAATAATACAAAAATTCGATGGACTATAACTTCAAATCCGTTCATCGAAATCATTCGATATCTAAATGAAAAGTTCTTAATTTTTCGTTAGCTTTCCAACGACATGCATATCTTATACCTTATCTTAGTCACATATATAACTAATTCAGGATTCAACATAACCTAACTAAAGGCAATATCAAAAGTACAAATATGCATAATCCTATATACTCGAGCACTAGTCAAGGATACACTATTAGTATGTAAAAGTTAAATTATGAGTACTCACGTATCAATATTGAGATTCAATATTGCAGGAAAGGTACGTAAACGCAACGGAGATGATAAACACTATATTGACCTCATGAGCATACCCATGAACCATACCCAATCACCTCCATAGCTATAACCCATAATTTCCTTAATCCAATCCCACTCGAAAAACAATTTCAAAATCACTTGGACAGCACTCTGACGTAATATTTTATGTATACTAATAATATCTTGAAATAATACGGAGTAAATATATATATGTAAATCGATTGAGAGAGTTTAGAGAAAAATATTTTCAAGTTTCTATGAAATAATGAAACCTATTGAATTCTATTTATAATAGATTTTTAAATTATTAAATTGAATTATTAAAGTATGAATTATTAAAGTGAATTATTAAAGTATGAATTATTAAAGTGAATTATTAAAGTATGAATTATTAAAGTGAATTATTAAAGTATGAATTATTAAAGTGAATTATTAAAGTATGAATTATTAAAGTAAATTATTAAAGTATGAATTATTAAAGTGAATTATTAAAGTTAAAGTAAAGTAAAAATAAAGTAAAGGTAAAGTTTAAGTATAGTAAAAGTATAAAACTATGTACGTATAATACGCGTATAAATATATATAATATTAATTTAAATCGTTATATATATTTAATAAAATAAAATATAAATATCGTTATCTTTATCATACTGGTTAAGTAATGAGTTGTCAAAAGTGGTTCTAGATATTTATAAAAGTTATATACGTTTTAATAATAAAGTTCTCTTTAAACTGAAAACGTTTTTGTACATTTGAAACTAAATCAAATAAATATAATAATTTTATTTTCCAAAACCAAATATATATTCATTTTGTTTAAAGGTTAAAATAATGGAAATCGTTATATCATAAAATGTTTTAGAAAAGTAGAATCATATATATTCATAATAGGTTTCAAGTTTTTAAATTACAGTTTGTTGGTGAAGCATGGGATAAAGTTCAAAGGTTAAATAAACGTATGAAATCATCTTAATGAAAAATGTCGAGTTACTTAACTTGTCGATATCCAACATCTAAGTTATTTACACTTCACGTTCTTACTTATAAATCACTTTACTATTTTCCGAATGTTGTCAAAAAGAATAGATTTCTTAAATCACAGTGGACCTCATAACATAGACCTGTAATCATATCATAATGTATCTGATAAATCAATCATTTGATATTATCTTCTAATTCCATCGATAAACATATTGAAACAAATACGTTCATGTAAAGTATTATATGTTTAATACTTTATTAATATTCTCAAGTTATAATATATATATACATATATATACATATTTATTTATATATAACGGTTCGTGAATCGTCGGAATTTGGTCGAGGTTATAATGAATGTATGAACACAATTTAAAATTCTTGAGATTTAACTTAACAAACTTTGCTTATCGTGTCGGAATAATATAAAGATAAAGTTTAAATTTGGTTGGAAATTTCCGGGTTGTCACAGTACCTACCCGTTAAAGAAATTTCGTCCCGAAATTTGAGTGGAAAGGTCGTGAATGATAATAAGAATGTTTTCATGATGCATACAGGCTGAAAATTAGAGTTTTATCATCAGCGAATAATTTGGATAAACAATCCATTTATATGAAGAGTACGAATGAAGCTAACATAGAAGAGTGAAATGAGTAAGTGTAGATTCATCTTATCATTTGACGTAGATATGATTGATTTCCAGATTTCAAGGGATTTGAAGAAAATCTTTGTAATAAGATTTGATTCTTCGGTAACAAAAG
The DNA here is from genome assembly GCF_046630445.1 of Rutidosis leptorrhynchoides. Lineage (NCBI taxonomy): Eukaryota > Viridiplantae > Streptophyta > Magnoliopsida > Asterales > Asteraceae > Rutidosis > Rutidosis leptorrhynchoides. The sequence goes on from NC_092340.1 coordinate 251,846,070, forward strand.
GAATTTGGATCAGCTTTAAATGCGATAGTCCATTTTAATTGTTTTGTCAGAGATTTTCTTATAAATTCACCTCCTTCGTTTTCTTACAACTCACACCTTCTGTTGATGCATTTTATGCAAGTCCCTAAACATCTACCCACGTCTATTGCAGGTACAACAGTTTACAGGCCACCATGATCGTTCGTTATTATCCTATCCGTGTTTGTATGTGGTTACATCAACTGCAGGAACGAGATTTAGATATTTGACTATGTTACACTTAGTCAGACGTCCAAGTGAAGCCTCACTCGTACGGCTGATAGGCTCATACACACGATTGATACTGTGCTAAGTCACAATTACAACCTAAATGAGAAGACACGAGTGAGTGATCACCCGTACGGCTGATGAAGCCAACTCGTATGTGTGATGGATGAATCGTACGGGTGAGTCAACAGCAGGGGTATATAAAGTCTTATGTTCATCATTTTAGGTTAAGCCTCTCATTTGTTACACACACTCAGATCTGGTGAGCTCCTCCGATTCTCTCTCAACCCAAATCACCCAGGTGGTGAATAATAGCTCTAGGTGTTGATCTAATCACACTTGATTTAGTTATGGTATGACTAAATTAATCCCAAAAAGCTTAACCTATATACTAGAGGGTTTGATTCACTTATTCCGTCATTGTGTGAGTTAAATTTGTTGATTTCTAAGTCCCTAGTCATGTTTCATCACCTTCTATTCTTTCCCCCTCAACTCATATTTTAAAGTGTTCATCAATATGCTCCATCCAGTTCTAATTCTCGATATATTTATAACTTTCATATCGGTCATTCTTCTTTTTCATCTACCGCCGGAAGAATCTATTTACTTCTACTATACTCTTGGGTTTATAGTGTTTCTAGTTCTCCCGTGTCTTTATATTGCTATATGCATCGATATATATGGTTTATAATTTTTGGTTTGTCGTTGGGCTTTATATCTTCCCTTATATTTCAAAGTCTCTGTTTCTATCTTCTATAATCATTGTCATCCACAGTTAATGCTCTCATTTATTTGCTGCAATTTATACCCCAATTTCTATTTCGGAGTTTTGTCCTTTCGTTTCTTCTTCTTGCGATTAAGCACCGCTTGTAATGGTCCAGAATTCACAGATATGAATTTCGGAATGAACATTGTTAATGTTAAAGGAAGGAAATTGTGATGGCATGATCTTGACTTGTCAAATTACTAGAATACCTTGGAAAAGGCCGAATCATCAAGAAATATTTTCTTGATATTTTAGAGGTTAAATAGAATACAAGAGTCGTATAACATGGCACATGATGATGTTATGATCTGTGAATCATCACGTTCCATTTAGAAACTCAGCATGAATTACTGTAATATAATCACGTTGATCAAGTGTCATTATATTATACTAACTCATGCTTCAGTTTCCAACACTACTTCAAAAACATTCATATTTTAAACTCAAAGGTTTACAGAGTATAGGAACTAAACAGTTTCCTTTTTGATGTAATACAGATAGCGCAAAGAGATAAATGATTCCAGATAAGAATAGTTATGGAAATATCTTCAGAAATATGGAGGATATTTATAATGAAAGATACGATGATATCTTAGAATTTCTAATATCAGAGGATGATGAAGAATATTGTCTGTAAGGGTCTAGTGTCAGGAGCAAGGTATTCGTTAATGACTTCAGCAGACACTGAATCATTTGGATTCTTTGAAGGCAGGTTCAGTCTTTGTGATTTGTCCACAGCCTCCTTCATACTTTGCTCAATCCGTTTTCCAGTTCCAAAACTTCTCTATTTCTGAGCTTTGTTAATACACTAATCTTTATCATCAAACTTTTTACTGCTAAGGTCGTTTACAGTTTTTGTTGCTTCGAGAACTAGTTCGCGGTTCAGAGTGTTTTTCAGAAACTTCACATTTGAAGTATGTAAGCCTTGGAAATAGACGTTATGTATAACTGTTGGCGTCAACATGCTGTGAGATTTCAAAATACTGATTGCTAATTCCCAATGATTCGTATGGTAATTCTCGTTACAAGAGGCAGATGAGTAAATGATGAGGTTTCGATAAATATAAAGATTCTTCGGAATGCCCAAGATCAGTGAAGTTGTTGGTAAGTTTATTGCTAATGTGGTGGAATATGAAAGGTTCTTCGGTAACAAAAGGGTAATCACATATATCAAAATTTTGATAAGGCTACTCCGAATGAAAAATCGAAGTTGTCTTGCTGGAGCTGTGATATAATTTGCTACTTTGCAAAGGAATTGCAAGGTTATTTTTGCTAATAAATGCCAAAAGATCTGACACAGATATGTGTTGAATTATGACTTTGGTTTCGAGAGCTTTTTAAGTGCATAACTGTGGGTAATATGTGGTTGGATCATCATCTCGATTGCTCATTATTTGAAGTGTCTTCAGAGATTTTCGAAGGGTTTGAACACAGATTGTAATTGTTTGTATACATTTGATGTTCTAACACACTTTTGAAGTCAAAGTATAGCTTTGAAAGATGTAGGAATCTAAAAGTGATGGTACCGGTTATATCTCGAATTGAATTCTGAGATTTTAAAATCAGAATATGTAATTGGGTTTGAATGAGTATGATTGTTTTGATTTCTATGAAAGAATGTATATTATTGTGAAAGTAGGAAGTATAATTGATAATTTGCTTAATCTGATTCGAAGAATGTAACATATTAATTGTGAATTTATATATATCTCTCGGGTATTACCTACCCGTTAAAAAAAATTTCACAATTAATATTTTGTACAAAAGAATTTTATTACAGTCTTTATGAAAATATATATGCATATATTCTTCTCAGATGTAACATAGATTTTAATGAGTTAATACTAAATTAAACTCATTCGATTTACAGTTGGAACTAGAATTGAATAATTCCTTAAAGGCTTTAGAGGTTACATAAGTATTTCTTCAATAATATTGAAATTATGAATCAATACTTCGTTATTTGTTGAGATGTGATGTTGGTTTTCGTTAAATTCTTGTGAACTTCGCAAATTACGAATGATGTTATCTGAAAAGTTTCGGTTACATCAATGATGAAGTGTAAAATCAAATATATACTTGATTTATTAGGAATTGGAATTTGTTGAATTGAGACAGAGATTGTAGTTAACGATGGTTAAGTCACGAGCGAGGGACGTACATTATTGCATATTTGTAATATGAATTAATCGAGTAGTTAAGATTCACACACAATAGCTTAGCACGGAAAGATTTATTTTTTATTTCAAAATATATATATAAAATATATATATAATTTCTTCAGAGGGAATGAGTTAATTCTTCATAACTTGTTGATACAATATACACGTTATTGATTCGTAATGATGTCCACAGTGATTCTTGAACTGACAGAGTTTGTGATATTATAGGTGTTGTTGATTCTGATGTTGACTGTACTGACGATGCTGGTGACGTTGACGGTACTGTTGATGCTGTTGGTAAAACAAGTTTAACTTGTTAATCACACACCATTTTTTTTTCAGGGTTTCTACTCTTCCTTCTATCATTTTGGTTCGCTTAACTGATTTATGGTTAGGGCTAGATTAGATAATCTCTAAGACTTTAGAGATTATATAATCGCCGCAGAATGTTTCTCCAATGAAGTTATGAATTAATACTTCGTCAGTTATTGTTGTTGGTACTCCTTGGTATCTATGGTGCGTATGACGTTGATACTAGTGGAACAGATTGTGAAGTTGAGGTTTACAACATGGTTGTGGTTGGCGGTGGTAATGGTACTGTTGGCGTTGATGATGGTGGTGCTGGTTATGCTGCTGGTGCTGCTGCTGGTGTTTGTAATCTCTGCACCATATTCTCCAAAGCCACTACCCGAGCGCGAAGTTCGTTGACTTCTTCTATTATTCCAGGATGATTGTCGGTCGGAACGAGCGGATAAATAAAATCTAGAATTTGATGTAGTATATAATCGTGACGAGATACCCTGGAAATGAGAGAGAAAATGGTGTCTCGAACAGGTTCGCCAGTAAGTGCTTCAGGTTCTTCGCCAAGAGGGTAATGTGGTGGATGGAAAGGATCGCCTTCTTCTTGTTTCCAATGATTGAAGAGGCTACGAACCCATCCCCAATTCATCCAGAATAGGTGATGACTGATTGGTTGATCCATTCCGGTCACACTGCTTTCGGAGCTTAAGTGAGATTCCATTTCAGAATCCGAGTGACTTGAACTGATGACAAATTCCATTTCGTACGATTGGATAAAGGATTTTCGATATAAAATGATTTTTCAGCTATCGGGTGGTATTCTATTTACATAGGATATCTATATATAGATATCAAAAGATTTCATAGATTACGGAGGAATTTGCGGGATATGTCAGGCAAAGTTTAAAGTAACAGATACGATAAGATATGATTTAGCAGATACGCTAAGATATGAATTTTGTCTATACACTACTCATGCAATTAATGTAGCAAGATGTGTCTAGACTAATAATGATAAGCAGGTAATTTCCTATGGATGATAAGCAGATGATTTCCGACTAGAAATGATAAGCAAAACTTTTGACATGCAGACACGGTCGAAGTCCAGACTTACTAATGCATCCTAACGACTTATCAGTTAGACACACTAATGCAGACCTGGTTCGCTAAGACCACCGCTCTGATACCAACTGAAAGAACCCGTTCATATACATTATAAACGATTCACAATAGTTGATTACATTGCGAGGTATTTCACCTCTATATGATACATTTTACAAACATTGCATTCGTTTTTAAAAGACAATCTTTCTTTACATCAAAAATTGACAGGCATGCATACCATTTCATAATATTCACTATCCAACTATAAATTGATTTAATAATAATCTTTGATGAACTCAATGACTCGAATGCAACGTTCTTCGAAATGTGCTATGAAAGACTCCAAGTAATATCTATAAAATGAGTAAATGCACAGCGGAAGATTTCTTTAACACCTGAGAATAAACATGCTTTAAAGTGTCAACCAAAAGGTTGGTGAGTTCATTAGTTTATCATAATCATTTATTTCCATCATTTTAATAGACCACAAGAATTTCATTTCTAGTTCTCATTAATATACGTCCCATGCATAGAGACAAAAAATAATCATTCATATGGTGAACACCTGGTAACCGACATTAACTAGATACATATAAGAATATCCCCTATCATTCCGGGATCCTCCTTCGGACATGATATAATTTCGAAGTACTAAAGCATTCGGTACTTTGGATGGGGTTTGTTAGGCCCAATAGATCTATCTTTAGGATTCGCGTCAATTAGGGTGTCTGTTCCCTAATTCTTAGATTACCAGACTTTAATAAAAAGGGGCATATTCGATTTCGATAATTCAACCATAGAATGTAGTTTCAATTACTTGTGTCTATTTCGTCAAACATTTATAAAAGCGCATGTATTCTCAGTCCTAAAAATATAAAGGGTAAAAAGCAAATGAAACTCACCATAGTGTATTTCATAGTAAAAATACATATAACGTCATTGAACAAGTGCAAGGTTGGCCTCGGATTCACGAACCTAAATTAATTATATATATTTATGTGTTGGTCAATATTTGTCTAATAAATTAGATCAAGTCATAGTGTACCACAATCCTAATGCTCGAGACTAATATGCAAAAGTCAACAAAAGTAAATTTGACTCAAAATAATTTCCAAAAAGCTATACATGATTAATATATAGTTTAAATATCGTCGTTTTATATTTTTAAATATTTTTAAAAGATTTATTAGAGTAAATAATATAATTTATTTATTAATAAATAAAATTTTATACTATATTTATATACTAAAATATACTTTTATATATATTAAGTAATAAAATTTATAGGGTTCATTTAATATTATAAAGATAATATGATAGGTATTATTAAAGTAAGTTATTACACGTAGTAAAATATGTTTGTATCAAATATTTATTTGATAAAATAATATCTATAATGATAGTAAGTAAAAGTTATATTATTTTGTAATAATAATTATTATTATAAAAATATCAATATTTATAATTACTAAGATGACATTATGATAAACGATAATTCTAATTATGATAACTTTAATATTTACGATAATTTTTAATATTATCTTTAAAATAATAATTCTATTTAAAATAATAATAATAATAATATTTTATAGTAACAATGACATTTCTATTAAAATGATAATTTTTGTTAAAATGATAGTTTTAATACTAACGATAATTTTAATAATAATAGTAATGATAAAAATAATAAGAACTATAATTTTATCTAAATCAATATCTTATAATATTTTAATTTCATCATGATACTCTTACCCATTATTTCCTAATCGTTTCGTTTAATTGCTTTTAATCGTCTTTTATATCGTGTTCGTAATAATGATAATAATAGTAATCAAAATAATTAGGTGTTACAAATATTTGTTTTAATTAAACTAATATTAATAATGATAGTTACTATAACATTATTAGCGATAATACTAATAATTATCTTAATGATAATATAGTAATAATAATATTAACAATAACAATAACCATTATTTTTAAATAATGATATATATATTAATAATGATAATAATAATAATAATACCAACAATAATAATAATAATAATAATAATAATAATTGGATAATAATAATAATACTAATTATAACTTTAACGATAATAACGATAGTAATAATAATAAAAAAATAACAATTTTTTAATGATAAATCCTTTTATTGATAAAGATAATAATAATAATAATAAGATAAAACTAGAACGACGATAATAACGACGATAATAATAATCATTTTTAATAATAATACAAAAATTCGATGGACTATAACTTCAAATCCGTTCATCGAAATCATTCGATATCTAAATGAAAATTTCTTAATTTTTCGTTAGCTTTCCAACGACATGCATATCTTATACCTTATCTCAGTCGCATATATAACTAATTCAGGATTCAACATAACCTAACTAAAGGCAATATCAAAAGTACAAATATGCATAATCCTATATACTCGAGCACTAGTCAAGGATACACTATTAGTATGTAAAAGTTAAATTATGAGTACTCACATATCAATATTGAGATTCAATATTGCAGGAAAGGTACGTAGATGCAACGGAGATGATAAACACTATATTGACCTCACGAGCATACCCATGAACCATACCCAATCACCTCCATAGCTATAACCCATAATTTCCTTAATCCAATCCCACTCGAAAAACAATTTCAAAATCACTCGGACAGCACTCTGACGTAATATTTTATGTATACTAATAATATCTTGAAATAATACGGAGTAAATATATATATGTAAATCGATTGAGAGAGTTTAGAGAAAAATATTTTCAAGTTTCTATGAAATAATGAAACCTATTGAATTCTATTTATAATAGATTTTTGAATTATTAAAGTGAATTATTAAAGTATGAATTATTAAAGTGAATTATTAAAGTATGAATTATTAAAGTGAATTATTAAAGTATGAATTATTAAAGTGAATTATTAAAGTATGAATTATTAAAGTGAATTATTAAAGTATGAATTATTAAAGTGAATTATTAAAGTTAAAGTAAAGTAAAAATAAAGTAAAGGTAAAGTTTAAGTATAGTAAAAGTATAAAACTATATACGTATAATACGCGTATAAATATATATAATATTAATTTAAATCATTATATATATTTAATAAATAAAATATAAATATCGTTATCTTTATCATACTGGTTAAGTAATGAGTTGTCAAAAGTGGTTCTAGATATTTATAAAAGTTATATACGTTTTAATAATAAAGTTCTTTTTAAACTGAAAACGTTTTTGTACGTTTGAAACTAAATCAAATAAATATAATAATTTTGTTTTCCAAAACCAAATATATATTCATTTTGTTTAAAGGTTAAAATAATGGAAATCGTTATATCATAAAATGTTTTAGAAAAGTAGAATCATATATATTCATAATAGGTTTCAAGTTTTTAAATTACAGTTTGTTGGTGAAGCATGGGATAAAGTTCAAAGGTTAAATAAACGTATGAAATCATCTTAATGAAAAATGTCGAGTTACTTAACTTGTCGATATCCAACATCTAAGTTATTTACACTTCACGTTCTTACTTATAAATCACTTTACTATTTTCCGAATGTTGTCAAAAAGAATAGATTTCTTAAATCACATTGGACCTCATAACATAGACCTGTAATCATATCATAATATATCTGATAAATCAATCATTTGATATTATCTTCTAATTCCATCGATAAACATATTGAAACAAATACGTTCATGTAAAGTATTATATGTTTAATACTTTATTAATATTCTCAAGTTATAATATATATATATATATACATATATATATACATATTTATTTATATATAACGGTTCGTGAATCGTCGGAATTTGGTCGAGGTTATAATGAATGTATGAACACAATTTAAAATTCTTGAGATTTAACTTAACAAACTTTGCTTATCGTGTCGGAATAATATAAAGATAAAGTTTAAATTTGGTTGGAAATTTCCGGGTTGTCACACGGGTATGAAAGCCGATGTTGCTAAATACGTAGGAGAATGTTTGACGTGTTCTAAGGTCAAAGCTGAGCATCAGAAACCATTAGGTCTACTTCGACAACCCGAAATCCCGGAATGGAAATGGAAAAACATTACCATGGATTTCATCACTAAATTGCCAAGGACTGCAAGTGGTTTTGATACTATTTGGGTAATAGTTGATCGTCTCACCAAATCAGCACACTTCCTGCCAATAAGAGAAGATGACAAGATGGAGAAGTTAGCACGACTGTATTTGAAGGAAGTCGTCTCCAGACATGGAATACCAATCTCTATTATCTCTGATAGGGATGGCAGATTTATTTCAAGATTCTGGCAGACATTACAGCAAGCATTAGGAACTCGTCTAGACATGAGTACTGCCTATCATCCACAAACTAATGGGCAGAGCGAAAGGACGATACAAACGCTTGAAGACATGCTACGAGCATGTGTTATTGATTTCGGAAACAGTTGGGATCGACATCTACCGTTAGCAGAATTTTCCTACAACAACAGTGAAATGTCCCGTTCTTATTGATTAAAAACGTTCCATATTAATTGATTTCGTTGCGAGGTTTTGACCTCTATATGAGACGTTTTTCAAAGACTGCATTCATTTTAAAACAAACCATAACCTTTATTTCATCAATAAAGGTTTAAAAAGCTTTACGTAGATTATCAAATAATGATAATCTAAAATATCCTGTTTACACACGACCATTACATAATGGTTTACAATACAAATATGTTACAATAAAATAAGTTTCTTGAATGCAGTTTTTACACAATATCATACAAGCATGGACTCCAAATCTCGTCCTTATTTAAGTATGCGACAGCGGAAGCTCTTAATAATCACCTGAGAATAAACATGCTTAAAACGTCAACAAAAATGTTGGTGAGTTATAGGTTTAACCTATATATATCAAATCATAATAATAGACCACAAGATTTCATATTTCAATACACATCCCATACATAGAGATAAAAATCATTCATATGGTGAACACCTGGTAACCGACATTAACAAGATGCATATATAAGAATATCCCCATCATTCCGGGACACCCTTCGGATATGATATAAATTTCGAAGTACTAAAGCATCCGGTACTTTGGATGGGGTTTGTTAAGCCCAATAGATCTATCTTTAGGATTCGCGTCAATTAGGGTGTCTGTTCCCTAATTCTTAGATTACCAGACTTAATAAAAAGGGGCATATTCGATTTCGATAATTCAACCATAGAATGTAGTTTCACGTACTTGTGTCTATTTTGTAAATCATTTATAAAACCTGCATGTATTCTCATCCCAAAAATATTAGATTTTAAAAGTGGGACTATAACTCACTTTCACATATTTTTACTTCGTCGGGAAGTAAGACTTGGCCACTGGTTGATTCACGAACCTATAACAATATATACATATATATCAAAGTATGTTCAAAATATATTTACAACACTTTTAATATATTTTGATGTTTTAAGTTTATTAAGTCAGCTGTCCTCGTTAGTAACCTACAACTAGTTGTCCACAGTTAGATGTACAGAAATAAATCGATAAATATTATCTTGAATCAATCCACAACCCAGTGTATACGTATCTCAGTATTGATCACAACTCAAACTATATATATTTTGGAATCAACCTCAACCCTGTATAGCTAACTCCAACATTCACATATAGAGTGTCTATGGTTGTTCCGAAATATATATAGATGTGTCGACATGATAGGTCGAAACATTGTATACGTGTCTATGGTATCTCAAGATTACATAATATACAATACAAGTTGATTAAGTTATGGTTGGAATAGATTTGTTACCAATTTTCACGTAGCTAAAATGAGAAAAATTATCTAATCTTGTTTTACCCATAACTTCTTCATTTTAAATCCGTTTTGAGTGAATCAAATTGCTATGGTTTCATATTGAACTCTATTTTATGAATCTAAACTGAAAAAGTATAGGTTTATAGTCGGAAAAATAAGTTACAAGTCGTTTTTGTAAAGGTAGTCATTTAAGTCGAAAGAACGACGTCTAGATGACCATTTTAGAAAACATACTTCCACTTTGAGTTTAACCATAATTTTTGGATATAGTTTCATGTTCATAATAAAAAATCATTTTCTCAGAATAACAACTTTTAAATCAAAGTTTATCATAGTTTTTAATTAACTAACCCAAAACAGCCCGCGGTGTTACTACGACGGCGTAAATCCGGTTTTACGGTGTTTTTCGTGTTTCCAGGTTTTAAATCATTAAGTTAGCATATCATATAGATATAGAACATGTGTTTAGTTGATTTTAAAAGTCAAGTTAGAAGGATTAACTTTTGTTTGCGAACAAGTTTAGAATTAACTAAACTATGTTCTAGTGATTACAAGTTTAAACCTTCGAATAAGATAGCTTTATATGTATGAATCGAATGATGTTATGAACATCATTACTACCTTAAGTTCCTTGGATAAACCTACTGGAAAAGAGAAAAATGGATCTAGCTTCAATGGATCCTTGGATGGCTCGAAGTTCTTGTATTAGAATGATAACCTACTGTAAGAAACAAAGATTTCTTGAGGTTGGATGATCACCTTACAAGATTGGAAGTGAGCTAGCAAACTTGAAAGTATTCTTGATTTTATGTAACTAGAACTTGTAGAATATATGAAGAACACTTAGAACTTGAAGATAGAACTTGAGAGAGATCAATTAGATGAAGAAAATTGAAGAATGAAAGTGTTTGTAGGTGTTTTTAGTCGTTGGTGTATGGATTAGATATAAAGGATATGTAATTTTGTTTTCATGTAAATAAGTCATGAATGATTACTCATATTTTTGTAATTTTATGAGATATTTCATGCTAGTTGCCAAATGATGGTTCCCACATGTGTTAGGTGACTCACATGGGCTGCTAAGAGCTGATCATTGGAGTGTATATACCAATAGTACATACATCTAAAAGCTGTGTATTGTACGAGTACGAATACGGGTGCATACGAGTAGAATTGTTGATGAAACTGAACGAGGATGTAATTGTAAGCATTTTTGTTAAGTAGAAGTATTTTGATAAGTGTATTTAAGTCTTTCAAAAGTATATAAATACATATTAAAACACTACATGTATATACATTTTAACTGAGTCGTTAAGTCATCGTTAGTCGTTACATGTAAGTGTTGTTTTGAAACCTTTAGGTTAACGATCTTGTTAAATGTTGTTAACCCAATGTTTATAATATCAAATAAGATTTTAAATTATTATATTATCATGATATTATCATGTATGAATATCTCTTAATATGATATATATCCATTAAATGTCTTTACAAAGATAATCGTTACATATATGTCTCGTTTAAAAATCATTAAGTTAGTAGTCTTGTTTTTACATATGTAGTTCATTGTTAATATACTTAATGATATGTTTACTTATCATAGTATCATGTTAAATATATATATATCCATATATATGTCATCATATAGTTTTTACAAGTTTTAACGTTCGTGAATCACCGGTCAACTTGGGTGGTCAATTGTCTATATGAAACATATTTCAATTAATCAAGTCTTAACAAGTTTGATTGCTTAACATGTTGGAAACACTTAATCATGTAAATAACAATTTCATTTAATATATATATAAACATGGAAAAGTTCGGGTCGCTACAGTACCTACCCGTTAAATAAATTTCGTCCCGAAATTTTAAGCAGTTGGAGGTGTTGACGTATCTTCTGGAAATAAATGCGGGTATTTCTTCTTCATCTGATCTTCACGCTCCCAGGTGAACTCGGGTCCTCTACGAGCATTCCATCGAACCTTAATAATCGGTATCTTGTTTTGTTTAAGTCTCTTAACCTCACGATCCATTATTTCGACGGGTTCTTCAATGAATTGAAGTTTTTCATTGATTTGGATTTCGTCCAACGGAATAGTGAGATCTTCTTTAGCAAAACATTTCTTCAAATTTGAGACGTGAAAAGTGTTATGTACAGCCGCGAGTTGTTGAGGTAGCTCCAGTTGGTAAGCTACTGGTCCGACACGATCTATAATCTTGAATGGTCCAATGTACCTTGGATTTAGTTTCCCCCGTTTACCAAATCGAACAACGCCTTTCCAAGGTGAAACCTTAAGCATGACCATTTCTCCAATTTCAAACTCTATATCTTTTCTTTTACTGTCCGCGTAGCTCTTTTGTCGACTCTGGGCGGTTTTCAATCTTTGTTGAATTTGGATGATTTTCTCGGTAGTTTCTTGTATTATCTCCGGACCCGTAATCTGTCTATCCCCCACTTCACTCCAACAAATCGGAGACCTGCACTTTCTACCATAAAGTGCTTCAAACGGCGCCATCTCAATGCTTGAATGGTAGCTGTTGTTGTAGGAAAATTCTGCTAACGGTAGATGTCGATCCCAACTGTTTTCGAAATCAATAACACATGCTCGTAGCATGTCTTCAAGCGTTTGTATCGTCCTTTCGCTCTGCCCATCAGTTTGTGGATGATAGGCAGTACTCATGTCTAGACGAGTTCCTAATGCTTGCTGTAATGTCTGCCAGAATCTTGAAATAAATCTGCCATCCCTATCAGAGATAATAGAGATTGGTATTCCATGTCTGGAGACGACTTCCTTCAAATCCAGTCATGCTAACTTCTCCATCTTGTCATCTTCTCTTATTGGCAGGAAGTGTGCTGATTTGGTGAGACGATCAACTATTACCCAAATAGTATCAAAACCACTTGCAGTCCTTGGCAATTTAGTGATGAAATCCATGGTAATGTTTTCCCATTTCTATTCTGGGATTTCGGGTTGTTGAAGTAGACCTGATGGTTTCTGATGCTCAGCTTTGACCTTAGAACACGTCAAACATTCTCCTACGTATTTAGCAACATCGGCTTTCATACTCGGCCACCAAAAATGTTTCTTGAGATCCTTGTACATCTTCCCCGTTCCAGGATGTATTGAGTATCTGGTTTTATGAGCTTCTCTAAGTACCATTTCTCTCATATCTCCAAATTTTGGTACCCAAATCCTTTCAGCCCTATACCGGGTTCCGTCTTCCTGAATATTAAGATGCTTCTCCGATCCTTTGGGTATTTCATCCTTTAAATTTCCCTCTTTTAAAACTCCTTGTTGCGCCTCCTTTATTTGAGTAGTAAGGTTATTATGAATCATTATATTCATAGATTTTACTCGAATGGGTTCTCTGTCCTTCCTGCTCAAGGCATCGGCTACCACATTTGCCTTCCCCGGGTGGTAACGAATCTCAAAGTCGTAATCATTCAACAATTCAATCCACCTACGCTGCCTCATATTCAGTTGTTTCTGATCAAATATGTGTTGAAGACTTTTGTGGTCGGTATATATAATACTTTTGACCCCATATAAGTAGTGCCTCCAAGTCTTTAATGCAAAAACAACCGCTCCTAATTCCAAATCATGCGTCGTATAATTTTGTTCGTGAATCTTCAATTGTCTAGACGCATAAGCAATCACCTTCGTTCGTTGCATTAATACACAACCGAGACCTTGCTTTGATGCGTCACAATAAATCACAAAATCATCATTCCCTTCAGGCAATGACAATATAGGTGCAGTAGTTAGCTTTTTCTTCAATAACTGAAACGCTTTCTCTTGTTCATCATTCCATTCAAATTTCTTCCCTTTATGCGTTAATGCCGTCAAGGGTTTTGCTATTCTGGAAAAATCTTGGATGAACCTTCTGTAGTAACCAGCTAGTCCTAAAAACTGGCGTATGTGTTTCGGAGTTTTCGGGGTTTCCCACTTTTCAACAGTTTCTATCTTTGCCGGATCCACCTTAATACCTTCTTTGTTCACTATGTGACCGAGGAATTGAACTTCTTCCAACCAAAATGCACACTTTGAAAACTTAGCGTACAATTCTTCCTTCCTCAATACTTCTAACACCTTTCTCAAATGTTCACCGTGTTCTTGGTCATTCTTTGAGTAAATAAGTATGTCATCAATGAAAACAATGACAAACTTGTCAAGGTATGGTCCACACACTCGGTTCATAAGGTCCATGAACACAGCTGGTGCATTAGTTAAACCAAACGGCATGACCATAAACTCGTAATGACCGTAACGTGTTCTGAAAGCAGTCTTTAGAATATCATCTTCTTTCACCTGCATTTGATGATACCCGGAACGTAAGTCAATCTATGAATAAACAGACGAGCCTTGTAGTTGATCAAATAAGTCGTCGATTCTCGGTAGTGGGTAGCGGTTCTTGATGGTAAGTTTGTTCAACTCTCGGTAGTCGATACACAACCTGAATGTACCATCTTTCTTCTTGACAAACAAAACAGGAGCTCCCCACGGTGATGTGCTTGGTCGAATGAAACCACGCTCTAAAAGTTCTTGTAATTGGCTTTGTAGTTCTTTCATCTCGCTGGGTGCGAGTCTGTAAGGAGCACGAGCTATTGGTGCAGCTCCTGGTACAAGATCTATTTGAAATTCAACGGATCGATGTGGGGGTAATCCCGGTAATTCTTTCGGAAATACATCGGGAAATTCTTTTGCAATGGGAACATCATTGATGCTCTTTTCTTCAGTTTGTACTTTCTCTACGTGTGCTAGAACAGCATAGCAACCTTTTCTTATTAGTTTTTGTGCCTTCAAATTACTAATAAGATGTAGCTTCGTGTTGCCCTTTTCTCCGTACACCATTAAGGGTTTTCCTTTTTCTCGTATAATGCGAATTGCATTTTTGTAACAAACGATCTCTGATTTCACTTCTTTCAACCAGTCCATACCGATTATCACATCAAAACTCCCTAACTCTACTGGTATCAAATCAATCTTAAATGTTTCGCTAACCAGTTTAATTTCTCGATTCCGACATATATTATCTGCTGAAATTAATTTACCATTTGCTAATTCGAGTAAAAATTTACTATCCAAAGGCGTCAATGGACAACTTAATTTAGCACAAAAATCTCTACTCATATAGCTTCTATCCGCACCCGAATCAAATAAAACGTAAGCAGATTTATTGTCAATAAGAAACGTACCCGTAACAAGCTCCGAGTCTTCTTGTGCCTCTGCCGCATTAATATTGAAAACTCTTCCGCGGCCTTGTCCATTCGTGTTCTCCTGGTTCGGGCAATTTCTAATAATGTGGCCCGGTTTTCCACATTTATAACAAACTACATTGGCATAACTTGCTCCGACACTACTTGCTCCGCCATTACTCGTTCTGACACCATTTGTTCCGTTCGTTCTATTAACCCCTGGTCCGTAGACCTCACACTTCGCCGCGCTATGACCATTTCTTTTACACTTGTTGCAAAATTTGGTGCAGAACCCCGAGTGATTCTTTTCACACCTTTGGCATAGCTGCTTCTGATTGTTGTTGTTGTTGCGGTTATTATTGTTGTTGGGATGATTGTTGTAGTTGCTGTTGTTGTTGTTGTTGTTGTTGTTGTTGTTGGGCCGTTTGTTGTAGTTGCGATTGATGTTGCGATTGTTGGGATAATTGTTGCGATTATTGTTGTAATTGCTGTTGTTATTGTATTGGTGATTCTTATCACCGTTTTCCTCCCACTTTCTTTTGACTTGCTTCACATTGGCCTCTTTAGCAGTCTGTTCTTTAATTTTTTCTTCAATCTGGTTCACTAGTTTGTGAGCCATTCTACATGCCTGTTGTATGGAGGCGGGCTCGTGTGAACTTATATCTTCTTGGATTCTTTCCGGTAATCCTTTCACAAACGCGTCGATCTTCTCTTCCTCATCTTCGAATGCTCCCGGACACAATAGGCACAATTCTGTGAATCGTCTTTCGTACGTGGTAATATCAAATCCTTGGGTTCGTAACCCTCTAACTTCTGTCTTGAGCTTATTGACCTCGGTTCTGGGACGGTACTTCTCGTTCATCAAGTGCTTGAATGCTGACCACGGTAGTGCGTACGCATCGTCTTGTCCCACTTGCTCTAGATAGGTATTCCACCATGTTAACGCAGAACCTGTGAAGGTATGCGTAGCGTACTTCACTTTGTCCTCTTCAGTACACTTACTTATGGCAAACACCGATTCGACCTTCTCGGTCCACCGTTTCAATCCGATCGGTCCTTCGGTTCCATCAAATTCCAAAGGTTTGCAGGCAGTGAATTCTTTGTAGGTGCATCCTACACGATTTCCTGTACTGCTAGATCCAAGGTTATTATTGGTATGTAGCGCAGCCTGTACTGCGGCTATGTTTGAAGCTAGAAAAGTACGGAATTCCTCTTCATTCATATTCACGGTGTGTCGAGTAGTCGGTGCCATTTCCTTCAAAATTGTCAAATGGAACAAGTTAATCATACAGAATATTAAGAGTAGTTAATAGTATTTCGTAGCATAATATGAACTCATTTATAAAAGCTTTTTCTTCATATTAGCGTTTTATAAGTTTAAATTCGGGTAGTACCTACCCGTTAAGTTCATACTTAGTAGCTAATATACAATTCAACTACTACAATTCTATATGAAAAACTGATTATAATAATATTTCGCGTTCAAACTTTTATACAATATTTTACAAACTTACAATACCGCTTATTTTACATAAAGCATGAAATATAGCACACAATAACTTTGATACAAGATAGTTGTGAAGATAATTCTAGCTAGTACACAAGTCTTTCAGCAAAGGCAATAAAGACACGTAATTCATACGTCCAGAAACAAGTCATGCATTCTGGTTTTACTAGGATTACTTCCCATCCTTGGTCTTGTGGAACATAACCGTTATGGCCGTTGATAAGACAGCGTGTTGTAACGTCGTCAAAGGGACGAGGGTTACGTAATGTCCAACAGTCCCGTAACAATCTAAAAACCTCATTTCTTACCCCAATTACCGACTCCGTCACTTGTGGAAACGTTTTGTTTAATAGTTGTAGCCCGATGTTCTTGTTCTCACTTTGGTGAGAAGCGAACATTACTAATCTGTAAGCATAACATGCTTCTTTATGTTGCATGTTAGCCGCTTTTTCTAAATCACGAAGTCCAATATTCGGATATATTGATTCAAAATAATTTCTTAACCCGTTGCGTAAAATAGCATTTGGGTTCCCCGCAATATATGCGTCAAAGTAAACACATCGTAACTTATGGGTTTCCCAATGTGATATCCCCCATCTTTCAAACGAAAGTCTCTTATAAACCAAGACATTCTTGGAACGTTCTTCGAATGTCTTACAAACTGATCTCGCCTTAAATAGTTGTGCCGAGGAATTCTGACCGACTCTAAACAAGATTTCATCAATCATGTCTCCGGGTAGGTCTCTTAAAATATTGGGTTGTCTATCCATTTTGTGTTTTTAAACTGTAAAATAGACAAGAGTTAGATTCATAAAAAAATACTTATTAATACAAGCAATTTTTACATATATCATAAAGCATAAGCACACTATATTACATATATTACACCACACGAATACAACTATCTTATTCTGACTCGCTCGTTTCTTCTTCTTCGGTTTTGGTTCGTTTTGCCAGGTTTCTAGGGATATATGATGTTCCCCTAATACGAGCCGTAATTTTCCACATTGGTTTAGAAAAACCTGGTGGTTTAGAGGTTCCCAGGTCATTGTTACAACTTAAGGACTTCGGGGGTTGACGATTCATATAAAGTTCATCGGGGTTGGAATTAGATTTCTCTATTTTTATGCCCTTTCCCTTATTATTTTCTTTTGTATTTTTAAATTCAGATGGGGTAATTTCTATAACATCATCGTAATTCTCGTCGGAATCCGATTCATCGGAGAATTGGTAATCCTCCCAATATTTTGCTTCTTTGGCGGAAACACCATTGACCATAATTAACCTTGGTCGGTTGGTTGAGGATTTTCTTTTACTTAACCGTTTTATTATTTCCCCCACCGGTTCTATTTCTTCATCCGGTTCCTCCTCTTCCGGTTCTGATTCTTCTTCCGGTTCCGACTCTTCTTCCGGTTCCTCTTCGGGAACTTGTGAATCAGTCCACGAATCATTCCAATTTACATTTGACTCTTCATTATTATTAGGTGAGTCAATGGGACTTGTTCTAGAGGTAGACATCTATCACATAATATCAAACGCGTTAAGAGATTAATATATCACATAATATTCACATGTTAAAAATATATAGTTTCCAACAAAATTTGTTAAGCAATCATTTTTCAAGTAAACACGGTCGAAGTCCAGACTCACTAATACATCCTAACAAACTCGATAAGACACACTAATGCAAAATTCTGGTTCTCTAAGACCAACGCTCGGATACCAACTGAAATGTCCCGTTCTTATTGATTAAAAACGTTCCATATTAATTGATTTCGTTGCGAGGTTTTGACCTCTATATGAGACGTTTTTCAAAGACTGCATTCATTTTAAAACAAACCATAACCTTTATTTCATCAATAAAGGTTTAAAAAGCTTTACGTAGATTATCAAATAATGATAATCTAAAATATCCTGTTTACACACGACCATTACATAATGGTTTACAATACAAATATGTTACAACAAAATAAGTTTCTTGAATGCAGTTTTTACACAATATCATACAAGCATGGACTCCAAATCTCGTCCTTATTTAAGTATGCGACAGCGGAAGCTCTTAATAAAGCATCTGGTACTTTGGATGGGGTTTGTTAAGCCCAATAGATCTATCTTTAGGATTCGCGTCAATTAGGGTGTCTGTTCCCTAATTCTTAGATTACCAGACTTAATAAAAAGGGGCATATTCAATTTCGATAATTCAACCATAGAATGTAGTTTCACGTACTTGTGTCTATTTTGTAAATCATTTATAAAACCTGCATGTATTCTCATCCCAAAAATATTAGATTTTAAAAGTGGGACTATAACTCACTTTCACAGATTTTTACTTCGTCGGGAAGTAAGACTTGGCCACTGGTTGATTCACGAACCTATAACAATATATACATATATATCAAAGTATGTTCAAAATATATTTACAACACTTTTAATATATTTTGATGTTTTAAGTTTATTAAGTCAGCTGTCCTCGTTAGTAACCTACAACTAGTTGTCCACAGTTAGATGTACAGAAATAAATCGATAAATATTATCTTGAATCAATCCACAACCCAGTGTATACGTATCTCAGTATTGATCACAACTCAAACTATATATATTTTGGAATCAACCTCAACCCTGTATAGCTAACTCCAACATTCACATATAGAGTGTCTATGGTTGTTCCGAAATATATATAGATGTGTCGACATGATAGGTCGAAACATTGTATACGTGTCTATGGTATCTCAAGATTACATAATATACAATACAAGTTGATTAAGTTATGGTTGGAATAGATTTGTTACCAATTTTCACGTAGCTAAAATGAGAAAAATTATCCAATCTTGTTTTACCCATAACTTCTTCATTTTAAATTCGTTTTGAGTGAATCAAATTGCTATGGTTTCATATTGAACTCTATTTTATGAATCTAAACAGAAAAAGTATAGGTTTATAGTCGGAAAAATAAGTTACAAGTCGTTTTTGTAAAGGTAGTCATTTAAGTCGAAAGAACGACGTCTAGATGACCATTTTAGAAAACATACTTCCACTTTGAGTTTAACCATAATTTTTGGATATAGTTTCATGTTCATAATAACAATCATTTTCTCAGAATAACAACTTTTAAATCAAAGTTTATCATAGTTTTTAATTAACTAACCCAAAACAGCCCGCGGTGTTACTACGACGGCGTAAATCCGGTTTTACGGTGTTTTTCGTGTTTCCAGGTTTTAAATCATTAAGTTAGCATATCATATAGATATAGAACATGTGTTTAGTTGATTTTAAAAGTCAAGTTAGAAGGATTAACTTTTGTTTGCGAACAAGTTTAGAATTAACTAAACTATGTTCTAGTGATTACAAGTTTAAACCTTCGAATAAGATAGCTTTATATGTATGAATCGAATGATGTTATGAACATCATTACTACCTTAAGTTCCTTGGATAAACCTACTGGAAAAGAGAAAAATGGATCTAGCTTCAATGGATCCTTGGATGGCTCGAAGTTCTTGTATTAGAATGATAACCTACTGTAAGAAACAAAGATTTCTTGAGGTTGGATGATCACCTTACAAGATTGGAAGTGAGCTAGCAAACTTGAAAGTATTCTTGATTTTATGTAACTAGAACTTGTAGAATATATGAAGAACACTTAGAACAAGAAGATAGAACTTGAGAGAGATCAATTAGATGAAGAAAATTGAAGAATGAAAGTGTTTGTAGGTGTTTTTAGTCGTTGGTGTATGGATTAGATATAAAGGATATGTAATTTTGTTTTCATGTAAATAAGTCATGAATGATTACTCATATTTTTGTAATTTTATGAGATATTTCATGCTAGTTGCCAAATGATGGTTCCCACATGTGTTAGGTGACTCACATGGGCTGCTAAGAGCTGATCATTGGAGTGTATATACCAATAGTACATACATCTAAAAGCTGTGTATTGTACGAGTACGAATACGGGTGCATACGAGTAGAATTGTTGATGAAACTGAACGAGGATGTAATTGTAAGCATTTTTGTTAAGTAGAAGTATTTTGATAAGTGTATTTAAGTCTTTCAAAAGTATATAAATACATATTAAAACACTACATGTATATACATTTTAACTGAGTCGTTAAGTCATCGTTAGTCGTTACATGTAAGTGTTGTTTTGAAACCTTTAGGTTAACGATCTTGTTAAATGTTGTTAACCCAATGTTTATAATATCAAATAAGATTTTAAATTATTATATTATCATGATATTATCATGTATGAATATCTCTTAATATGATATATATCCATTAAATGTCTTTACAACGATAATCGTTACATATATGTCTCGTTTAAAAATCATTAAGTTAGTAGTCTTGTTTTTACATATGTAGTTCATTGTTAATATACTTAATGATATGTTTACTTATCATAGTATCATGTTAAATATATATATATCCATATATATGTCATCATATAGTTTTTACAAGTTTTAACGTTCGTGAATCACCGGTCAACTTGGGTGGTCAATTGTCTATATGAAACATATTTCAATTAATCAAGTCTTAACAAGTTTGATTGCTTAACATGTTGGAAAAACTTAATCATGTAAATAACAATTTCATTTAATATATATATAAACATGGAAAAGTTCGGGTCGCTACAAACAGCTACCATTCAAGCATTGAGATGGTGCCGTTTGAAGCACTTTATGGTAGAAAGTACAGGTCTCCGATTTGTTGGAGTGAAGTGGGGGATAGACAGATTACGGGTCCGGAGATTATACAAGAAACTACCGAGAAGATCATCCAAATTCAACAACGGTTGAAAACTGCCCAAAGTCGACAAAAGAGCTACGCTGACATTAAAAGAAAAGATATAGAATTTGAAATTGGAGAGATGGTCATGCTTAAAGTTGCACCTTGGAAAGGCGTCGTTCGATTTGGTAAACGAGGGAAATTAAATCCAAGGTATATTGGACCATTCAAGATTATTGATCGTGTCGGACCAGTAGCTTACCGACTTGAGTTACCTCAACAACTCGCGGCTGTACATAACACTTTCCACGTCTCGAATTTGAAAAAATGTTTTGCTAAAGAAGATCTCACTATTCCGTTAGATGAAATCCAAATCAACGAAAAACTCCAATTCATCGAAGAACCCGTCGAAATAATGGATTTTGAGGTTAAAAGACTTAAGCAAAACAAGATACCAATTATTAAGGTTCGATGGAATGCTCGTAGAGGACCCGAGTTCACCTGGGAGCGTGAAGATCAGATGAAGAAGAAATACCCGCATCTATTTCCAGAAGATTCGTCAACACCTTCAACAGCTTAAAATTTCGGGACGAAATTTATTTAACGGGTAGGTACTGTAGTGACCCGAAATTTTCCATGTTTATATATATTAATTGAGATTGATATTTACATGATTAAATGTTTCCAACATGTTAAGCAATCAAACTTGTTAAGACTTGATTAATTGAAATATGTTTCATATAGACAATTGACCACCCAAGTTGACCGGTGATTCACGAACGTTAAAACTTGTAAAAACTATATGATGACATATATATGGTTATATATATAGTTAACATGATATTATGATAAGCAAACATATCACTAAGTATATTAACAATGAACTACATATGTAAAAACAAGACTACTAACTTAATAATTTTGAAACGAGACATATATGTAACGATTATCGTTGTAACGACATTTAATGTATATATATCATATTAAGAGATATTCGTACATCATAATATCATGATAATATAATAATTTAAAATCTCTTTTGATATTATAAACATTGGGTTAACAACATTTAACAAGATCGTTAACCTAAAGGTTTCAAAACAACACTTACATGTAACGACTAACGATGACTTAACGACTCAGTTAAAATGTATATACATGTAGTGTTTTAATATGTATTCATACACTTTTGAAAGACTTCAAGACACTTATCAAAATACTTCTACTTAACAAAAATGCTTACAATTACATCCTCGTTCAGTTTCATCAACAATTCTACTCGTATGCACCCGTATTCGTACTCGTACAATACACAGCTTTTAGATGTATGTACTATTGGTATATACACTCCAATGATCAGCTCTTAGCAGCCCATGTGATTCACCTAACACATGTGGGAACGATCATTTGGCAACTAGCATGAAATATCTCATAAAATTACAAAAATATGAGTAATCATTCATGACTTATTTACATGAAAACAAAATTACATATCCTTTATATCTAATCCATACACCAATGACCAAAAACACCTACAAACACTTTCATTCTTCAATTTTCTTCATCTAATTGATCTCTCTCAAGTTCTATCTTCAAGTTCTAAGTGTTCTTCATAAATTCCAAAAGTTCTAGTTTCATAAAATCAAGAATACTTCCAAGATTGCAAGTTTACTTCCAAGTTTTCTAAATCCATTCCAAGTAATCATCCAAGATCAAGAAACCTTTGTTACTTACAGTAGGTTATCTTTCTAATACAAGGTAATAATCATATTCAAACTTTTATTCAATTTCTATAACTATAACAATCTTATTTCGAGTGAAAATCTTACTTGAAATTGTTTTCGTGTCATGATTCTGCTTCAAGAACTTTCAAGCCATTCAAGGATCCTTTGAAGCTAGATCTATTTTTTTCCTTTCCAGTAGGTTTATCCAAGGAACTTGAGGTAGTAATGATGTTCATAACATCATTCAATTCATACATATAAAGCTATCTTATTCGAAGGTTTAAACTTGTAATCACTAGAACATAGTTTAGTTAATTCTAAACTTGTTCGCAAATAAAAGTTAATCCTTCTAACTTGACTTTTAAAATCAACTAAACACATGTTCTATATCTATATGATATTCTAACTTAATGATTTAAAACCTGGAAACACGAAAAAATACCGTAAAACTGGATTTACACCGTCGTAGTAACACCGCGGGCTGTTTTGGGTTAGTTAATTAAAAACTATGATAAACTTTGATTTAAAAGTTGTTATTCTGGAAAAATGATTTTTATTATGAACATAAAACTATATCCAAAAATTAAGGTTAAACTCAAAGTGGAAGTATGTTTTCTAAAATGGTCATGTAGACGTCGTTCTTTCGACTGAAATGACTACCTTTACAAAAATAACTTGTAACTTATTTTTCTGACTATAAACCTATACTTTTTCTGTTTTGATTCACAAAATAGAGTTCAATATGAAACCATAGCAATTTGATTCACTCAAAACGGATTTAAAATGAAGAAGTTATGGGTAAAACAAGATTGGATAATTTTTCTCATTTTAGCTACGTGAAAATTGGTAACAAATCTATTCCAACCATAACTTAATCAACTTGTATTGTATATTATATAATCTTGAGATACCATAGACACGTATACAATGTTTCGACCTATCATGTCGACACATCTATATATATTTCGGAACAACCATAGACACTCTATATGTGAATGTTGGAGTTAGCTATACAGGGTTGAGGTTGATTCCAAAATATATATAGTTTGAGTTATGATCAATACTGAGATACGTATACACTGGGTCATGGATTGATTCAAGATAATATTTATCGATTTATTTCTGTACATCTAACTGTGGACAACTAGTTGTAGGTTACTAACGGGGACATCTGACTTAATAAACTTAAAACATCAAAATATATTAAAAGTATTGTAAATATATTTTGAACATACTTTGATATATATGTATATATTGTTATAGGTTCGTGAATCAACCAGTGGACAAGTCTTACTTCCCGAAGAAGTAAAAATCTGTGAAAGTGAGTTATAGTCCCACTTTTAAAATCTAATATTTTTGGGATGAGAATACATGCAGGTTTTATAAATGATTTACAAAATAGACACAAGTACGTGAAACTACATTCTATGGTTGAATTATCGAAATCGAATATGCCCCTTTTTATTAAGTCTGGTAATCTAAGAATTAAGGAACAGACACCCTAATTGACGCGAATCCTAAAGATAGATCTATTGGGTCTAACAAACCCCATCCAAAGTACCGGATGCTTTAGTACTTCGAAATTTATATCATGTCCGAAGGGTGTCCCGGAATGATGGGGATATTCTTATATATGCATCTTGTTAACGTCGGTTACCAGGTGTTCACCATATGAATGATTTTTATCTCTATGTATGGGATGTGTACTGAAATATGAAATCTTGTGGCCTATTATTATGATTTGATATATATAGGTTAAACCTATAACTCACCAACATTTTTGTTGACGTTTTAAGCATGTTTATTCTCAGGTGATTATTAAGAGCTTCCGCTGTCGCATACTTAAATAAGGACGAGATTTGGAGTCCATGCTTGTATGATATTGTGCAAAAACTTCATTCAAGAAACTTATTTTGTTGTAACATATTTGTATTGTAAACCATTATGTAATGGTCGTGTGTAAACAGGATATTTTAGATTATCATTATTTGATAATCTACGTAAAGCTTTTTAAACCTTTATTGATGAAATAAAGGTTATGGTTTGTTTTAAAAATGAATGCACTCTTTGAAAAATGTCTCATATAGAGGTCAAAACCTCGCAACGAAATCAATTAATATGGAACGTTTTTAATCAATAAGAACGGGACATTTCAATAGTCTTGTCTTTTACCTAACTTACACAAAAAGTTCTTCAACCAAACAAGCTCTGTAGAAGCTTCCGTAAAAGCCATGTATTCGGTCTCCGTGGTTGATAAAGCAACACTCCTTTATAGTTGAGACATCCAAATAATCATCGTCTTCCCTATTGTGAAAACATAACCCGTAGTGCTTTTTTCCGAATCATCACATCCATCCAAATTAGCATCCGTATAACCCCTGAGTATGACATTGTTTTTAGAGAAGCACAATCCCATACTAGAAGTACCTTTCAAATAACGAAGCAACCATTTGACCGCTTCCCAATGCTCTTTTTTCCTGGATTATACATATAACAGCTCACAACTCCCACTGAATGGGCAATATCTGGTCTCGTACAAACCATGATATACATAACACTAGCCATGGCAGATGCATATGGAACCTTTTCCATCTCCTCTTTGTCTTCTTCTGTTTTAATGATTGACTTTTCGATAACCTTATCGCGCTACCCAAATGCATAGAACGAGCCTTTGAATTCTCCATGTTAAACCTCTCTACTACTTTCTCAATATATTTGGATTGAGACAAGTATAGAGTACCTTCACACGATCATGCACAATACTCATACCAAGTATTTTCCTAGCACCACCAAGATCTTTCATCTCGAACACATGGGAAAGTAATCTCTTCAACTTGTTGATTTCGGACATGTTAGAACCCGCAAGTAACATATCATCAACATACAACAATAAAGTGATATAATAAGACTTGAATTTATTCAAGTAGCAACAATGATCCACCTCACATCTTAAGAAATCAATCTTCTTCATAAACTCATCAAACTTCAAGTACCATTGTTGAGGTGCTTGCTTCAATCATACAAACTTTTCTTTAGCTTACAAATTCACTTCTCTTTACCATTTACCTCAAAACCCTCAGGTTGCTTCATATAGATCCATTCATTAAGATCTCCATGTAAGAATGTGGTGTTCACATCTAATGATACGTATATCCGCAAGACTATACAGATTACGCATCCAAAGCCCTAAACCGCACGTAAATTTCCATGTCAGAGATATGGCACGGGTATAACCGCACTCTATGCGCCTATACCATCTGATGTGAGTTTCGTATACTTGCATATGGGTCTAGTATGTTCTAGAAAGATGTACGGTATAATCAATTCGGATTCTTTTCCATAAATAGTGAAAGTTAGTTGGGAAGAGATCGCATTTAATTAGGGAAAGGATTCTATCAAAACCCTAATTCGTGAGCCTATAAATACATAGCTCATAAACCCTAAAAACATATTTGTTACTCATACGTAACAACAGCATACATATCTTCATCGTACGAACAAAGCTTCATACGATCTTAAAGACTTTTAGGTATGTCTCGAACTATAAAACCTTCATGTCTTTGGGCCACTCAACCTCGTATGCTAGGTTTTTGGTGGACTCTCAAATCGGCCACCCCGTCGGAATCGAAACGATACCGATGTGGGTTATCCACGACTAAGCGTCGGAGGTCCGAATGTTGTTAGTCCTTAAACCCTATTATGCACTCAAGCATAGGTTCACCTTAACCTCGTGAAAATATGCTTGATCAACATCTAGTTGCTTAAGATGTAAGTCCTCGGATGCAACTATAGAAACTACCAACCAAATAGTAGTCATCTTAACTACCGATGAAAATATCTCGTTGTAATCAACTCCATCCTTTTGTTGAAAGCCTTTGAACACCAATCGAGCTTGTATCTTTTCTTTCCATCCAACTCCTTCTTGATTCGATACACCCATTTGTTTTGCAACGCCCTTTTATAATGAGGTAATTCCACTAGTGACCAAGTTTCATTCTTCTCAAGTGATCACATCTCTTCTTTCATGGAAAGCTTCCATTTTATGGATTCTTTCGATTGTCTTGCCTCAAAGTAACTCTCAGGTTCACCATTCTCGGTATAGAGCAAGTAGTTTGTTGATGAAGTATATCTAGGATTAGGCTTGGGCACTCTAGTAGGCAGTCTTAGTGTATGAGAAACCGGTATGGTTGGACCGGTTTCATTAGCATCCTCCTCATCACTAGAACTCTCACTATGTTCAAAATTATCACCGCTTTCCAAACTATCTTCATCATTAGCATTTTGTGACGCCTCACCATTATTCGGCAATTCATTGTTACCTGAACTCCCACTAGAACCTGCAAGATCATCAATCGAAACATCATCAAAAGTAACATAATCCGGTTTAAGACTCCCCATTTTCAGTTTACCATAAACCGAATCTTCATCAAAGGTAACATCATGAGAACTAATCACTTTTCTAGCCTTGTTGTCCAAACAATGATAACCCATTTCATCCGAACCTTAACCAATGAAAGTACACCCCTTTGACTTAGCCTCAAACTTGTCTCTATCCGTATCCTTAGTCTTCACCTATGCATTGCACCCAAAGATTCTAAGATGACCATAACTCACCTTTTTACCTTGCCATTCTTCCTTGAGAAATCATAAACCCAATGGTGTTGAGGTCCCCTATTGATCAAATAAGTCGTCGTATTAACCGCATTCGTCCAAAACATCTTAGGCAAACTGACATGTAGTCTCATACTCTTAGCCCTTTTATTCAACGTACGATTCATACGTTCAGCGACCCCATTGAGTTGCGGTGTCTCAGGTACCATCTTTAACATCTTAATACCGAGATTTGCACAATGGTCTTTAAAATCAAGACTACCATATTCTCCTCGAATATCCGACTTTAAGCACTTCACCTTTAAGTTAGTTTCATTCTCTACCATAGATTTTCAATTCACAAAAGTAGTAACAACATCGGATTTAGCATTAAGAAAATAAACTCATACCTTTCGAGTGGAGTTGTCAATGAAGGTGACATAATAGCGAGAACCTCCGGTTGATTCTACATTCGTTGGTCCAAACACGTCCGTATGAACTAGCTTCAATTTCTCTAACTTGGGTGTATTCCCCGATTTCCCCAAAGACACCTTTTTTGCTTCCAATAAGTACATGTTTTGCAAAATCCTAGCTCAAAACAAGCATCTTCATACCTTTCTCACTCTTATGCCCGAGCCTTCAGTGCAATAAAGTAAAATCGCTTCCAACATCAACCGTAGAAACCACCGTGTCTTCATCAAACACCTCAACCATATAAAGTGTTCCCCATGTACACAAGCCACGACACAACTACCCTTAACCACCTTCCATTGTCGGTTTTCAAAAGTAACCGCGTTACCTTCCTCATCTAATGGACCAACCGAGATAAGCTTCCTTTTTAACTTAGGATTGAACCTCACGACCTTCAAAGTCCAATTAGAACCAATAGTAGTCTTTAATACAACATCTCCAATGCCTCGATCTCAAGCCTATTATTATTTTCTCATCTTACCTTACCTTGATACGATCGGAAATTCTTCATCATACTTATAGTAGGTGAGGCATGAAACGAAGTTCCCGAATCCAAGATCCAAGATCTAAGACTACACAAAATCTTCAACACTACATAAAAGTGCATCATACGTATCTTCCACGATAAAGTTGACACCTTTCACCGGAGGATTCTTGCAATTCCTTTGAAAGTGCTCCTTTTGATTGTAACCCTAATAAATAGCTTCACTTCGATCCTTTGATGCAATACCTCTTCTTAGACTTCTTACTACCCTTCTTTTCTCCACCATAAATTTTCCTACCACGGTTGTCGGTACTCAACAAAGATCCGGATGATGATTCCCCCGAGTTTTTCCTACGAGTGTGTTCACCGAGAATCAAATCTCTAATACCTTCAAATGCTAGCTTAGTAGTTCCCGTAGAGCTACTAACTGCGGTAATCGTACCCGACCAACTTTCTAGTCATGATGAAAGCAAGATTCGTGCTTTTATTTCATCATCAAACTTTACCTCTACCGATTTATTCCTCGATAAGATGTTGTTAAACTCATTGATGTGATCCGTCACTCACACCTTCCCTCATCTTTGGATTGAACATTTGTCGCATAAGAAAAACCTTATTAGAGCCGGTAGGTTTTTCATACATGTTAGAGAGTGCCTTCAAACATGTAAACGTCGTCTTCTCATTCACACCATTGTAAGCAACGTTCTTGGCAAGTGGAAAACGAATCATACCCAAAGTTTGGCAATCCAAAAGAGTCCAATCGGCATCACTCATGCCTTCAGGTTTGATCTCCAACAAGGGTTGGTGTAGCTTCTTTTGATACAATTAATCTTCAATTTGCATCTTCCAAAAGCCGAAGTCTTTTCCATCGAATCTATCGATTCTAAATTTCCCGTCCTCCACCATCTTCCCGAAATCGTTAACCTTGAGCTCCGCTACCAATTGCAAGGGTTTTTAGGACCCAAAAATAAGAGTAATTCTAGAAAATTACTCTCCCCACAAAGACAAACGAAAACGATAACAAGAAAATAAGAACGCTATAATTTAACGTGGTTATAGGTAATCAAGAGTTGATTACATTAATCCACAGACCAAACCAGAGAGATTTTATTGATATAATTTGTGATACAATGTATGGGCTACAATAGAGTGTTTATATAGACAAAACACAACAAGGAAATAACTTAACGAGCAAGAAAATGCATTTTTGGAAACTTTGGCCTGTCAGACCCATTCTCGCGATCGCGAGATATCATTCGAGCATATCTTCCAGTTACGAGATCCTTTTTCCCATTCGTGATTCATGTCCACACTAGCCTCGCGTTCGCGAATCTGAGCCTCGCGGTCGCAAGTTGCACCCGCTCCTTTGTTTTTGTTTAAGCTCCTTCACTCGAACATAAATTTGATCAATTATCATAGTAAGAATACAATTAAACTAAGAAAATATATAACTTGCTTCACACACACACACACATACACACACACACACACACATATATATATATATATATATATATATATATATATATATATATATATATATATATATATATATATACACACACACACACACACACATATATATATATATATATATATATATATATATATATATATATATATATATATATATATATATGTGTGTGTGTGTGTGTGTGTGTGTGTGTGTGTGTGTGTGTGTGTGGTAGAATCAAGAGTGAAGTAACCAATCGGGGGGAAGCGGGGGGAAGCAAAAACTTTTTTTCCGTTTTTTGAAAAAACTTTGTTCACGAACATTATAGATGAGATGAAAATATGAACATTTAGTAGAGACACTTTGTGATAAATGTTTTTTATTTTGGCGGGAAAATGCTCAAAGAAGTAATATATAACAATTATCGTGTTTTTTGAGCGTATGTTGAGGTTTTAGCTATTGGGGTTTAGATATTAGGGTTTAGATATTAGGGTTTATAAGGTTTAGATATTAGGGTTTAGAAATTTAGGGTTTAGGGTTTAGATTTAGGGTTTAGATTTAGGATTTAGATTTAGTTTTTCCTAAACCCTAAACCCTAAACTCTAAATCGGGCTAAATTTTACTTCACAAAACTTGGAGAAAAAAACGTTCATATTCTTCACGAACAATATTATCTTGAATGTTATTTTGGTCGACCGTTTTCCAGCCTAAATAATAACATTCATCACGAAGTGTCTCTTCTAAATGTTCATATTTTCGTGTGATCTTGATGCCGGAAAAAAAATCCAAAAAAAATGAAAAAATAAAAAATTTTGCTTCCCCCCGCTTCCCCCCGCTTGGTTACTTCCCCATTGATCATGCCCCATATATATATATATATATATATATATATATATATATATATATATATATATATATATATATATATATATATATATATATATATATATATATATATATATATATATATATATATATATATATATATATATATATCAGTAAATGCTTGGAGTTTCTCAATTAGAATTTGACAATTGGTGAGTTTATTAGCAGTTACATAAAGATTAAAGGTTGCTGCCGCTTGTACTTCTGTAGAAAATTTGAATATATTAACCGTGAAATAAGTTTCCCATTATAATTCTTCTCTTTTGTCAGGTTCGTTTAAGCATTAGAAATAATAACTAATACCAAAAATTCAATACAGAACTTTTTTAATGTGCACAAGTGTATTTTTGTGCACAAATACAAAATTTTTTTAATGTGCACAAATGTAAATCTATGCACATTAGTTAGTTCTGTAGCATTTTGGTTCTGTACTAACCACCTAAATGGCGCAATTATGACTCAGTGGTGATGCACTATTAAAAATATGATTGCAAATGTACTCATGACCTATTTGTTGTTTTGGGTTGGATATTGAGTGTTGTTTGATCTGTAGAATTATGTTTTGTAAAAAATATGTGACCTTAACGTCAGTATGTTGTATGCTGAATATTGAAGATTGTTTGTTTTTTATCTGCAAAATGACAATCATGTATGCACTACTTAGAAGCAAATTTCTAGCCTGCGAGTTTGCCGACTATGAAGACATTATTTTATCTTATGTCTTCAGAATAACAAATAGTCTGCAGTAAAAACGTCTCAGGACGCGCAGACATAATATATAATAAGATTTGCAGACTGAAAAATAAACGACAGCTAAGTAACTTGTGAACATATGTAGGATGAGGCACATGGTAAATTTGAAACTTTTTCTTGGTTGAAATCTAGTGTTGTTGATAAAAGACCGATTCGAGATAGTCAAACTCCTAAGAATAGTAGATTAAGAAGAAAGTATTTGGACTAAACCAAACTTTTTCATTCATATCAATTCATAAAACAAAGATACATATTTATACTAGTAAATAAACAACTACTAATAACTACATACTAAACCGCTATTAAATAACTAGTGTCAACATAGGAGATAATGGGCATCATGCTTTTATCTAGTTGCAATGTGCATGTCTCAAATCCAACTCCTACTAATTCAACGATCAGGCCCGGACTTGATCCAATATCTATTAATTATTGAACAAAGTATATATGGCCCAAATAATAACTGCTTGATCCGCGAAGGACTTAATTTAATACGGAGTATTTATTAGTTACATATTGAGCATGTATACGTGTACATATATTTATTAATAACATATATTTATTAATTATTGTACTTGTAACTGTATTTATAAGTTATTATTATGAAACTTCTTATTAATTGCGGATTATTTTACTTGTACGTATTTTGTTATTAACATGTGTAGTGTCAACTGCACTTCGTTGCAGGTATATGATATTAGGCACATAAAATTATTTGTTATTGAACGTATTCGTATTTTCTTTGGGAAATTGTCAAAAATACATTTTTTTTTAAGGGTTCACACAAAATACATTTTTTTAAAAAAAATTGCCTTTTTACACCATTCGGTAGACGGGATTTCCGTCTACCACCGTTATAAGTCGTCGACTTCCAAAATTAAAAGGGTAGTCGACTGGAAAGAGGTACGGACGACCTTAAAACCGTCGACCGTACCATTTATTGTTCCTTATCTGCTTCTGTTCCCATCTGATTCTCATACACCACACTCGACCTAAAAACCGACCCCTCTGATACACCAAAACATCGAATAACCCTAAATCAAATAACCCTAAGTCGATCGATGCTCCATCTTCATCTCGTGATTATCAGCTCCGAATAACCCTAAATCGAATAACCCATTTGCAGAATAACCCTAAATCGATCGATTAACCTTAAAAAGAAGATCCTTCATAAAGATGACAGATGTTGAGGTAACCTTCAATTCTCTGTTTAAATAAATATGTTGTAGTTTGTACTAGTAATCTATATACACCATTGTTGGTGAATTTGTAGATGTAAATAAAGATGACAGATGTTACATTGTTTAAAGATGTTTGAAATCTATTTGCTTTGTGGCTATATTTTGAAATCTATGTGTTTAAAGATCTCTAATCTATGTGCTTTGTGGCTATATTTTGAAATCAGTACTATGTTTTAAAGATGTTTGAAGCAAGTAGCAAGTTAACGTTTCTGGAAATGCTTCTACAATTCGATTCGTTACTAGGTTTGCAAACTTTAAATCTAGCGTGTGAATTATTGATTTTATAAAGATCTACGGAGTGTTCTTTTGGTAAAAGAACACAGTAATGCAGTTTTGTTTAAGTGATTTGGAGTGAACCTCAACAATAATTCTGGTTGAGTTCTGACTTAGGTAGAAGGTAGCAGCCTAGTTTATATCCATTCTCACTTTACTTGATATTGGTTGAGTTCTGACTTATGTTCTTTTGTATGTTGACAGGTTTGGTTCGAGGCCAAGGTAACTATTCGGGGCAGGATGGGTATTACTAGTGAAATTAACATAACGCTCACTCCGACTCAGAAAAAGATATTGAGATCGACGTGTTTTGGTCATTGGTTAGATATTTTGTGTGATCAAAATGACCCTGGATACATCCATTGCCTTTTAATGAATCAAATTAACCGTCCTGACCACCCCATTTGTGACGGTCGCGAATTAATTGAGGAGCCATAAGAGCTATGGTTTCAAGCTACCAGAGATCACCCGATTAGATTTGGTAGACGTGAGTTTTGTTTGGTTACCGGAATGCGGTTTGGACCGGTTAAACCGTTTAGAGAGTGGATTGGAAGTGACAAGTCAGATTTTGATCATTCAGTATCAGATCGTGTATTTGCTAAAAGTTGTGTTGGTCCCAGACCTCTTTCAGATTATTACAACGGGTTTATAAATAAAGAATTGAAAGGAAGTGACCAGGATACTGTCATAGTCGCGATTTTATTGATGGTCTACTTATTTTTTCGCGGTAAAATGATGCGGGACAACGTAGACGATGACGATTTTCTTCTCTTGTTAGAGGACTTTGATTTGATGAATCAGTATCCGTGGGGTTCCTACATCTGGAGCATAACTTATAATTCCTTGCATCACGTGTTATTAAATCATAAAGACCGTATAGAAGACAAGAACCGGAAGAGCATTATGACATACCATTTAAGCGGATTCTGTTGGGCGTTTAAGGTAGAAAGCTTCAAGTTATTTATATAAAATTTAAATTATATAAACTAATAAGTATTGGTTAAAATATATTGACATTTTTTTTGTAGATGTGGATATGGGAGGCATACAATAGGCGGATAGAATCACACGCTTACAAGCCGGAGAGTGATGGCATCCCACGTGGCATCCACTGGAGAAGGAAGAAGAAGTGTATGACATGGCCTGAGTACATTGAGTTGATGCGACTCCCGGTTAGTGTTTTTGTTAAAATAAGTTTGAACAGAATCTGCACTCACTTCCAGTAGACTGTCATTTGCTAGTTAGTCGACTGTAGACTGCCTTGCAAATTTCAGTCTACTACCTTGTTGTTGGTGTCGACTAGTAATGCAGTTTTTTTTTTTTTTTTTTATAATGGATTGTGTATATAGTATAAGGAGAGTAGTCCCACATATTTAAACCATTGTTTTTTTCAGGAGGATATCCCTGAAGATGAAAAACCACTTTGTATTTTGAGACCCACACGAAAAGAGTCTAAATGTGATTGGTGGTTAGTTAGTAAAAGTTTTTTTGAGAACCCTGAGACTGAAGTCACAATCATTAGAGGTGGTGATCGAAATACCAAGGAGTCGATGGATATGATAACAAAACTGACGAAGAGGTTAGATGATCATGAAGAGAAAACTGCTTCAAAGATTAGAAGGTTAGAAGAAGCTAGAGAAGAAGATGCTAAAAAAATAAAACTTTTAGAAGAAGCAAGAATAGAAGATGCTAAAACTATAATGGGGCTTCAATGTGCGATAATTGACCTTCAGAAAGCTGGCAAAACTAGAGAGGTTGAGGTAACAATATATATACTTCACGGTTATTCTTTTATTCATGTTGTTGACTTATATTGACTGAATTGACTGATGAATATTTAACTTTATTAAGTTATATTAGTAGGTTAAACATAATTTGTTCTATTTTATTGCATAGGATGATGGTGATTTGAATGCGGTTGATGGTGACTTCAATGATGATGAAGAAGATGTCATTACGGGATGGGTGTCGGACACAGAAGTGTTGGTAAATCATATGCTAGAATTTTCAAAAGAAAAAAGTATGAAAGTAGCCTCTCCGGTTATGCAGAGAAAAAGCATAAGGGATCGACGGGTTGCCAAATATGGGAAGTCACCTTTCCTTACACCAAAACAAATCAAGACACTTGGTAAAAAGGGTGGCATAGCCGGTAAAGAAAAGGTTGACATAGACGAAAATCAAAAGGCTGACTTACCACATAAAGAAAATGCGGTAACACAATACCGTAAGAAGAGAGAAAAACTTCCGGAAGTTAGTGAGAGAGTGATACTTGAAGTTGTTGATGATCTAATTCACACTAATGGATTGATATATCCCGCGCCTCCCGCATATCTTGATGAAAGGGAATTGGAAGGCCCTACAACGCCGGAAGAGATGAACGATCCAAAATACGAGTGCCTTTCTGTTTTTGTTCGGATTGATAAGGGATTTATATACATCACACACGAGTTTTGGGGGCGGATATACTATAAATTTGAAGGTGGTTGGCTAGATAATTATGTAAGAATTACCAAACTTTATCTTTATAATTGATTTGCAGAATATTTGTATTTTGACTAACTATATAAACAATATTTGTATTTTGACTAACTATGTTTATTTGCAGAATATAGATGGCTGGGTATGTATGTTGTTGTGGTGGAGGAAGCGGGTAGATTGAAAGGACCCGTTCATATACATTATAAACGATTCACATTAGTTGATTACATCGCGAGGTATTTTGACCTCTATATGATACATTTTACAAATATTGCATTCGTTTTTAAAAGACAAACTTTCTTTACAACGAAAGTTGACGGCATGCACACCATTTCATAATACATCCAACTATAATTGACATAATAATAATCTTGATGAACTCAATGACTCGAATGCAACGTCTTTCAAAATATGCCATGAATGACTCCAAGTAATATCCTTAAAATGAGCTAATGCATAGCGGAAGATTTCTTTAATACCTGAGAATAAACATGCTTTAAAGTGTCAACCAAAAGGTTGGTGAGTTCATAGGTTTATCATAACAATCATTTCAATATATTAATAGACCACAAGATTTCCGTTTATAAATATATGTACACTCGCAAGTGTATAAGAGTATTCTATAAATTGTAGGCACCCGGTAACAAGCCTTAACGTTCATGTTTTACCCTCTGAAGTACACCAGATCAGGTGTGTTTAAAATAACCTCGAAGTACTAAAGCATCCCATAGTCAGGATGGGGTTTGTTAGGCCCAATAGATCTATCTTTAGGATTCGCGCCTACCGTACATAGACAAGTAGTTTAATGTTACCAAGCTAAGGGTATATTTCTGGTTTAAACCCACATAGAATTAGTTTTAGTACTTGTGCCTATTTCGTAAAACATTTATAAATCAGCGCATGTATTCTCAGCCCAAAAATATATATAAAAAGGGAGCAAATGAAACTCACCATACTGTATTTCGTAGTAAAAATACATATAACGTCATTTAACAAGTGCAAGGTTGGCCTCGGATTCACGAACCTATATTAATTATATATATTTATATGTTGGTCAATATTTGTCTAACAATTTTTGGTCAAGTCATAGTGTACCACAATCCTAATGCTCGAGACTAATATGCAAAAGTCAACAAAAGTCAACTTGACCCAAAATGACTTCTAAAATTTATACGTGTTTATTATATAACTTAACTATAGTCGTTTTATATATTTAAATATATTTATTAGATTTTATAATAATAAAAGTCATTTATTAATAAAAATTTATATTAACGTTTATATATGATAAAATATACTTTTATATATCTTAAGTAGTAAAATTTATAAAGTTCACTTAATATCTTAAAACTATAGTGGTAAGTATTATTAATGTAATTATATTACGCGTGGTGAAAAATATCTTTGTATCCCCTATTTATTTGATAAAATAATATTGATCATAATAATAATAAGTAAAAGTTGTATT
The DNA here is from genome assembly GCF_046630445.1 of Rutidosis leptorrhynchoides. NCBI lineage: Eukaryota > Viridiplantae > Streptophyta > Magnoliopsida > Asterales > Asteraceae > Rutidosis > Rutidosis leptorrhynchoides. The sequence continues at coordinate 251,883,704 of NC_092340.1, forward strand.
ATTTTGTAATAATAATTATTATTATTCTATAACAATATTTATATTTACTAAAAATGTTATTATGATAAAATGATAATACTAACATAATAGTAATAATGATATTTTATAATAACAATGATATTTCTATTAAAATAATAACGACGATAGTAATAATAATCATTTTAACAATAATACTAAAATTCAGTTGACTATAACTTCAAATCCGTTCATCGAAACCATTCGATATCTAAATGAAAAGTTCTTAATTTTTTCGCTAGCTTTCCAATGACATGCATATCATATACCCTATCTCAGTAGCATATGTATCTAATTCAGGATTCAACAAACCTATCTAAGGACAATATCGAATGTACAAGCATGCATAATCCTATATACTCGAGCACTAGTCAGGGATACACTATTGATATATAAAAGTTAAGTTATGAGTGCTCACGTATCAATATTGAGATTCAATATTGCAGGAAAGTACGTAGACGCAACGGAGATGATAAACACTATATTGACCTCACGAGCATACCCATGAACCATACCGATCACCTCCATAGCTATAACCCATAATTTCCTTAGCTTCGACTCATTCAAAAAACTATTTTGAAATCACTCGGACATCACTCCGTTGTAATATTTTATGTATACTAATAATATCTTAAAATAATACAGAGCAAATATATATATATATATATATATATATGTAAATCGATTGAGAGAGTTTAGAGAAATACATTTTTAAGTTTCTATGAAATAATGAAACCTATTGAATTCTATTTATAATAGATTTTTGAATTATTAAAGTGAATTATTAAAGTATGAATTATTAAAGTGAATTATTAAAGTATGAATTATTAAAGTGAATTATTAAAGTATGAATTATTAAAGTGAATTATTAAAGTATGAATTATTAAAGTGAATTATTAAAGTATGAATTATTAAAGTGAATTATTAAAGTATAAATTATTAAAGTGAATTATTAAAGTTAAAGTAAAGTAAAAGTAAAGTAAAGGTAAAGTTAAAGTATAGTAAAAGTATAAAAACTATGTATGTATAATACGCGTATAAATATATATAATATTAATTTAAATTGTTATATATATTTAATGAAATAAAATATAAATATCGTTATATTTATTATACTGGTTAAGTAATGAGTTGTCAAAAGTGATTCTAGATATTTATAAAAGTTATATACGTTTTAATAATAAAGTTCTTTTTAAACTGAAAACGTTTTTGTACGTTTGAAAATAGATTAATAGAATATTATGGAAACCAATTCTCCACTAGCTTTTGTCTAACTTTCATAAATGACACTTTTTATTTTTATTTATAAATAGCTTTACAAATTATTCCGAATATCGTTAAGAGGAATAGATTTTTCAAATCATAGTGGACCTCTCAACAGAGACTTGTAATCATAATTCAATGTTTCTGATAATTCAATCATTTAATATATATATTTTTTAATTTCGTCGATAATCATATTGAAACAAATACGTTCATATAAAGCATTATACTTTTAAATACTTTGTTGACATTTTCAATTTATAACATATACACATATACATACATATTCATATATGTTCATTTAATGGTTCGTGAATCATTGGAATTTGGTCGAGGTTTAAATGAATGTATAAACATAGTTTAAAATCCTTGAGATTTAACTTAACAAACATTGCTTATCGTGTCAGAATAATATAAAGATAAAGTTTAAATTTAGTCGGAAATTTTCGGGTCGTCACATAGATGATATGGTGTCTCAGTTCACACAAAACCGTAAAAGGTGTGCGATCATGCCGGTGGGCTTTTTGGGAAGGATGAGGTCGTTTTGTTCGGCTAGAGCACTAAACCCAAATCAAATCAACAAAAAAATCACATCTTATGCTGACGGTACGAACGTCCCTTTCCCACCTTGGTCTCAGTGTGAGAAGGTGAGTTGTAAATTGTTACTTTGGTACCAAAATTGGTACAAAATTTCTAATAATTGGCAGTTTCTACAGGTGCAGTAGACAGTGGGAACAAAGCAGTAGACAGACATTTACAAGGTAGTCGACTGTCTACTGCCTTGTTGTTACTGTCTACTACCTTGTTGCTGATGTCTACTGCCTTGTTAGTGTCTACTTCCTTGTTTTTACTGTCTACTGTTTTTGTTTTATAATATTTTGGACTTTTTGATGCTAGGTACTATTCCTAACACTGTTAGAAGATGCCTCGCACTGGGTGCTTATTGTTCTTGATCTGAACGACTTCAAAGTCGTTGTTTATGATAGTTTCATAAAGCATAACTATCGTTGGGCCCGCGATTATTGGGTAAAAGAGTTGGGTAAGTGTCTTCCTGAGTTCATGAGAGCTATTAACTATAGTCCTGCCCCCGAGGTCCAAATGCCATCTTCATTCGATTATATCAAGGATGCACCCCAGCAGGATGGAGCGGTCGAATGTGGTGTATGGGTTTGCATAAACATGGAGCGGATAACATGTGAACTAACGTATCCATTTGAGCCTGATTCAGCCAAGGTTGCAAGGGATTATAGAGACAGGATGGGAAAGACCTTTTTTAGATCAAGATTCAACGTGCGACTGAAATAGGTTAAAGATTCTAGTAAGTTGTTCTGATTTAGTTGCATTTTGAACATGAAAATTGTGGTATTTTGGTACTTGTTTTTTGAACCTTGTTTAGAAGATGTAAATGTTAGTTTGGTAATTGTATTGAAATTGTGGACAAGGTTGAAATTGATTGTACTTTTGGGTCAGAAGGTTGATTGTAGTTATGCAGATGTGGTAGACAGTGAGAACAAAACGGTAGACAGACATTTACAAGGTAGTCGACGGTCTACTGCCTTGTTGTTACTGTCTACTACCTAGGTGTTGATGTCTACTGCCATGAATTATTGGTGTCAGCTGCCTCATCTTTTGAAGATCTTATCCTTATTGCATACGGATAGAAATCTAACTTTATAGATTATTTAGGATAGGTACAAAATTTCTAATAATTGGCAGTTTCTACAGGTGCAGTAGACAGTGAGAACAAAGCAGTAGACAGACAATTACAAGGTAGTCGACTGTCTACTGCTTTGTTGTTGCTGTCTACTACCTTGGTGTTGATGTCTACTGCCATGAATTATTGGTGTCTACTGCCTTTTCCTATCTTATCCACTTTATCAACGGATAGAAATCTAACTTTTTAGATTCTTTAGGATATCATATCTTATCTATATAACTGGAAATAAGGGAGAAAAAAATACCATATTCATTTCACACACTTTCAAATAAGCACTCCACTTTCATATTCATGACAAATCAGCTGCTTCAAAAAACACACTTTCTGGTAAGTCATATTCTTCTATGTCTTTAAAGTTTTTGTAATGAGTAAGTTTAAGATTTACATTTGTTATGGAGGTCAGTTTGAAAATGTCGACAATAATATTGTTTATATGCCTCTTAACTGTCCTCGGGTACCCTTGAAACTTCCAATCGCACCAAACAAACCAATTAATCGTAGGATTTTGTTAAAAAATGTTATAAATAAGATCGAGGTAGCAAAAGAATCAAAGTTTTGCATGAAATATGTAATGGATAATTGTGTGTTGGATATAACTGATGATGAAGACGATTTTAGTGATTTTTTGACCTACGCAATCTCAAAGCAACCAATTGACATATATTTGGAAGATGTTACGAAGTCGATGCATGTTTTTGGTAGAAACCTTACTAAGCCTACCAATCAATTAAACCATCAACATCAATCTACCAATAACGTCAACGAACAACAACAATACACCAATCAGTTCAACCAACAACAACAATACAACAATCACTTTAATGAACCACAATACACCAATCAGTTCTACCAACAACAACATTACACCAATCAGTTCAACCAACCACAACAATACAACAATGAGTTCAACCAACAACAACAACAACACAACAATCACTTTAATGAACCACGATACACCAATCAGTTCTACCAACAACAACAATACACCAATCAGTTCAACCAACCACAACAATACAACAATGAGTTCAACCAACAACAACAATACACCAATCAGTTCAGCCAACAACAACAATACACCAATCAGTTCAACCAACCACAACAATACAACAATGAGTTCAACCAACAACAACAATACACCAATCAGTTCAACCAACAACAACAATACACCAATCAGTTCAACCAAAAACAGCCAATACACTTCAACATAAAAGAACAGCAACATTTAACCGATCATTACAACCAACATCATGAACCAATTGAACATCCTTACATCGTAGACGAGCCTACTTCTGATCAAAGCGAATCGGAACACGATGATATGGAAAATGTCAATCCCATCAAACCAACAAAACACCCTTTTGCTAACTATATGGTTGATAAAGATGATGATGATGATGCTGATGGTGATGATGATGATGATGCTGATGGTGAATACGTAGATCCAAAATCAACTTACGACAAACCAATTCTGTATAATCCAGAACCGGTTGATATATTTTGGAATATGCCACCGTTACTATCTAACACCCAATGTGCGATAATCATACCTAAACCTAGATCAATGACAATATATGAAACATCAGATCTAGTTAAACTTAATCAGACATTCGAAAACAAAGCAGAATTCCTTATGGCACTACGAACAAAGTGCGTTACTGAAGGGTTCCAGACTAAACCAAAGTACTCAGACAAGGGCAGGTATACAGCTAATTGTATATCACCAAATTGTGCATGGCACATAACTGCTAGGTGTATAAAAGACAGCAATAACTTTCAAGTACGAGACCTGAATGATCTCCACACATGTTCAAATACACAAATTCTACCAAACAATAAGCATGCCAACAAGAAGGTACTTGGAAACATACTGAAAGAGGTGATGAAATAAGAAGGTCGTGTATATCGACCAGATGATATCAGGAATGATATGTCAGCACTGTTTAAGATAAGTCTATCATACCACCAAGCGTGGAAAGCCAAATGTTATGCAATCGAGATGTTGAGAGGTAGTATGGAAGAATCATTTCGAATACTACCTTTGTATCTATATAATCTTAAACTGTGTAACCCGGGGAGCGTAACCAATATTCGCACTGACAAGGAAAACAGATTTGTTATGAGTTACATGTCCATTAGTGCAGCGGTATGTTAAATCCTCTCTACATTTACCTATTAATACATATTATAATTCTTGTCTAATTGCAATACTTTTCTATGTAGATACGTTCGTTTGTTCACTATGGGCGTCCTGTAATCATAGTTGATGGAGCTCATTTAAAAGGTGGTTACTTGGGGACTAACTTGATTGCTGTTGCTATGGATGCTAATAATGGAATCCTGCCATTAGCCTATGGTATTGGGGCCGGAGAGACAACTGATCATTGGGCGTGGTTTTTTGGAAATCTAAGAGACACTCTACAGTCTTCCGGGTGTTGCATTGAGAATCTTACCATTATATCTGACAGGGCAGCAGCAATAGCCGCAGGCATATCAGCAGTTTTTCCAGACGTATTTCATGCTCTATGTTGTCGTCACTTGCTTGGGAACCTTAAAACAAAATCTAGAAGGGTCAAAAGTTACGAATGGCACTACTGGAAGATGTGCAAAGCATATAGGAAATCTGACTTTGAATACCACTATAAAATTCTTTGTAGACGTCTTCCAGAGTCAACAAAAACACTCACTGATGTGGGAGTTAATAGATGGTCCAGGCATCATGCAGATCGTGTTCGCTATGCTTACTTAACTAGTAATAGTGCAGAGTCCATGAACGCGCTATCAGTTCATGCCAGGAAACTCCCAGTTACAATGCTACTAGAGTTCTTTAGAGCTTCTGTTCAACAATGGTTCTGGGAACATCGAAACACTGCTAATGGTTTAACAACACCTGTCACACCATACGCAGAGCACAAATTGAGTAAAAGAAATAGTAAGTCTCTGAGTTGGACAGTTAAACCGATTTCTAAAACACAATTTGAGGTGATGGATACGAAAAAGGGCGGGAAAGTCAATCTACAAGAAAAAACTTGCACTTGCAAACAGTGGCAGCTTTCCGGTCTACCATGCGGTCACGTAATGGCAGTAGCAAGGTATTGTAACCTATGTGACGTTACTTGTCACGTTCAGGATTATTTCACCACTGAAACTTACAAGGTTGCTTACATAGATGATATTCAACCACTAGATCATATATCTGAATGGGTAGATCCAGGAAAAATACCAACTGTTCGACCTCCGTTGCTTCAAAAAAGACAATCAGGTCGTCCAAAAAGTACTGCTCGTATACCATCCAAAGGAGAAGATAAAGACGATTTCAAATCTAACAGAAAATGCAGTCGTTGCTTGCAATATGGACATTATCGATCACTTTGTCCCTCACCTTATGATCTATCCGGTCAAACACAGAAGTCAAGGTCTAAGTCAAACACAAAGCCAAAGCCGAAGCTTAAGGGGAAGGGGAAGGGGAAACAAGAAGAGTCATGCTCGACCCAATTTGAACCAACTTGCAATCTGAATGACGATTAGATTCTTTTATGTTGTTTAGATATGTTTAATTGCCGTGGATCTTTTATATGCTACTTATGTTGTCTGTTTGTGTTTTATGTTAATTGTTGTGTAATAAATGGTGTGTGAGACAAATGTTATGTAATAAATAAATGTGTGTTATTGACCTAAACAACAAAAGTTAACATTTATGAGTTTTGTAGGTAGTAGACGACGTTACGTCTACTTCCTTATAACCTCGTCTACTACGTAGTAGACCACATTTACTAGGTAGTCGACGAAAAACTGTCTACTACCTTGTAAATATCATAGTAGACGCCATATAACGGTGGTAGACGGAAATCCCGTCTACCGAATGGTGTAAAAAGACAATATTTTTTAAAAAAGTGTATTTTGTGTGAACCCTTAAAAAAGTGTATTTTCAACAGTTACCCTTCTTTTATATATACGCAAAATTTTACCATAAGAAGGGCCTACTTTTTACCTTTTGAACAGGGCCCACAAAATTAACGGACCGGCCCTGTCAACGATGGACCATCCACTTAATTGCTTTTAGGCTATAACATTTAACTGGGCCGCTGCATGAATAGATAGCCCATTAATCACACCACCAAGTCTGTTTGTGATCTTAACGGTACGAATCAGTTGTTTTTCCGTCTTCACATCGTCATCAGTGTTCTCTAATTAGCACAATCACTTTTGGGATTTGGAACTTGAAAATAAGCTGTGTGAAACATATATGCATCACATATTGCGTAAGGGCAGGTAATTTGAGGTCTTTTGATTGCAAAAGAATCTAAGGTTATGTTTTATGTGAAATGGGTTAAACTGATATTGTACTGAACATGCTTTTTGTCAACCTAACCCGGTCTAATATGACCCGTGGCAACTACTTGTTTTGATGAAAACTCATTTTGACAGTCACATATTCTCCCGCCATGCCCATTTTACCACCTTTAAAGAACTTAAAGTAGGTTACGTTTTGAAGTTTTAATTATTTATCTCTAATACATCTAATCTTTGTCTAGACTCAACCAAAGGAAATGACAACATTGCCCTTATATATTGCCTTCCAAGTTCCAAGAGGTTAGGGAGTTGGAGTCAGTGATGGTCATTTGTAAATATTCGTGAAAAACTGTGTAGGGTGTGCGTTTGTCATTTTAAAAAGACAAGGGATTGACAACAACTCTATGAGTGTTAAAATTAATATATATTATGAATTATGAATGAATGATATATATATATATATATATATATATATATATATATATATATATATATATATATATATATATATATATATATATATGGGCAGGATCAATGGGGAAGTAACCAATCGGGGGGAAGCAAAATATTTTTTTTTTTTCGTTTTTTTGGAAAAAAAAATTTCCGGCATCAAGATCACACGAAAATATGAACATTTAGAAGAGACACTTCGTAATGAATGTTATTATTTAGGCGGGAAAACGATCGACAAAAATAACATTCAAGATAATATTGTTCGTGAAGAATATGAACGTTTTTTTTCTTCATGTTTTGTGAAGTAAAATTTAGCCCGATTTAGAGTTTAGGGTTTAGGGTTTGGTGTTTTGGGTTTATTCCATAAACCCAAAACACTAAACCCTAAACTCTAAATCGTTCGTGTTAAAAACTCAATCTAAATCCTAAATCTAAACCCTAAATCTAAACTCTAAACCCTAAATTTCTAAACCCTAATATCTAAACCCTATAAACCCTAATATCTAAACCCCAATAGCTAAAACCCCAACATACGCTCGAAAAATACGAGAATTGTTATATATTACTTCTTCGAGCGTTTTCCCGCCAAAATAAAAACATTTATCACAAAGTGTCTCTATTAAATGTTCATATTTTCATCTCATCTATAATGTTCGTGAACAAGGTTTTTTCAAAAAACGAAAAAAAAAAAGTTTTTGCTTCCCCCCGCTTCCTCCCGATTGGTTACTTTCCTCTTGATCCTACCACTATATATATATATATATATATATATATATATATATATATATATATATATATATATATATATATATATATATATATATATATATATATATATATATAGGAAGTGGGGGGAAGTAATTTTTTTTCGTTTTTTGAAAAAACTTTGTTCATGAACATTATAGATTAGATGAAAATATGAACATTTAAAAAAGACACTTTGTGATGAATATCATTATTTTGGCGGAAAAACGCCCGAAGAAAAAAATAAAAACATTCAATACATTGAATGTTTTGCTGCTGAGTTTTTTCAAGGGGTTAGAAAGTAGGGTTTAGAAATTAGGGGTTTATAAATTAGGGTTTAGCTATTAGGGATAAGAAATTAGGGTTTTGGGTTTAGAAATTAGGGTTTAGATTGAATATTTTGACACGAACGGTTTAGAGTTTAGGGTTTAGGATTTAGGGTTTTGGGGTGAGGGTTTACGGAGTAAACCCGAAAACCCTAAACCCTAAACTCTAAATCGGGCTAAATTCGAAAAAAAAAACTTCACACAAGATGAAAACAAAACGATGCAAATAAACTCAGCAGCAAAACATTCAATGCATTGAATGTTTTTATTTTTTTCTTCTAGCGTTTTTCCGCCAAAATAATGACATTCATCACAAAGTGTCTTTTTTAAATGTTCATACTTTCATCTAATCTATAATGTTCGTGAACAAAGTTTTTTCAAAAAAAAAAAAAAAAATTAAATAATTTGCTTCCCCCTTCCCCCAAAAAAGTGCTTCCCTCTTGATTATGATATATATATATATATATATATATATATATATATATATATATATATATATATATATATATATATATATATATTTCCGCTGGTGCTCATTTGCGCGCGTGAACCATCCCAACAAACAAGGAAAGGATGTCTCTAGGGGCATCTGAGAATGATTCGAGCCGTATGAAGGGAAACTCTCACGTATAGTTTCTTCTTTGGGGGGAAGTCGGGATGATTAAAAACTTCACACCTCATATATTACTGCTAACTAAGAAATAATGATAAAACTTATAATACTATCGATTGATAACGAATTAGTCTTAGCTACGCGCGGAGACGCTGCTAGTAATTAATTAAATGTTGTTTTCTGGACTAAAAACTAAAATATATGCAGAAACTATCGGTAACGAAAATGACCCAGAAATGCATTCAGATTCACCCAATTTTATGGGATCCATACTCATGTTCTTGGTTGGATCTTAATACCGACAAGCGACTGTGCCAGTGAGTCGGGTATGGGTGCGGGTTTCAGATTTTTCTATCTGGTAAGGGTACGTTTATGCAAGGTCCATCTGTGAAACCCTCCAAAAAAAAAGTTAATCTTTTTGCTTCACAAAACTAAAAAATACAAGATCATAGAATAAATAAAATCTTAAAAAGATTGCAACTTTCTTAGGCATCTCAACTTAAAAACAGAGAGGCTCGCTGCAAAAACTTGAATTCGCCAAATTGATCTCCAAACGACCCGCCCATTTTTCACCTGGTTTCAAACTAATCGGTTTCTCAATTACTGCACCACCGACACAAACCATCTTCCTGTAATCATCATATCCCATATCGGCCATTACTTTTGACTTTTTCTCCCAAGGATTCCACACCACTACACAAAAACATTGTACTATAAAGTCAACAAATTATCCGTGGTTGACTTTGAAAGTCAAAAAAACTTATAAGTAATCTTACCTACATCTGGCAGCCCATCCTTTTTTATGACAAAAGTGCGCCTCTTTTCGTGATCAATTACAGCAACACAATTTGGTGATCTAAGATACACACGCTCAAACTGAAATAAACATAAGTCACAACAAAGAACCAATATGAACCTTTAGAGGCATAAATTAACCCAAATTGACCCGTTAACCCATAAATCGGCCGAAATTACCACTTCTATGATTACCTCAGCTTCAAAGGTAATAGCATCTCCTTGTTCAGTAAAGCGTTCTCTTTCAGAAAGGTTGTCAAAGTAATCCACTGTTTCCAGCCCTTCAATCCGCACTTCACTGGCAAATCAAGAACAAATTAAAGTCAAAGTCAACATCGCAAAGTTCTGAATAAATAAGCTTACAACTTTGTGCATAATACCTGATATCGGAAACAGAGAGATACGTGTGAAAAGCAAATGAGAAACTAAATGGTTTCTCCTTTGTGTTCGTCACACGTGATATTAACGTCAAGTTTCCATCCAATCCAAGGCAGACTCTAAGACGGAGTTCAAATCTGAAAAAAATATGAAGTCAATCAGCCACATATATAAAAAAAAAATTTACATTAAATATGAACCATAGATTGAAAAATTGTTAAACAAGATTGAGGTTAAAATAGAACCCGTGAGGCCAAAACTTGAGGTCTTCTTCAGATGGTTTTAGTAGCAGATCAACGTATGATTTTCTGTTGGAATCTTTAAAAGAATGTGACAGAGGATCTTCATCAACGGCCCAGATTTTGTTTCTTGCAAATCCATGTTGCTCATGTGAACCACAGTTACCAAACTGCACAATGAGTTACTTTTAGACTAATGCGAAACTGAAACTGAATTGCGAAACGCGAAATTGAAAACTGAAAACGGGTCTAGACCCAAACCGACCCAAAAATTCAATTTGAAAAATGGGTCTTTACCCAACGAGACCCGGGTCTCGCCGAACCTGTTCGACCCAGTTATAAGGTGACCCGTTTCGACCCATGACCCATTTCGAACCAAACCCATGTGATCCTTGATCCAACCCAACACGTTTGCCAGGTATACATAAAGCTCATGAATTCTAATATGATTTGTAGACGTACCTGAGGAAAACAGATTGGAATACCTCCTCGGATTGCTTTTGGATCCTTTACATTCACCTGGATTTTTTTTGAAAATAAATATGTATCAGGGTTGGTGTGTTTAATTGATGGCCACTTTTTATCAGTCCATTACTCCAGGGTAATTTGAACACTTAACTAATAATAAAAAACTTCACCTTCACAGCAAATAAGGAGTACTAAAATTTTGAATTCAAAAAATCCTCTTAATCAATCAATATTCCAACTTACACATTTTTTCAAATTTGGTTAATATGACCAAAAAAGTTACTAAAAAGTCAATAGTATCGGTTATATGTCAAACGCTTAATGAATAATTACTGCGGCTTTAGACGCACATCCAAAAACCCCGTCAAATGTCGCAGAAATTAAACATCTCAATTCCATATTTCATTTCATATATATATATATATATATATATATATATATATATATATATATATATATATATATATATATATATGTATGTATATATATCAAGGGTGTTTTCAGGGCATGTGCAAAGTGTGTAATCGCACAGGGCTTCAAAATTTTAGGGGCCCAAAATTTTGTAAATTCTATGGAGTATATAATTAATTATATACAGTTGTTAATATATTTCTAAAAAGATCCATGAACCGCGAACAAAGGTTATTAAAATTGGTATAGTAGCTTTTTTATTATTATTAAATTTTTGTATGTATTAAATTTTTTGCAATTGATGACTCCAGATAACTTTCAAAACAAGTGGTCTCCATAGAATTAGTCGGTTCCCAAATCGAATCAGACTATTACCGTTTAAAGGGCCCTCTTATATATCTCGCACAGGGCCTTCAAAATCAATGAGATGGCCCTGATATATATATATATATATATATATATATATATATATATATATATATATATATATATATATATATATATATATATATATATATATATATATATATATATATAAACCTTATTAAAATTTGCAAGATCATGCAAATGTTATAAAATAACATATTTCAACTGAAAAGGATAAAATACCACCTTACTACTAGTAAACAGCAGCTCTTCGCCTTGATTATTCTTCCATGAAATGACCTGCCCTCCATACAAGCTGACCTGAAAAACGACCTTTTATGATTATAAACCAATAAATAAACCATCATTTAATGGATATTACAATTTTAGATATGTTGAAACCTTAGCCGATGCGCCATGTGGATTTCGAAGCTTGATCTGATCGATGCCATTGCAGTCTTTTACCAAAGCAGTAGCAACTTCTGAATCCCATACAGCCGCCGCAGGATGCCCCATTTTTCTTAAAAAATACACAAATCTCTTGATCCTTCTCTTAATGGCTTTTTGTAAACCCTAATGAAACGTTTTGTGCATGATAAATGTTGACATCATGTGAGAGGTGGTGACAAGTGTCACAAAATTTGCACAACTACTTGCATCATTTTTCTTGTGAAAAAAAAAGATACCCTTTTTAATCTTGTGAACAATCTTTATGATCCCAACTACATATTTCAATTCTTTTTCATTCCACCCCTCTTCTTAAAAATAACAAATTTGCTTCCTAAAATTGGCAAGTGGTACCATTTGGCAAGCAACTCATGAACTCCTACCTAAAATTCAAGATAAAATTTTAATTGAAGCATTAAAGTATAATAAACAACACATGTAGTAAACAACAAAATTAGTTTATACTTCCATTGTTGGAATCTTTAATTATGAACAAAAACCAATTTTGCCTAGTGTCCGAATATCATAGAATATTAGAAAAAATATTTAGGTTGGTAAGGGAAATGATCGAAAACTGTGACCGAATAATATGATTAGGTCGCGTACAATGAGTAAAAAAACTATCCTTTTAGATAACAAAACATCAAATCCGTTTACCATTTTAATAATAATAATAATAATAAAAAAAAAAAAACAAAAAAAAAAAAAAACCTATCATTTAAAAAATGACAGACATGCATCCCATATTATTACCAAATCAAGAGCTAAAAAATCCCTAAAAGTTTGACCCAAAATTATTTCCAAATCTAATTGCCATAGTGATAATAATAATAATAACATACCAAGATAAACTTCTAATATCACATTTCATATATAATCATTAAATCATTAAATAGTAGTAATAGTAATAAACTAATAATACAGAATGTAAAATTGAATTCGAAACAAAACCCATTTCATGAAACAACCAGCATTGTATTATTAAGATTATTAGTTAGTATTAGTATTAGTATAAATGATATGAATCATTGTGTAACATAAGTAATAGAAGATAAGAATTCACTTACATTGTTTGGTTAGAGATGTGAAACCTGCTTCAAAAATTAGCATTAGCATATTTCATGAAAAGAACTTCAAATTTAGGAAGTTTATTTTTTACAAATGGGTTTGTCTAAAATGGAGCAAATATCATAATGTTTAATGTTTACATATAAAGAGGACCAAAAGTTAGAAGATTCTAAGATTCTAGGATATATATACAGTGATGTATTTTGAATTTCTTGAGGAGCCTTAATATTTGCAGTTTGATGAGGAAAATGACTTATGGACCCAGCTGCTGGAAAATGTGAATACATTTACCGAAGAAGTTAATATGATTTGCAGTTTATTCAACGATACAAATATATAATAATGAATAATAAATAAATTATACTATAGTATTATATATTTTATGTTCGAAATCGTTTAACTAGAATTTAGTAAAACATTCTACCAGATTAATGTATGGTTCATGTGCTTCTTTTTTACTTAGATGATTCTCATATAGTTTTCACTTGTTACGCTGTCTGTTAATAAGGTCGTTAATAGATTCCATTGACTTTTGACATGTGCAATAAATTACAAATTACAAATCATATATTTGTACTTTGAATGCAGATTACATTACAAGGTCAAAAAAAAAAAAAAAAAAAAAAAAAAATTACATCGATAGTTTGACTACATCGGAGCTATAACCAAATGACATGACATTCAAAGTTTAGAGCTCTATGACCATATGCAAATCGCTTAGGGTGTATCCGACTTTGGCCCGAGTCGCAAATTGCTTGCGAATGGCCGTAACCAAAATTTGTTATGTGTAGACGTGATAAAATAATTCCAGTTATGACCGAAAAACAGCCTATACACAAAAGATTTGCATTTTGCGTAGACAAATCTCCAACTCTTCTTTTGTTTGGCAAAATTTCATAACACATATTTTGGCATTTTGATGATAAGCCCTTAATATATTTAGGAAAATAGTCTTTTATTGGCATTTTGATGATAAACACTTAATATATTTATGAAAATAGTCAGTATTGCACGAGCCACGCTATAAAAAGTTACTCGGCTTATGATTTATATCAAACTAGTAAAAATTTAAAACAATGGCTCAAGAGTTATAACATCTGATCATGTGCTCCAAAGTTTGTAGAATCAATAATGAAACACAATCTTGAGCTCAGTTCACGAGTCGAAAGTAAAATCCATCTTTCCGGGAGTAACAGTAACACCACCTGTTACGTTCTTGATGTGCTCAGACTTGCCAACTTCAGCTGGATATATAAACGTTCACCCCCTAATTATTAACGATATTAATTGAGAGAATGGTAACTTACAACTAGTAGATGATCCTCCACGACTCCTTTTCCTGCTACTTTTAGCCCCTGAAAGTAACATTCTAGAACCTTTAAGCAAGATTTTAATGACATCAGCAGGGATGGCAAAGATTCAGTTCTTACCTCTGATGTATTCTCTTCACCTCCTTAACTAGAACCTTTCGTCTCCCTACTGTTTAAAACATTACAGAAACTAAATTAATATATTAGCGATATTGGAAAAGTCACGAGACAGAGACGTGTCGGTCGGGACTTTGAAACGACTAGTCGGTCAAATCGGATGTTGACTAATGTTGACTTTTAATAATATATATTAATTTAACATATATTACTATATATTATTAAACATAAACATATCAAACGTATATATTTCAATTGTAAATATATGTACATGTATATATGTACATGTATATATATACATATACATATGTATATGTATATGTATACATGTATATATTATGTATATATACATATATACATGTACATATATACATGTACATATATTTACAATTGAAATATATACGTTTGATATGTTTATGTTTAATAATATATAGTAATATATGTTAAATTAATATATATTATTAAAAGTCAACATTAGTCAACATCCGATTTGACCGACTAGTCGTTTCAAAGTCCCGACCGACACGATATATATATATATATATATGGGCACAAAATCTGAGCATAAAAATTATTAAATATTTGACCTAACTTTGACTAACCTTGACTTTGACCGACACAGACAGACTAAGTACGACTTTGATCGACTTTGATGTCACTTTTTAGAGTTGACCGACGAACTAGACATTTTGGGTAAAATGGGGGGCTAGTCACCAAACCGATTAGTCGGCTGAGATGGTTGCCGTTTACAACACTGTCTATCAGCACTATATAAAAAAAGATGTACGTGGCATACCTATTAAACATTCCATTTTCAGTTTTGCATCCATTGTCGTTCCCAACTGACATTGCCAACCCACCAACTCCTTTTAAGCACGATTTGCATGGCATCAGCAGCGATGGCAAAGATTCAGTTCTTACCTATATTGTATTCTCATCACCTCCTTAACTAGAACCTTTCGTCTCCCCACTGTTCAAAACATTACAAAATTTAAATTAATATATTAGCATGGTTAGAAAAGTTACCAGACGGAGACGTGTAGGTCGGGTCTTGAAACGACTAGTCGGTTGAGTCAGATGTTAATTAACGTTGACTTTCAGACGAAAAGTCACCAGAGGAACTCGATGAGTCGGTCATCAAGGATACATTCCCCGACGAGTTCCTTATGAGGGTCGACAAGGAATCTGAAATCCCGTGGTTGAAATCCTATGGTTTGCATATTTTTCAAATTACTTTGCGACCGGTGTCCTTCAAACGAGACTTTCATATCAGCAAAAGAAGAAATTCTTTGCAGATTTGAAGTACTATTTTTGGGACCACCCTGATCTCTTTCGTGTTGGTATAGATCAAGTGATTCGCCATTGTGTGTACGGAAAAAAGTTCAACAAATTCATGAGCATTGCCATGAAGGGCCAACCGGCGGTCACTTTGGACCAAACCACACCGCTAAAAAGGTTTTTGATTCCGGTTTTTATTGGCCCACGATCTTTAAGGATGCTCACACCTTTGTTCACACTTGTGATGCATGCTAAAGAATGGGCAACATCTCCAAAAGAGATGAAATGACCCAAACAAGCATCCAAGTGAGGTCTTTGACATTTGGGGAATCGATTTTATAAGACCATCTCCTACTTCTCCTAAATGTAAGTACATCTCAGTAGCCGTTAGCTGCGTGTCTAAATGGGCGGAGGCGAAAGATTTACCCACAAACGGCGCTAGGGTGGTGGTGAATTTTCTGAAAAATCTCTTCTAGATTCAAGAAAAGCTTACATGAATGCAACAAAGTTATAGTGCAAAAAATTTCTGAAATCAATCTGCTCCACCAAACCACTATTAGAAAGCTTGAAGCTCAAGTGGCTCAACTCTTTGAAATCGAGAGAAACAAAGCTAAAAGCATCCACAAACCTGAAACCAAAGCACAATCCACTTCCACAACCAAAAATCCATGCACCCAACAACTTGAGAATCCTACTATTGGATGGTTGTTACAAGGAACATCTAGCCAAAACACCCGGTCACCTCTTTCTCAATATCTAAAAACTCCTACAAAAAACCCCGAGGAACCTTTATCTAGAATGTAAGAAATCAAGGAGATGAAAGAAGAGGTAGCGCACCGTGAAATCACGAACAAACAAGCTCTCAAAATGGTTGAAGGAGTTAGAGCAACACTTCTCCAAGAAGATCACGAAACTTTAAATGTCATCTATGACGTTTAGAATTATATGATCTTCTATTTTCTTTGATTTCTAAACTAACCTTTCCCATAAAATATCTTGCTGTCAATTGGAATGTGAGAAGGTAATTCTCAGTGTTTCATATTCTGGTATTAAAGAATCGCTTGTCGAAATTTACTTTATAATTATAATAGTCATGTGAATCATATTTATCTCCTACAACTAAAAATGTATATGGTTGGTCAACGAGTTTCGAGTCAATTTAACCCAACCCATCTTTTATTTTACATATACATAAGGTAATCTATTTCCCAATCCCAACAAATTTATTTCTTAAATAAAAACCGATATCTATTGAAAATATATTACATGCTTTAATTCCTTAAACAAAAACCGATATCTATTTCTATTGAAAATATATAACATGCTTCATTGGTTCCTCAAATACTTGTGAAGCGCTTGAAAATCTCTGAATTTTATAAATAAATTATCTTGATGCTAAAAAAAAATTTCTAAAGGACAAAGATTTTATTAAACTCTATAACAAGACGCAATAAGAGGAATTACGACGGTTTTAAAAGTTGGAAATTCCAATTTGAAACTAAATGATCCCTACAATTAGGCTAAACCGAAAAGCATACATTTTTTCAAAGAAGAACCATTAAAATTAACGCTAAAAGAGTAATAAAAACAACCGGCGTGCATTGCTTGTCACCTTAACTACAGTAGTCCCACCACGTCGCAATCGAACCACATTTTGACCGATCTCCATAAGTCACTAGCCAAGGAGCACAAGAAGAATAAGTGATCCTACATCTCCACCTGATGATTACATATTGAATGGACAGAATCTCCAATCCCCAATGCTGTGACAGGAGTAGACGAAGGAAGGATAACACGGTCAATATTATTTATAGCCGACTTGAGTGAGAACATTCCATAAGTGGACAAAGTCCACTTCAAACGATCGCATGTATCAAAGAGATGCACATTGTGCACTTCCTCGACCAACTCAGCCAATGCTTGCTCGTTCCTACTTCTGACACTACTGCTCTTCAAAACCTTGAAGATTCACGATAAAAACACTGTCACCACCGAAAACATGATAAAAATGGTCACTAAAATTCTAATTGACTTGTTATCGATCTGCGTTAAAGTTGAAATATAACCATGATGATATCGATCTGCGTTAAAGTACCATGTGTCCAGCAAATCATACTCGCATTATTTATAATCTTGTTTTGAAAAGATATGATATGATGATATCTTAGTGGATGTAGGAGCGCACTTGGTGAAACTAGTAATAGGGTGTTGATATTCCAATTATTATTTTGGAAATATCAAAATCATAATTGAAAATTTCATCACCCTATCAGTACTCACACCGGGTGCGCTCCCACATCCACTTAGAAATCACCGTATCATATCTTTTCAAAACAAAATTATAAAGAATGCGAGTATGAGATCCTGGACACATGTTACATGAACATGAATCGATATCATCATTGTTATATTTCAACTTTACTACCAAGTTAAAGTTAAATGTAATTGTAAACAGGAAATATATTAAAGTTGTCTTTCATACGAAGAATTACACAACTGCAATTGTCATAACAAATACATATTAAATGTCAGCAAGCAATCTCGAATATTTACTCTCCAATCCTCCTACTCAGTCTCACTTACTCAGTCTCAATGTTATACATTAACTTCTGCAAGTTTTCCGACAGTTTGAACGTGTACAATTAGTCAAGATTTAGATTATATAAATTTGAACTTGTACAATTAGTCAGATTTAAATTTTAAATTAATACCTCTGATAATGGTCTAAAAGAACTGTCACCTCTTCAAGTTTTACTACAGCAAAACGGAGAAGATCAATATCATCATCAGAAGACATCTGAATCAAATCAACGAGCTCCCATGTACATTGTTGCAAGTTTTGATCGATTTTTCGTGTCATCTTTCGATAGTCGCAGAAGAATCAAATCAATGAGCTCCCATGTACATTATTGCAATTTTTGATCGATTTTTCATGTCATCTTTAGACAGTCGCAGAGCAGTCAGTGAACCACAGAAGCAAGAAGATTAAAATCAATTTTATTAAGGTTTGTGCACGTCCAAATCTTTCTATCACTACTTTATTAAGGATTGGGCCGGTCTTGAGGCACATTGTTACTCCTTTGTCTGCCGGAATGGGTCTAGATTGACACCTTTTATACGACTACTTTTATGGACAGAAAAGAGTTATAATGGTTGACTTTTAATGAGTCAAAGATAGAGACTAATGGTGTAGACAGGAACATAATGTTGAATGGGTATGTTAGAATTTTGGATATTATTTGGACGTGGTGTGGTTTTTTGGATGGTATGTGTAGTTTGATCACATATTGTCAAAGTGGCTACAACTGTTGTGCCATCTTTTGAATAATAATATAGTGAACATGTGCAAAAATGTACTCTACAAGGAACTCTTATAAAGGTACTATTCATGGTACCAACTCTTTTATAAAAATGTTATTGTCTATTGTTAATGTACAAAAACTTTAGTCTATAATAAATCCACCCTCCGTACACACATCGCACCTCAAATCATACATACACTTTTCTCTTTTAACTTTTATTTCTTGTTTTGTTTAGTATTTTTTTTTTTGTTATTTACAAAATAAAATAAATAATAAATTTACGTAATAAAACTATATGTTAAAATATATAAATATATATATAAATGAATAGTCAATTATTGATACACAAAAGTAATATTATTGTATTACCTAAACTTGTGATATTTTTGCTATAAATAGCCATGAATGTAAGCATTAAACTTGCACCATTTCTCACACTTACAAAGTGTTTCTTTCTTTCTCTCCATTATCATCTTTGTTCTTACACTTCATTATTAGCATTCTTAATCAAGAATCAAACCACTAAAGGTAGTTATAAGCCTACTGAATTATAACACGTTATGAGCACGATAATCTTAATACTAATTATGGTTGGCTCTGCCACCTAAATGATATATGGTCGGTTATACCACCTGAATAATATATGATCGACACTGTCGCCTAATTATCATTTATGTTACTAACATTTATATTTCTATTATCTAACATTTATATGGTCGACACTGTCACCTAATTATCATTTATGTTATATAACATTTATTTATGATTGCTTACATATGGTCGACACTGTCGCCTACTTATCATTTATGTTATATTAAATTTATGTTTAATGTTTATATACTTATGAATATAAATTGACTCTAATCTATCATGTTGTTTGTTTTAATTTTTGATAATAGAAAATGTCGAATCTAGAAAAGCTTAAATTTACTCCTTTAGAATCAACTGGAAACAACTACATGCCATGGGTTATAAAAGTAAAAATGCATCTTAAATCAATGGGCATTCTTGAAACCATAAATGAAAACAACACTTGTTCTGAAAAAGAACAAGCAACGGCATGTTGCTTTATTCATCAACATATTGATGAATGCTTACAAAATAATTATGTGACTGTAGAAGATCCCCATGTTTTATGAGAAGGTCTCAAAAGCAGATTCAATAATCAAAGAGAAATTTTACTTCCAGCTGCTATGGATCAATGGAGAACATTAAGGTTCCAAGACTTTAAGAAAGTAAATGAAGACAGCTCAGCTCTGTATAATACAGTCTCACAACTTAAATTCTGTGGACATGAAATAAGTGATGCAGACATGTTGGAGAAAACTTTCTCCACAATGAATGCTGCCAACATCACAGTACAAAGAAATTTGAGAATGCTAAAGTTCAACACATATCCTGAACTTAATTCATATCTCTTGGTTGCAGAGCAAAATGATGAGCTATTAATGAAAAATCAGCAATCCCGTCCTACTGGTACACTTGCAATCCCTGAAGCAAATACTGCAAATAATTATAAACAGGGACAAGGACGCGGGCAAGGTCGTGGTTATAATAACCATCTCCATCATCATGCCAAAAGCCATAACTATGGTAGAAACCATCCTTATGGTAATGGGAATGGGCGTGGACGTGGCCGTGGCCGTGGTGGTCAAAGAAATAATAATCCACGAAAATATAAATATCAACCACAAAACAAGCCCACTAAACAAGATGTTGAAGAAAATTCTTCTAAAAATTCTGAAGAATCTTGTTACAGATGTGGTAGAATGGGCCACTGGGCTAATACTTGCCGAACATCTAAACATCTTGTTAAAATGTATCAGGATCCGCTGAAAGGTAAAGAAAAGGAAGTAAATTTTGTGGATAATATTGATCCAACAGTCACTGAGCAACCATCTGATTTATATGAAGATTTCTTGAATTAAATTAATATGTTTCTTTTATAAATAAACGATTTAACCTTTGTCATCATGTTTTCTCAAATGTTTTAGTTCTATATGTTTTATCAAATGTTCCAGTTCTATGTTTGATGTTTCAATTCTATGTATGTCAAATGTTTCAGTTTTATCTATTTGTGTGTAATAAGCATTTTGTGTAACATTTATATACTTACTGTTTGTTTCTTATATATGAAGTTTAATATGAATTCTGCTGGAACACAACATCAATCAAGTAGTGGAGATCTCTGTATAGAAGATAGTGGTACTACACACACTATACTTAAATCTGAAAAATATTTCATTGATTTGAAACCAACGGAAGGAACTATACATACAATATCAGGTGCTGCTAACTTGATAGAAGGGATAGGAAAGGCAAAATTCATATTACCAAACGGTACAACATTTTTAATTAATAATGCCTTATTCTCTCCTAAGTCAAGCAGAAATTTATTGAGTTTTTCTGACATATACCTTAATGGGTATGATTATCAGTCAGTAACGGCAGAAAATGAGAAATATTTAAGTATCACTAACAAGAATCACGTGATTGAAAAACTGCCAAGACTTAATTCTGGATTACATTATACACATATAAATGTACCAGAAGCACATATGGTGATTAAAGAAAAGTATATTGATCCTGGTGTATTTAATTTATGGCATAACAGATTGGGCCATCCAGGATCAACAATGATGAAAAGAATTATTAAATGTACACATGGACATCCACTGAAGGATAGAAAAATCCTTCATGATACAATGGTTCCATGTATATCTTGCTCTCTTGGAAAATTGATAACTAGACCCTCACCACTTAAGGTTGAGAAAGAATCACCAATGTTTCTTGAAAGAATTCAAGGTGATATTTGTGGACCAATTCATCCACCATGTGGACCATTTAGATATTTCATGGTCCTAATAGACGCATCTAGCAGATGATCTCATGTTTGTCTGTTATCAAGCCATAATGTGGCATTTGCAAAATTTCTTGCCGAAATTATTAAATTGAGAGCACATTTTCCTGATTACATCATTAAAAAGGTAAGACTTGATAATGCTGGTGAGTTTACATCTCAAGCATTTAATGACTATTGCATGTCTATAGGAATTGTTGTTGAACATTCTGTTGCTCATGTGCATACACAAAATGATTTAGCTGAGTCACTGATTAAACGTTTACAGTTAATCGCTAGACCATTGATAATGAGAACAAAACTCCCTGTATCTATATGGGGTCATGCAATTTTACATGCTGCTGCATTGATTCGCATCAGACCAAGTGCAAGTCATAAATATTCCCCCCTACAACTTGCTTTTGGTCAAGAGCCAAATATTTCCCACCTTAGAACATTTGATTGTGCAGTATATGTTCCAATTGCGCCACCACAACGTACAAAAATGGGTCCTCAAAGGAGGTTGGGAATATATGTTGGATATGAAACATCTTCAATCATAAGGTATATTGAACCTATGACAGGTGATGTTTTTACAGCACGTTTTGCTGATTGTCATTTTAATGAAACATTGTTTCCTAGATTATGGGGAGAAATAAAAAATAAAGAAAATGATGTTTCATGGTGTGAACCTCAATTAAAGTATCTTGATCCTCGCACAAAAGAATGCGAGACAGAAGTTCAAAAAGATAATGCATATACAAGAACTTGCAAATCAATTGCCTGATGCATTCACAGATACAAAAAGGGTGACTAAATCATATATACCAGCAGTTAATACTCCAGCTCGAGTTGAGATTCCAAATCGGAAAACTGATAATGTAGTCACTCAAGAATCTATGCCACGTCTGAAACGTGGGAGACCAGTTGGTTCCAAAGATAAAAATCCTCGAAAAAGAAAATCAGCTGATAATAAGGTAAAAGAAAGTGTTCAAGAAGAACCACAAATCAGTACTCCTACTGCAGAGGAGATTGATGATGTCAATACAGAAATTGCAATCAATTATGCACATTCAAAAATATTATGGAACCGAAATGAAATGAAAAATCTTGATGAGAAATTTTCATTTAATGTTGCATATGACATCATGAATAATGATGATGATCCAGAACCAACATCTATGGTTGAATGTCAAAATAGACATGATTGGGCTCAATGGAAAGAAGCAATACGAACTGAATTAGAATCACTCAATAAAAGAAAAGTTTTCGGATCCATCATTCTCACTCCTAAAGATGTGAAACCTGTAGGATACAGATGGATTTTTGTCCGAAAAAGAAATGAGAAAAATGAAGTTACAAGGTATAAAGCTAGACTTGTAGCTCAAGGTTTTTCTCAAAGACCGGGAATTGATTATGAAGAAACTTATTCCCCTGTTATGGATGCAATTACTTTTAGATACTTAATCAGCCTGCAGTTTCTAAAAATTTAGAAATGCATCTCATGGATGTTGTGACTGCTTATCTATATGAATCACTTGATAGTGATATATATATGAAGATACCTGAAGGATTTAAGGTACCAGAAGCATCAAATGCAAAACCCAAAGAAATGTATTCGATTAAATTACAAAGATCTTTATATGGGTTAAAACAATCGGGACGTATGTGGTATAACCGATTAAGTGATTACTTGATAAGCAAAGGGTATACAAATAACCTTACTTGCCCTTGTGTTTTCATTAAGAAAACAACATCCGGATATGTGATCATAGCTGTTTATGTTGATGATCTTAACATCATAGGTACAAATAAAGAGATCCATGAAGCCATTCAACTTCTAAAGAAAGAATTTGAAATGAAAGATCTCGGAAAAACCAAGTATTGCCTTGGTTTACAAATTGAGCATATGTCTAATGGTTTACTTGTACATCAAACAACATATACTGAAAAGATTTTGAAACGTTTCAATATGGACAAGGCAAAACCATTAAGTACTCCTATGGTTGTTAGATCACTCAATGTTGAAACTGATCCATTTCGTCCATGTGAAGATCATGAAGATATTCTTAGACCAGAAGTACCATATCTTAGTACAATTGGAGCTCTTATGTATCTTACAAATTGTACAAGACCTGACATTTCTTTTGCAGTTAATTTGTTGGCAAGGTTCAGCTCTGCTCCTACCAAAAGACACTGGAATGGGATCAAACACATATTTCGATACCTTCGAGGAACTACTGATTTAGGATTATTTTATTCTAACGAATCAAAACAAGATTTGGTTGGTTATGCTGATGCAGGTTATTTATCTGATCCACATAAAGCTAAATCTCAAACTGGATATGTATTCCTAAATGGAGGTACTGCAATATCATGGCGTTCACAAAAACAAACACTTGTTGCTACATCATCAAATCATGCCGAAGTGATTGCATTACATGAAGCTACTCGGGAATGTTTTTGGTTGAGATTAATGACACAAATCATTACTGATTCTTGTGGACTAGAACGCGATAAAAGTCCAACAATTATCTATGAAGATAATGCAGCTTGCATAGCACAGATGAAAGAAGGGTATATCAAAAGTGACCGAACCAAACACATACCTCCTAGATTCTTCTCATACACTCAAAATCTCATTAAGGACAACGAGATTGAAATGAGATATGCTCAATCCAGCAAAAACTCTGCTGATCTTTTCACGAAAGCACTTCCAACTGCTATTTTCAGAACACACGTTCATAACATTGGCATGAGACATGTTCAAAAGATGTAACAACTGAAGCGATGTCTACTTGAGGGGGAGTCAACTCCATGCTGCACTCTTTTTCCCTTAGCTAAAGTTTTTTTCCCACTGGGTTTTCTTTAGCAAGGTTTTTAACGAGGCAGTAACTTACAGTTGATCTTCAACAAACAAAATTGCTATCCAAGGGGGAGTGTTATAATATATAAATATATATATAAATGGATAGTCAATTATTGATACACAAAAGTAATATTATTGTATTACCTAAACTTGTGATATTTTTGCTATAAATAGCCATGAATGCAAGCATTAAACTTGCACCATTTCTCACACTTACAAAGTGTTTCTTTCTTTCTCTTCATTATCATCTTTGTTCTTACACTTCATTATTAGCATTCTTAATCAAGAATCAAACCACTAAAGGTAGTTATAAGCCTACTGAATTATAACATCAAGAATCAAACCACTAAAGGTAGTTATAAGCCTACTGAATTATAACACTATAATAATTTTATATATTATATTTGTCACGATTAAAATATATTAAATTATTTAACTCGACTAAAATGAAATATTTTTATGGTTAGTACACTTTGATGGGGAACATTTATTTTGGAACAAATTTAAATGCACAAGTGATGGGAAAAGCCAAAAATATTTAACGTAACTAAAGTAAAAACTAAAATTATTTATTTGTTATTGTAAAAAGTAAGTGTTTTCAACGTTCGGTTTATACGATAAGGCGGGTATAATAGCATCTTGTATGTGGCCTAACCAGATTAATCCATGAACGTTTCTATTTTTTATTGTCTTTCTAATATTGTTTAGTTAAAAGTGTTTATCTTTTAAAAAAATTATCAAGTTATTAAAATAACAATAAAAATAAATAAATTAATAATGAAATGTATAATAAAAAAATATAGAAAAAATATAAAAAATAAATTAATAATGTCAAACGGAATGCCTATTACATTAAAATTCAATAATTAATAATAAAAAAATATAGAAAAAAGTCATCATTGATAAACAACGAAATACTCTATTCCTTTTTCTAATGTGTTAAACAACGAAATATCTCTAACAAACATGCACAAAATTACAGGTATCATGAAAGTCTAATTAAAAGTATATCATATTAGTGTCTGCACCAGTGTACTAGAACCATCACCCCGAGTGGCAGATTCTGAGCGTTTAAAAGCTTCTGTTGCACACTCTAGAAGTTGAAATAGTGTCACCAACGTCTTCGATAGCTTCACTGATTTCCTTTGCTAAGATTCGTAAATAAGATTATTTCTCGAATGTAACAAAAACTCCAAAAGAAGAAGTTATTGCAAAAGGATACGAGATGCCAGCATCCGTTGCTTCCATTAATGCGAGTAAAACATTGACACAAGCTTGAGGCGATGTCAAAATGTTAAATCGTCACAGGAAGTAACCATGATTGTAATAATCATATCCATAACATAATTCATAACTGTGAATATCACCATGCCAACTGCCTCGTGAACCAGTGACTCAGCTGGTGCCCTTTAGCAGTTGTCACAACAATTGAGAAAAGTGTAAAGTGAGCATTTTCATTAGTGGGGGTTGTTAGAACTTTTAAGCTTTTCTACAAGTTTTTTGAGTGGTATGTATTTAGTACTAGCGAACAAACTTAAAGATGCGGTACATTGAGATGCTACATTTTGAATTAGAACAACAATCAATTATGTGAACATTAGCAAGTGACGTCTCAAGATTAGCTAGACTGTGTAAAGTTTTTGATGAACCTTACATAACTAATAAAACGTTTCATGGTAAGGTAAAGACGAAGATGAAAAAAAATTGTATAAAGGTATATTTGAAAAAGTTGTTTGAGAGTAATTGTGATGAGTGAGAGAAAAAAAGTGGGTAACGATAATGGGGTAAAAGTGTAACTATCTAAGTTCTTTTACTTTTGTATAGATCAAAATAGTATATGTCACAATTATCGATTACCATTGCTTTCTTTCTTTCACTTATCACAATTACCCTCAAACAACTTTCCTCGATATACCTTTATACTATTTTTTCAACATATTCTTCTTCACCTCACCATGACGGATTTTCTTGGTAATGTAGAGGTTCATCAAAAACATTACATAAGTCCAGCTAATCTTAAAGACATTACTTGCTAACGTTTAGATAACTAGCAATGTTGTTCTACTTCTAAATGCAGGATCTCAATATAGCGCATCTTTACGTTCAGTCGCTATTATTAAAAATACACTACTCAAAAAAACTTATAGAAAATGTTTAAAGTTCCATAGCAACCACCAAAAATGAAAATGCATTTCCACTTTACACTGCAACTTAAGTTATTCAGTTATTGTGACAGATGTTAAGTAGAGGCAATAACGGTAGGTGAGTCACAGGTTTACGAGGCAGTGGGCGAGATTGACACGATTAAGGATTCCGTTATAAATGTTATGGATATGATTATTACAATCGTCGTTGCTGCCCATGATGATCTAACGTTTGATATCGCTCAAGTTTGTATCAAAGCTACACGCGCCTTAATGGAAGCAACAGGTGCAATTTCTCATTCGAGTACTAGTATCCCAGTTACACCATTACGGGAGACGGGTGCTGCTGTAACTGCTACTCTCGGAACTTTTTTACATATTTGAAACATTCTCATTAACGGATCTTAGCATAGGCAATCAATGAAGCTATTGAAACCGCCACTGATACTATTTCGCCTCTAGAGTGTGCCACAGATGCTTTTAAACGCTCAATATGATTTTTCCCTCTAAGTGATGGTTTCAATACAACTTATGCGAACAGTGATATGATATTCTTTTGATATAACTTTCATAATATCTATAAAATTTGTGCATGTTTGTTACAGGTATTTCGTTGTTAGACAAATTAGGAATTAAAAAAAAAAAAAAAAAAAAAAAAAAAAAGTATTCCGCCACTCCTACTCCAATCGATTCATACGTCAACATCATGTTGACTTTTTTTTCTTTTTCTTTTTTCCGTATTAATTATTAAAATGTAAATGAAATATGCATTCCATTGGACTTTATACGTATTTAATTATCAATTTGATTAAATTCTATCTTCTAATAGGTTAATAAATATTTTTAATAAATATATAAGCTTATTTAAATAACGTAAGTTAGGCAATTCAAAATAACAAATCGAAATGATCATCAATTAAATCGGTTAAGCCGCATAGAGTATAAATACTCGCCTAACCGCATAACCCGAACATTAAAAATCTTATCCCTTTAAACAATTAACAATAGCAAATAAATAATTTTAACTTTTGTTTTAGTTAAATTTAAATGATTTTGGCTTTCTTTTGGTCCACAATAAGTAAACATTTAGGCATTTAAATTCGTTCCAAAATAAATGTTCACTTTGCAAGTGTACTAATCATTAAAAATAATTCAATTTAGTAGAGTTAAATAATTTAGTATTTTTTAGTAGCGACAAATAATCTATATAAATAATAATATATAAACTTATTGTTATTATTATTTGTTGTTTTATGATAATTAAGTGAATTTATTACACAGTACTTATTTTTATTTGTAGATAACAAAAAAAAATATAGTGATAAGTAGAAAAGAAAGAAATCTATTTTTATTTGTAGATAACAAAAAAAAAAAAAAAAAAATATATATATATATATATATATATATATATATATATATATATATATATATATATATATATATATATATATATATATATATATATATATATATATAGTGATAAGTAAAAAAGAAAGAAATCTAGTAGAAGAAATAGATATATCTAACGTGATAGTGATCATCAGGTTGGATGGGGTGTAGGGGGGGTGGGCTTATTGCCACCCTAAGAAAAAAGAGTTTTAACTAACTAGCCACATGGAACTGCCGCCCAATGATTCAAGCTCAATACCTTAAGTATTTGGCACGGTTGAGGTCAAGGGTTCAATCCCTTACTCTTCGTGAGGGAGGTTTTACCGACTCGTACGCAGGATTTTGGCCCGACCCACATTCTCATATGGATTGATGAATCGGGTCCGTGTTATTCGGTTCGGGTTTAGTGGGTGATTTATATCTCGTCAGTGATTTCAAACCCAACTAAAAAAAATAAATAAATAAACTAGCCATATAATCTGGTCTTACACAGACTTAAATAAAAAGTGATTTTAAATAAACGAATCTTGTTGATATTTGTAAATTTGTGCATCTTTTTAATGGTTGATGATTGTTTGACACATTAGGTAAAATGTATTTGACTATCTAGATATATAAAATAAAATGCAAAAAAGAACACCATGTTATAATTCAGTAGGCTTATAACTATCTTTAATGGTTATAAGAACAAAGAGAGAAAAAGAGAGAAGAATGAGAGAAGAAATATTGATATTTATATTTCAAGAGAAATGGTGCACCTTAAATGGTTACCATACATGTCTATTTATAGTATAAAATATTACTATGCAAGAAATATAATAATAATAAAATTAACATCCAATCTAGATATTTTATAACACAATCTAGATATTTTATAACACTCCCCCTTGGATGACAATTTTATTAGAGAATAACTAGTACTGCCTCGTTAAAAACCTTGCTAAAGAAAACCCATTGGGATAAAACTTTAGCTAAGGGAAAAAGAGTGCAGCATAGAGTTGACTCCCCCTCAAGTAGACATTGCTGAGTCGTCACATCTTTTGAACTTGCCTCATGCCAATATTGTGAACGTGTGTTCTGAAAATAGCGGTTGGAAGTGCTTTGGTATAAAGATCAGCAGAGTTGTTGATTGAACGTATCTCATTTTAATCTGGTTGTCTTTTACGAGATCTTGAGTATATAAGAAGAATCTGAGGTTTTCATCTGAAACTGTATCATCTAAATCTTTTATGTATAAGTTTAGCCCCTGTGATTTGTCTACAGTCTCCTTCATGGTTTGTTCAAACCGTTGTTTCAGTTCCTATTCTCTTTCAGTCTTTTTCTGAGCCTTACCAATATACCATTCTTTTCCATCAAACTTATGACCGTTAAGACCGTTTATAGCTTTAGCGCCTCGTCAGCATTTATGTTTTGTTCTGTCATTTTTGATACTCTTCTTTCATTTGTATTATGTAAGCTGTATTATCTTCATAGATAGTTGTTACGCTTTTATAGCGTTCTAGTCCACAAGAATCAATAATGATTTGTATCATTGATCTTAACTAAAATCATTCCCGAGTAGCTTCATGTAATGCAATCACTTCGGCATGATTTGATGATGTTGCAACAAGTGTTTGTTTTGAGAACGTCGTGATATTGCGGTGCCTCCATTTAGGAATACATATCCAGTTTGAGATTTAGCTTTATGTAGATCGGATAAATAATCTGCATCTGTATAACCAAACAAATCTTGTTTCGAGTTGTTAGAATAAAATAATTATAAATCAGTAGTTCCCCGAAGGTATCAAACTATTTGTTTGATCCCATTCCAATGTCTTTTTTTGTAGGAGCTGAGCTGAACCTTGTCAACAAATTAACTGCAAAAGAAATGTCAGATCTTGTATAATCTATAAGATACATAAGAACCTCAATTGCACTAAAATATAGAACTTCCGATCTGTTAAAATTTTCATGATCTTCGCAGGGATGAAATAGACCAGTGTCAATATTGAGTGATCTAACAACAATGAGTTTGTCTTTAAAAAAAATGTTTTAAAATCTTTTCGGTATAAGTTGTTTGATGTACAAGTAAACCATTAGGCATATGCTCAATTTGCAATCCAAGGTAATACTTGGTTTTTTCAAGATCTTTCATTTCAAAATAATTCTTTAGAAGTTGAATGATTTCATAGATCTCTTTATTTGTTCATATGATGTTAAGAACATTGACATAAACAACTACGATCTCATATCCGAACATTGTTTTTATAAAACATACGTGCAAAATAAGTTTATATTTATACCCTTTTTTTTTATCAAGTAGTCATTTAATCGGTTATGCCACATACGTCCCGTTTGTATAAACCCATTTAGAAATCTTTGTGATTTAATGGAATATATTCCCTTGGGTTTTACATTAGATGCTTATGATACCTTAACTCTTTAGGTATATTCATATATATCACTATTAAGTGATCCATACAGATAAGTAGTAACAACATTCATGAGATGCATTTAAATAACTACCAGGTTTATTAAGTATCTAATAAGTAATTGTATCCATTACAAGAGGATAAGTTTTCCTCCTAATTCATTTCTGGTCTTTGTGGGAAATATTGAGTTACAAGTCTAGTTTTGCCTTGTAACTTCATTTGCACATTTCTTTTCGGATAAAAATTCATTTGTATCCCATACGTTTCACATCTTTAAAAGTGATAACGATTGATCCGAAAACTTTTCTTTTATCGAGCGATTCTAATTCAGCTCGTATTGCTCCTTTCCATTGAGCTCAATCATGTCCATTTTGTATATTCAATGATAGATTTTAGTTCCAGATCATCATCTTTATTCATGAAGTCATTGTAACATTATATGAAAATATCTCATAGAGATTTTAATTTCATTTTGGTTCCATAATATTGCATAATTTATCGCAATTTTAGTATTTTCATTTATCAATATCCTCTGCAGAAGGAATATTGATTTGTGGTTCTTCTTGAACACTTTCTTTTACCTCATTATCAGCTGATTTTCTTTTTCGAGGATTTTTTATCTTCGGAACCAATTGATCTTCCACGTTTGATGCGTGGCAAAGACTCAATAGTGACATTATTGCCAACTTTTGGAATTTCAATTCGAGCTGGAGCATTTATCGCTGGTATATATGATTTAGTCACCTTTTTTTATATCTGTAAGTGCATAAAGTAATTAATTTGCAAGTTCTTGTATATGCATTATTTTTGAACTTTCGTTTCACATTCTTTTGTGCGAGTTCAATATACCTTAATTGATGTTCACATCATGAAGCATCATTTTTTTTTTATTTCTCCCCCTAATCTAGGGAACAATGTTTTATTAAAATGACAATCAGCAAAAACGTGCTGTAAAAATATCACCCATCATGGGTTCAATATATATCTTATGATTGAAGATGTTTTATATTCAAAATATATTGCCATCTTTCTTTGAAGAACCATTTTATTGTGTTGTGGTGATACAATTTGAACATACACTGCACAACCAATGTTCTAAGGTGGAAAATATTTGGCTCTTGGCCAAAATGAAGTAGTAAGTGAAAATATTTATGACTTCCACATGGTATAATGCGAATTAATGTCGCAGCATGTAAATTTACATGTCCA
Organism: Rutidosis leptorrhynchoides; assembly: GCF_046630445.1. Taxonomy (NCBI): domain Eukaryota; kingdom Viridiplantae; phylum Streptophyta; class Magnoliopsida; order Asterales; family Asteraceae; genus Rutidosis; species Rutidosis leptorrhynchoides. The sequence continues at coordinate 251,916,165 of NC_092340.1, forward strand.
CATATAAATATTGAGAGTTTTGTACTCATTATCATTGTCTAGTTATTAGCTGCAAGCGTTTATCTATTGATTTAGCTAAACCAATTTTGTGTATGCACATGAGCAACTGGATGTTCAACAACAATCCCTGTAGATATATAATGATCATTAAATGCTTGAGATGTTAACTCACCAGCATTATCAAGTCTCATCCTTTTAATGGTGTAATCAGAATAATGTGTTCTCAATTTAATAATTTGTGCAAGAAACTTTGCAAATACCATATTACGGCTTGATAACATACAAATATGAGACCATCCGCTAGATGCGTCTATTAGAACCATGAAATATCAAAATGGTTCACATGATGGATGAATTGGTTCATATATCTTACCTTGAATTCTTTCAAGAAACATTTGTGATTCTTTTTCACAATATACTTTTCATTAATCACCATATGTGCTTTCCATTAATCACCATATGTGTTTTTTTTATAAATCACCATATACGCTTTTAATCATATGCGCTGTGTTTTTCACCATATGCGCTTTTAATCATATGCGATTTTCATCATATACGCTGCGCTTTTCATCATATTCGCTTTTTATCATATGCGCTGCATTTCCATTTTTAAACACCAATTATGTTTGCATAATTGCATTCACTGATGTTTTAATTGGCATCCATGTTCAAGGACTCATTTGAATTTTTAGATGATGTGATTTCTAATATTTGACAGTGATATACGAGTAGTATAATGTGTTTAAACATATCATATCATTCAATATTCATGTAATTAATCTGAAAATATTATTTTCACATATAATGGTTTGTAATTTCCGAAACTATGCATATCGAATAAATCTTGGTTAATTATTTGTTTGTTTGTATATCATGGGTTTTGTGGAGTACTACAACCACTCATCCATCTCCCTATATTCAAAAGATTTAGTATGCCTTACCAAATTATTGAGGAGAAATGAAATGAAAATAGATTTAATTTATTAGTATTAGAAAACAAAGGAACGGAAGCCGTTGATATTTTTCATTCAATCATTCCTTTAAAATTGAAAAAATCTCATTTCCTTCCCTCTCCGGAAATAGAGTCATAGTAGAAGCTTTAGATATATATATTTTAAGAGACATCCAATTGAACTCTTGTTCGTTGAAACAATTTGACTATATTTTTTAACTCCCCATTATTAAACGGGCCATTTTGATGCACACCCTTAAAAAAATATATTTTTTTTTTTTTTAAGTTTTATTATTCAACCTCCTTTTTTTTTTCAACGGTCACGTTTTTAACAAAATATTTGACAAGTTTGGAAAAAGTTTTTTTTTTTTTTTTTTTTAACATAAACAAATGTACTCCGTACTTTAATTTGAGAAGTAACCGAGTAATAATTAACGACTGTTGTTCCATAAAAAAACTTTTTTTTTACGTTACCCGTAAATTATAAAAAAAACTTTTTGTTTAAAAAGAACTTTCTACTGAGTTAAATGCATCATGTTAGTAATTTAGTATTTTGCACATATCGAAATCCTTGATTTACTCATGCATGTCTCAAAATATACGAGTAATTATTTTGTTGTCACGAATAGAGCTAGGTAACATATCCTACACTTTCGCATATAACTAAACATCTATCTTGGTTCCAAAGTTAGATTTAATTATCACATAATTTAATAATACTAATAAATTATACATGTTAAAATAGAAATTACGGAGTAACTAATGTTTCGATTATCTTTTTCTACTATTACTTCTATATTACCCTTTTTAATTTTGTTGACTCGGTGAACAGTACTTTTGTCTTTCTGAACTCGTAACTTTCTTTTGAAATTCAACTACTTTCTTAGTGTTAGGTTGACAAGATTATTAGTGAGAGGTTATTGGTGAGACACGTATTTACATAACACCCACCTGTATGTTTACTCTTTATCTTTTTCATTGGTTCATTCTCTGTATCTAAAATCACCCACTTCCTTACATACCAATATTTCTTCATGTACTTGGTATCTAAAATCAAAATCACGAATTCTTTTTTTTTATGGAAACACCTTATTTTAGTCGTTTTGAAAGTAGATATTTAAAGTTACTAGATCACATGTTCCTTCACTGAAAGTGGGTAGTTGGGTTAGTAGCCTACGTGTTGCTTTCCCCATTTTTTTAACTGGTAAAAAAAAAATTATATGGAGTAAAATAATCAGGATCCATAAAACAAACAAACCCTTACCTACCATCCATCTTTGAAGCTTACTTTCTGGAGCAGACACCATAAACGATCAACCAAAATAAGAAATTATACATAAATAATAAATTTTAAGAATAAACATTAGTATGCATGAAATAAATAATGATTAATTGCATAAGTAATCATAAATGTTAGATAACATATAAAGATCCCATCGTATTCGTATTGATCGGAATTAATCTCGACCCATGGTACCGTGTTGTCAAATGACGTGTTGCGTACATAAAGTACCGTGTTGTCAAATGACGTGTTGCGTACAATCATGAGGTCTTATTAACATAAATATAAATGTTAGTGAAGTTAATAAGAGTTAGATTACAGAAAATATAATTCAGGTGGTATAACCGACCATATATAACTTAAATAACATAAATATAAATGTTAGTGAAGTTAGTAAAAGTTAGATTACAGAAATATAATTCAGGTGGTATAACCGACCATATATAACTTAAATAACATAAATATAAATGTTAGTAGTCCAAAATTTGATATATTCGAGTCTGAAAATTATTAATAATTTCATACCTTGATTAGTGATTCGTGATCGTTTGAGATATCTTTTAATTACACTAAGCTTTTCGTGCTGATAACGTGTTATAATTCAGTAGGCTTATAACTATCTTTAATGGTTATAAGAACAAAGAGAGAAAAAGAGAGAAGAAGGAGAGAAGAAATATTGATATTTATATTTCAAGAGAAATGGTGCACCTTAAATGGTTACCATACATGTCTATTTATAGTATAAAATATTACTATGCAAGAAATATAATAATAATAAAATTAACATCCAATCTAGATATTTTATAACACAATCTAGATATTTTATAACACACCAATACACTAATTAAACTTATATTTAGCGAGTACATATGAAACAAAAGGGGTTTGTTTCCTTAAAGTTTCGTTATTTTGATATTGTTTTTCGTTATTAGCGGCACAACCCATAATCTCTTTTCAAATGATCAAAATGATCATTGTATCGACAAAGAACAGTACTTCTTGTGCACTTATTCGAAAAAGGAGTGGAAAACACAATATTTCTAATGATATAATATGTGGTCATTCGATGTCCAAAACAAAGAAAAAGTCGATTAAAAAAGATCAAGATTGGACTGAGAAAGCTATTGATGCTCTACTTTATTCAATATGATTAGTTGAATCAAATATGATGAGGGAAAGGATCAAAGAAACCTGTTTGTACTGATAAGAATGTGAGCAAAGTTGTGGTTTCCACAAAAAAAAAAAAAAATACTTACAAAGAGGAGCTTCAAATTTTTATTTTATTTTTGAACGACAAACACACACACACCCATTTTAATACTTACAAAGAAGAGCATTAAATTTTATTTTTATTTTTTTAACGACAAACACACACACATTTTGTCCACGATGGGACTCTAACTCATAACATCAAGGTTAATGAGACTCCTTGATACCGTTGGACCACAAGTCCGTTGAAAGAGCTACAAAATTTTGATATTCTCATGAAAAAAATAGCGGCCAAAGAGTTGCCTATTAAGAATTCGAAAGCATGAGGGTTGCTTCATGGACCACCCGCAGACCTACCCAACGAATATTGTTGCGGACGAAATGCCCGTCAGAAATTCCAACCGTGAGGGTAGCCCCATGGAACCACAGTCTCAAAAACAAATCAAAATGTCGAATGGCGGGTTCAATGGTTAGTTCCTTTCAAGTGCAATTTCCGGCATTTCAAAAACCATGGTAAATCAAGCTTCACAGTCGGTTATGAATTTAATTTGGAACAATCTGTAGAGACCCGTCCTAATCCATCCGTACGAAGTCCATATCGATTATAAACGATACACAACAGTTGATTACATCGCGAGGTACTTGACCTCTATATGATACATTTTACAAACATTGCATTCGTTTTTGAAAAGACAATCTTTCATTACATCGAAAGTTGACGACATGTATACCATTTCATAATATATCTTACTATAATTGACTTAATAATAATCTTGATGAACTCAACGACTCGAATGCAACGTCTTTTGAAATATGTCATGAATGACTCCAAGTAATATCTCTAAGATGAGTAAATGCACAGCGGAAGATTTCTTTCGTACCTGAGAATAGACATGCTTTAAAGTGTCAACCAAAAGGTTGGTGAGTTCATTAGTTTAACATAAATAATCATTTCCATCATTTTAATAGACCACAAGATTTCCATTTCTCATAAATATATGTCCCATGCATAGAGACAAAAATAATCATTCACATGGTGAACACCTGGTAACCGACATTAACAAGATGCATATAAGAATATCCCCTATCATTCCGGGATCCTCCTTCGGACATGATATAAATTTCGAAGTACTAAAGCATCCAGTACTTTGGATGAGGTTTGTTAGACCCAATAGATCTATCTTTAGGATTCGCGTCAATTAGGGTGTCTGTTCCATAATTCTTAGATTACCGGACTTAATAAAAAGGGGCATATTCGATTTCGATAATTCAACCATAGAATGTTCATTAGTTTAATTACTTATGTCTATTTCATAAAATATTCATAAAAATTACGCATGTATTCTCAGCCCAAAAATGTAACGAGTAAAAGGGAATCAAATGAACTCACGCATATAAATATTGTAAAACAGTTAATAAAGCATTTGCATGTATTCTCAGCCCAAAAACGTAAAGAGTAAAAAGGGAGCAAATGAACTCACCTAATGTATTTTGTAGTAAAAGTACATATGACTATATTGAACAACGGAACAATGCAGGGTTGGCCTCGGATTCACGAACCTATATTATTTGTGGATATATTAATACACGTAATCGTAATCGATCAATTATATATATATTTTTGTTATTAATAATATACTTGTTTTACTATATGTTATTTAGATAATTTTTTATATATTTAGTTTATATGTTTTATATAATTATTACTTATTATTAATAATATAAGCTATATATTAAGGTTTAGTATATATTTATATATTAATTGATATAGTTTAGCTAATATCTTTTTAGTAATAAAAGTATAACGTAATGTATTTTTATATAAAAGTATCTTTTTATGATAATATTGATAGTTTTAGTGATAACAAAATATTAATTTTATAAGAACGATAATAATGATAACAAGTTTAATAATAATGATACTAATGATTATGTTAATAATAATAATGATAATATTCATAATACTACTCATGTCACTAACAATAATAACAATGATAACTAATACCTACATTACAATAATTACATTAGTAATGTTAATAATAATAATAATAATAATAATAATAATAATAATAATAATAATAATAATAGTTTTAAGACTTATAATTATGATAATAACACTAATAGACTTAGTGATATTAATTAGTAATAACAAAAATGATAATAATATTAATCCTATTGTTTATATTAACTTAAACAACAACAAATCAATAATAATAATAACAATTACAATGACAATAATAATAATAATAATAATAATAATAATAATAATAATAATAATAATAATAATAATAATAATAATAATAATAATAAACAAGAACTACCTCATGGAGTTTTTTTTTTTAAAAAAAGACAGCCCTTGTAGGGGCTCGAACTCGCGACCACCAGATTACTCTTCAACACCTTAACCAGTTGGGCTGTGCCCGCTTTTCTGTTTTATACCCACTGTTATATTATATAACCTGAAATTTCGTAACCTTCATCTTCTTCATAAGTTATATTGATCCAATAATCATCCATAACTCAAATAACGAATTTATGATTTTAATTACAACTTATAAACGACCACAAAAACTAACAAAGGTGTTCTTGAAAATCAAAAAAAAATATAAAACGAGAAAAAAAAAATAAACACAGCTATATTACTGCCGTCGGTATTTTAAAAAAAAAAAATTTATTTTTGAATTCGAGCTCGTTTTAGATAAATGTTATAACACAAAATAGGTTGGAAATACTTCCTAGAATCTTTTCAAATCATCAATTGATCCAAATACAATAACACGACTTCGAATTTTACAATGAACGACACGTTGACTTTTAAACCTTAAACTTTGACTCCAAAAATTCAATTTCAATAAAAGGATTTGGAAGCTGATTATTTACAGACAGCTTAAGTAAAAGACTCCTAACATAACTGCGTTGTTAGATTTTGAAAAGTAGTTCGAATTGAAATTTTGGCTGAAAAGTTGTCGTGAGCAGGGAAGAAAGAAAAAAAAAATTTGTGTTCATATTTATTTCTGTTTCCTGTTCGCTTATTGCTAACCCCTCATTATCTAATGGAGAAAGGAATAAAAAATATACATCTTAATCAAATAATTGGAGCTGTAAATTCGCTTGTTGTATATCGATGGTGGTTGACACCATGTACTTGGACAAGAACAAGAAGACAGAAAGAGGAAAAAAAAGTAAAATAAATAAATCTGTTGGGTAACATAAATCACGGGTTTAATATACATAATGTCACGAGTAAACAGCAGGTAGGAGAAAAAAAATAAAATAAAAATTTGATGGAGATGGACACAGACATTTATATCAGTACATATATTTATATGTCTGTATTTATATAACTATAATTAAATCTGTATTTATATATCTCTTTATAGATTACTAGTATAATTTATCTTACTAATTAATACTTATAATAATTATAAAACTTATAACAATATTAATAATAATAATAATAATAATAATAATAATAATAATAATAATAATAATAATAATAATAGTACTAATTATAATAGTAATAATATTATTAATGATAATAATAAAATTAGTAATAATATTACTATAACCACTTATATATATCAATTTCACATCTATAGATTATATAATATAAAAAAATATTAATAATACTAGTATTGATAGTAATAACAACAATTATATTTATACTTGTATATGTATTATTACTTATGTAATATTTATTAATCATATAATATATTATATAATAACTTTTATTGAATACTTACTATTTATACATTTTATATATATTACAATATTCATACATAGAAATTATATATATAGATTCATTTTAAAGTATAACATAATTATTTTGTATTTTATTTTTACATATTTGGTTTAAATTATGTTTTATTATTTACAATTATTATCTATCCTTACCTTTACATATATACTTATGTTTATATTTATATTATATATATATGTATACATATTTATTTACAACCAATTTGTTCGTGAATCGTTGGGAATAGTCAAAGGTCAAATGATGTCATGAATTAGTTTAAAAAAAATTTTGAAACTCGATTTAATAGACATTGCTTATCGTGTCGAATTCGTATGAAGATTGAGTTTAAATTTGGTCGGAAATTCCCGGGTCATCACAGTACCTACCCGTTAAAGAAATTTCGTCCCGAAATTTGAGTGAGGTGGTCATGGCTAACAATAAAAATGTTTTCATGACGAATATGAGCTGATAACTAGAGTTTTATTACCATAGAGTAATAAGGATAAAATAATTCGAGTATTCGAAGAGTACGAATGAAGTTATCACCAAAGAGTGAAATTAGGATTCAAAGATTCGTCTTAGCTTTTGACGTGGTCACTGTTGATCCGAAATTCAAAGGATTTAAAGAAAATCTTCGAAATCTAAAAAAAATTTGATTCCTCGGCGAATAAGGAAATTAAAATCTCTATAATTAAATACGATGATCTGCCTCGTTTACTCTGTCTGATATTTCCATTATAAATTAAACTTTTTCCGTTCCATTATCCTCACCATTCCTATACCTTCTTTCTTAATTCTTACATCCAAAAGATTGTGAAAATGCTTAATCCAGTTCTGATCCTTGTCCTTATCCTGACTATCGCCACAATCATTCTCCTTTTCCAACTTCCACCGGAGGAATCTGTTTTCTTCTATTTCACCCTTGAGGTTATAGTGTTTTTAATTCTCCCGTGTCTTTATGTTGCGATAAATATTGACATACACGGTTTGTAATTTACGGGTTGTTATCGGGCTTTATATCCTCCTTTATATTTCGGAGCTCCATGCTTTTGTTTTCTCTTCCCGGCTTTAAATCAAGCGAATAATGATCCATAATTCATAGATATGAATTTCGAAATGAACATAGTTAATGTTTTAAGAAAGAAATGGTAATAGCACGATCTTAATTCGTCAAATTACCAGAATATCCGGGAAAGATAGAACTATCAAGAAAATATTTTCTTGATATGTTTTGAAAGGACCCGTTCATATACATTATAAACGATTCACAATAGTTGATTACATCGCGAGGTATTTGACCTCTATATGATACGTTTTACAAACATTGCATTCGTTTTTAAAAGACAAACTTTCTTTACATCAAAAATTGACGGCATGCATACCATTTCATATTACATCCAACTATAATTGACTTAATATTAATCTTGATGAACTCAACGACTCGAATGCAACGTCTTTCAAAGTATGTCTTGAATGACTCTAAGTAATATCCTTAAAATGAGCTAATGCACAGCGGAAGAATTCTTTAATACCTGAGAATAAACATGCTTTAAAGTGTCAACCAAAAGGTTGGTGAGTTCATTAGTTTATCATAATCAATCATTTTTGTAATAGTAATAGACCACAAGATTTCTGTTTATAAATATATGTACACTCGCAAGTGTATAAAAGTATTCTATAAGTTGTAGGCACCCGGTAACAAGCCTTAACGTTCATATTTTACCCTCTGAAGTACACCAGATCAGGTGTGTTTAATATAACCTCGAAGTACTAAAGCATCCCATAGTCAGGATGGGGTTTATCAGGCCCAATAGATCTATCTTTAGGATTCGCGCCTACCGTACATAGACAAGTAGTTTAATGTTACCAAGCTAAGGGTATATTTCTGGTTTAAACCCACGTAGAATTAGTTTTAGTACTTGTGTCTATTTCGTAAAACATTTATAAAACAACGCATGTATTCTCAGCCCAAAAATATATATTGCAAAAGCAATTAAAAAGGGAGCAAATGAAACTCACAATACTGTATTTCGTAGTAAAAATACATATAACGTCATTTAACAAGTGCAAGGTTGGCCTCGGATTCACGAACGTATCAATATTGAGATTCAATATTGCAGGAAAGTACGTAGACGCAACGGAGATGATAAACACTAGATTGACCTCACGAGCATACCCATGAACCATACCCATCACCTCCATAGCTATAACCCATAATTTCCTTAGCTTCGACTCATTCAAAAAAACTATCTTGAAATCACTCGGACAGCACTCCGTCGTAATATTTTATGTATACTAATAATATCTTGAAATAATACAGAGCAAATATATATATATATATATATATATATATATATATATATATATATATATATATATATATATATATATATATATATATACATAAATCGATTGATAGAGTTTAGAGAAATATATTTTCAAGTTTATATGAAATAATGAAACCTATTGAATTCTATTTATAATAGATTTTTGAATTATTAAAGTGAATTATTAAAGTATGAATTATTAAAGTGAATTATTAAAGTATGAATTATTAAAGTGAATTATTAAAGTATGAATTATTAAAGTGAATTATTAAAGTATAAATTATTAAAGTGAATTATTAAAGTGAATTCTTAAAGTATGAATTATTAAAGTGAATTATTAAAGTATGAATTATTAAAGTGAATTATTAAAGTTAAAGTAAAGTAAAAGTAAAAGTAAAGTAAAGGTATAGTTAAAGTATAGTAAAAGTATAAAAACTATGTATGTATAATACGCGTATAAATATATATAATATTAATTTAAATCGTTATATATATTTAATAAAATAAAATATAAATATCATTATATTTATTATACTGGTTAAGTAATGAGTTGTCAAAAGTGATTCTAGATATTTATAAAAGTTATATATGTTTTAATAATAAAGTTCTTTTTAAACTGAAAACGTCTTTGTACGTTTGAAAATAGATTAATAGAATATTATGGAAACCAATTCTCCACTAACTTTTGTCTAACTTTCATAAATGACACTTTTTGTTTTTATTTATAAATAGCTTTACAAATTATTCTGAATATCGTTAAGAGGAATAGATTTTCTCAAATCATAGTGGACCTCTCAACAGTGACTTGTAATCATAATTCAATGTTTCTGATAATTCAATCATTTAATATATTTTTTTAATTTTGTGGAAAATCATATTGAAACAAATACGTTCGTGTAAAGTATTATACGTTTAGTACTTTATTAATATTCTCAAGTTATAATATATACATATATAACATATCTATTTATATATAATGGTTCGTGAATCGTCAGAATTTGGTCGAGGTTATAATGAATGTATGAACACAGTTTAAAATTCTTGAGATTTAACTTAACAAACTTTGCTTATCGTGTTGGAATAATATAAAGATTAAAGTTTAAATTTGGTCGGAAATTTTCGGGTCGTCACAGTACCTACCCGTTAAAGAAATTTCGTCCCCGAAATTTGATAGAGGTCGTCATGACTAACAATGAGAATGTTATTATAACGATTATAGAGTTTTATCATGTTCAAGAAGAATGGATAAAATAATTCGATTACTCGAAGTGTGTGAGTGAAGTTATCGTAAATGAATGAAATAAGATAATAGTGATTCGTTGTATCTTTTAACGTCATCACGATTGATCTCCGAAAAGAAAATCTTTGTAATCTATATTGGATTTGATTATTCGGCGATTAAGGAAATTATGATCCTCTTCGAATTAATGCGATAATCTATTTTGATTTCACTATAAATCCACCTCATTTGTTTTCTTACAACTCACACCTTCTCAACTCATATTTTAAAGTATTTGTCAATATGCTTCATCCAGTGCTGATTCTTGATATACTCCTCACTTTCATATCTGTTGCTCTTCTTTTTCATCTGCCTCTGGAAGAATCTATTTACTTCTACTATACTCTTGGTTTTATAGTGTTTTTAGTTCTCCCGTGTCTTTATATTGCTATATGCATTGATATATACGGTTTGTAATTTCTGGGTTGTTGTTGGGTTTTATATCTTCCCTTATATTTCAAAGTCCTTGCTTCTTCTATAATCATTGTCATCCACAGTTAATGCTCTCTTCTATTTGCTATGATTTATACTCCCATTTCTAGTTCGGAGCTTTATGCTTTCGTTTCTTCTTCTTGCGATTAAGCACCGCTTGTAATGGTCCAGAATTCGCAGATGTAAATTTCGGAATGAACATTGTTAATGTTCTAGGAAGGAAATTGTAATGACACGATCTTGACTTGTCAAATTACCAGAATACCTCGAAAAAGGCCGAATCATCAAGAAATATTTTCTTGATATTTAGAGATCAAAGAGAATACAAGAGTCGTGTAACATAACACATGATGACGTTATGATCTGTGAATCATCATGTTCCATTTAGAAACTCAGCATGAATTACTGTAATATAATCACGTTGATCAAGTGTCATTATATTATACTAACTCATGCTTCAGTTCCCAACACTACTTCAAAAACATTCCTATTTTAAATTCAATTTTTTTTTTAAATTTAGAAACTAACAAAGTTTCTTTTTATGTTGTAACGCAGATATTGCGAAGAGATAAAAGATATCGGATAAGAATAGTTGTGAAAATATCTTCAGGAATATCGAAGATATTATAATAAAAGATACGATAATATGGATGATGAAGAAGATTTATCTGTGAAGGTTTAGAATAAGAAGTAAGGTGTTTGCTAACGATTTCAATAGACACTGAATCATTTGGATCCTTTGAAGGCAGGTTTAGTCTTTGTGATTTGTCCACAGCCTCCTTCATGGTCTACTCAATCCGTTTTCCAGTTTCAAGCCTTCTCTTTTTCTCAGCTTTACCACCATACTATTCTTTATCATCAAACTTTTGATTGTTAAAGTCGTTTACAGTTTTTGCTGCTTCATCAGTATTTTTCCAATTTCGGAGAACTAGTTCATAGTTTGGGATGTTTTTCAGAAAATTCACATTCGAAGTATGTAAGTCTAGGAGATAGACGTTATATGTATAACTTTTGACGTAAAATTGTCGCGAAATTCAAAATACTGATTGCTAATTCCCAGTAGTTGGTGTGACAATTATTGTTACAGGATGTAGGTGAGTAAATGATGGGGTTTTAATGAATAAGTATAGTGGCTTTTCGGAGAGGCTTAAGTCGAAGGTTAATGAAGTTGTTGATAAGTTTACTGCTAATGTGGCAAGATATGAAAGGTTCCCCGGTAACAATGATGAAGGGGTAATTGTTATAATAAGGTTTATTCGTATAAACAAATGAAGGTGATTTGCTGGAGCTGTGACAAAACTGTCTATTTTGGAAAGAGATTGAAAAATTATATTTGGTAATAAATATCAAAGGATCTGACACGGATACGTGTTAAACTATAACTTTGGTTCCGAGAGCTTTTCAGATGCATGACAGTGGGTAATATGTGGTTGGATCATCATCTCGCATGTCTTTAGGAATTTCGAAGTGTTTGAACACATATTGTAATTGTTAATATACATATGATGTTCTAAGATTTTGAATGATACAAATATTTTTGTGAGTTCCATGAATAGAAATGAGGTTCTAGGACAGTTTTGAAGTCAAAGTATAGTTTTGAAAGATGTAGGAATCTAAGAGTGATGATTTCGGTTATATCTTGAATCGAATTCTGAGATTTCAAATCAGAATATGTAATTAGATTTTGAATGAGTATGGTTGTTTTGATTTCTATAAAAGAATGTATATTGTTGTGAAAGTAGGGAGTATAATGGATGATTTGCTGAATCAGATTCGAAGAATGTAACATATTAATTGTGAATTTATATATCTCTCGGGTATTACCTACCCGTTAAAAAAAAATTTCACAATTAATATTTTGTACAAAAGAATTTTATTACAGTCTTTATGGAAATATATATGTGTATATTTCTTCAGATGTAATATAGATTTAATGAGTTAATATTAAATTAAACTCATTTGATTTATGGTTAAGGCTAGGATAGATAATTTCTAAACGTTAGAAATTACATAATCGTCGTAGAATGTTTCCCCAGTGAAGTTATGAATCAATAATTCATCGTTGTGGTATTCCTTGGTATCTACATGGCATATGACGTCGATGCTCGTGGGACAGATTGTGAAGTTGAGGTTTGCGAAGCGGTTGTTGTTGGTGGTGGTATTGGTACTGTTGATGTTGTTGATGGTGGTGCTGATAAAAAAGAACAGCCCTAGTCTTATATACTAACTACCCAATTCTAGTAAAATTTTTCAAAATTTTCAATTAAATGAACTCAAAATCATGTTTATACATATTTATGAACGATAAAACTAGGTTTTAACACCGAAATTATTGTTACCTCGGAAAGGACATAAATTGAGAAACAAACTAAAATGTTAAAATTCATTTAAAATGGAATAGAGGACGATAAAAAGGAAAATAAAAGCCAAGTGTGGGAAAATTTACCAAGTTATCTTAAACATATGTCACATATATCTGTAACAAATAACTGAAAATACTTTTGCTTTGGACTAAACTCAACTGTTTTACCCGATGAAAGAAAAGAAAAGATGGATCTACACGATAAATCAATTCCATCATTAAAAGGAAGTAAAGTCTTCCGAAAAAGACACGCGCTTCTTGATTTAGGTCATGAAGTTGTCGTCCAGACCAGCTGTAGGTTGACGAAAAATCTAGAAAAGTCATCACTAAAATCAGCAGGAAATCCACGGACCTCAGCATTAAACAGGGTCGCCAAGTGGTCAGATTTATCCTAACCATGAGAAGGATTTATCTTGTACAATGGGGGGGCACCATGCAAATTAGCTGGATAAGACTAATGAATCAGATCCCCAGAAAGGATAATCTCCTTAAAAATTAAAAATCAGCTTTTAAGACTGATATCACTCAATCCTTGAGATTGACCTTAAAGATTGAGAATTACAAACTCATGGAATTCAATGATATCTAAACTCGAGCTTGAACGAGAAAATATTTTGATCAAAATTACAAACCGATTTGTTTTCTGAAAACCCTATTTTCAATGCGTTCATTACCATTGAACGTAAAATCCTAGGAATTCACCTGGAATTCATTAGGTCACCTGAACCAAATCGAGTGTCAACCGTAAGAACGGTGGTTGCATAGTGGTCAAAGACAGGACCTTGTGCCATATCGAAAAATCATAAGGGTGAGCTTTACTATTGCTCCTACCAAGGATAGTAATTGCGTCCGACACGTTATAGACCATAATTAAAAGCATGTCAGGGGACATTGCCTTAACAGTTGCTTGTTCAACGCTTTCCTTTACAACCGGACGGTAGTTTACCGAAAGGTAATATACGGGACAAGTAAACTGGACGTGTTGCTTTCCAAATACAAGGTTAGCAAGTGGGTGACACAAAACCGCAAGTTTTGAGCTAAAATTTTCAAATCTGAAACCCACCAAACCCACAAAAATATTTTGCAAACACCGGTAAAGGGTTATTCCGGAAAACTTATCTAGGGTAAAAACTATATTTAATTTTCAAAAGATCAAATGTTTTCATAAAGATCCAATTTCCTTAATGGATCTAAATTTTTATAGTCATGTGGAACTGTAAACCATATCGTTACTACCATTGTTTATACCGCCGTATAGAAATCACTGATGTACAAAGTGTGAAGAATAAAGAAGTGATTCTAGTATTTCAAGACGATATTGCTTGAGGACAAGCAACGCTCAAGTGTGGGAATATTTGATAATGCTAAAAACGAACATATATTTCATAGCATTATTCCTCAAGAAAGACAAGCTTTTAGTTGCAATTGTTCTATTTACAAGTGATATTCGTTTAAATAATAAAAGGTGAAGACAAAAGACAGATTCGACGAATTGAAGACGCAAACGACCAAAAAGCTCAAAAGTACAAAAGACAATCAAAGAGGTTCCAATTATTGATAAGAAACGTCTCGAAATTACAAGAGTACAAGATTCAAAATGCAAAGTACAAAATATAAAATTGTATGCAAGGACGTTCAAAAATCCGGAACCGGGACCAGAGTCAACTCTCAACGCTCGACGCAACGGACTAAAAATTACAAGTCAACTATGCACATAAATATAATATAATATTTAAATAATTCTTATAATTATTTATAAATTATAATAAATAATAAAAATCGTCGGTAAGAAAGACTCCAAACCAGAGTGAGCTGTAATTTCAAACTCCGCGACTCGCGGAGTTTGAAGGCCAAAAAGGCCGCGAGTCGCGGAGCCCCAAGTTTCAAAAATCCCTATAAAAGCAACCGAATTCTGATCGCAAAAACCATCTTTTTCTTCTCCTCATTCATACGTAAAATATATATATTTATAATTTATATTTTAATTTTAATTTTAATCCTAATAATAAGGGTATGTTAGCGAATGTTGTAAGGGTGTAAGTCAAAATTTTGTCCGTGTAACGCTACGCTATTTTTAATCATTGTAAGTTATGTTCAACCTTTTTATATTAATGTCTCGTAGCTAAGTTATTATTATGCTTATTTAAAACAAAGTAATCATGATGTTGGGCTAATTACTAAAATTGGGTAATTGGGCTTTGTACCATAATTGGGGTTTGGACAAAAGAACGACACTTGTGGAAATTAGACTATGAGCTATTAATGGGCTTTATATTTGTTTAACTAAATGATAGTTTGTTAATGTTAATATAAAGATTTACAATTGGGCGTCCCTATAAATTACCATATACACTCAATCGGACACGATGGGCGGGGTATTTATATGTACGAATAATCGTTCATTTAACCGGACACGGGAATGGATTAATAGCCACTAGAATAATTAAAACAGGGGTGAAATTATGTACAAAGGACACTTGGTATAATTGATAACAAAATATTAAAACCTTGGGTTACACTCAGTCGACAACCTGGTGTAATTATTAAATAAAGTATTAAAATCTTGTTACAGTTTAAATCCCCAATTAGTTGGAATATTTAACTTCGGGTATAAGAATAATTTGACGAGGACACTCGCACTTTATATTTATGACTGATGGACTGTTATGGACAAAAACCAGACGGACATATTAAATAATCCAGGACAAAGGACAATTAACCCATGGGGATAAAACTAAAATCAACACGTCAAACATCATGATTACGGAAGTTTAAATAAGCATAATTCTTTTATTTCATATTTAATTTCCTTTATTTTATATTTAATTGCACTTCTAATTATCGCACTTTTATTTATTGTTATTTAATTGCACTTTTAATTATCGTCCTTTTTAATTATCGCAAGTTTATTTTATCGCACTTTTATTATTCGCAATTTCATTATCGTTATTTACTTTACGCTTAAAATTAAGTCTTGTATTTATTTATTATTTTACATTTGGTTTTAACTGCGACTAAAGTTTTAAAATCGACAAACCGGTCATTAAACGGTAAAAATCCCCCTTTATAATAATAATATTACTTATATATATGTTTGTATTTTTATAAAAGTAAACTAATATAGCGTTGAGCTTTGTTTAAAAAAGATTCCCTGTGAAACGAACCGGACTTACTAAAAACTACACTACTGTACTATTAGGTACACTGCCTATATGTGTTGTAGCAAGGTTTAAGTATATCCATTCTATAAATAAATAAATATCTTGTGTAAAATTGTATCGTATTTAATAGTATTTCCTGCAAAAATTTAATAGTATTTTATACCCCTTAGCTTTGACATCAAGTATTTTTGGCGCCGCTGCCGGGGAACTTTCTAAACGCCGGAAGCGCAACGCTAATATAAAAAAAAAAGATTTTTAGTTTACTTTTATTAAAATTCGTTTTCGTAAAAAAACGTTTTAAATATTCGAAAATATAAAAAGAAAAACAAAAATATAAATATTTTTAGGAGTTTGATAAATATTTAAGTTTTATAAAGTTTCTTTGTTTTTATTTTATAAAAACATAAGTTTTATTTAAGTATTTTATTTTTATTTAAAAACATAAATATATATATATATATATATATATATATATATATATATATATATATATATATATATATATATATAATTCTAGTTTTAAGATTTTTATTTATAAAATTATAAAATGTTTCTATTTAGATATAAGTTTTTATTATATAAATACTTTTATTAAAACAGAAAATTAAAAACAGAAATTAAAAAAAAATATAAATAAAGAAAAACGCGTCGAATTTAAAGTAAGCTGTCATCTGAAATTCTGAACCCCGCGACTCGCGGGGTTTGATGCTTTAAACACCGCGACTCGCAGAGGGGACCTGACACACGACAGAAGCCCTAATCCTGCATTTATTATGGAGTATTATTAATTATTATTAATTAAATTGTATTAGGGTTAAATAATTAATTAATTTTGTAGTTAATTTAAGTTTTAATTAATTTGTATTATTTAGTTTAATTAGTTTAATTAAATTATAAAATTAGTAGTTTTAATAAATAAATAATATAAAAATAATATTTTTATAAAAATTGTACTTTTTACAACTTTTTGTATATTTTTATATTTTGTCCCTTTTTAATTGTTTTAGCGTAATATTTGTATTTTTAGCTCATATTTAGTTTTAAACTTAGATTTTGCCATAGTTATTTTTACTTCTAGATTTTTAGGCTTTGCCGTAGAATTCCTTAAGTGCTTTTTCTTTAGACTAAGATTTAGGTACTTTAGAATTTTGCGACGCCTTTTTAAGTTTTAGTTTCTTTTTAAGTTATTTCCATTTGGGATATAGTTTTTCCTATAAGCTTTAATATTTTTAGACACCTTTTACTATGTACCAATTATCATTCCAATTAGTAATTTCAATTTGCGATTATAATTTTAAGTTATTGTAGTAATAAGGTTAGGTTAGTCAAGTATTTTTAAGTTTTATAAGTTTCTTTTATTTTTCCGTCACCTTTTATTTTTCAACCATTTTTCTTTTTCAATCTTTTTCCGACGAACTCTTTTTCTTTCTTATTTCTCGCTATTCTAGTTTTAGGACATAGATTTTTATTCTACTTCTTATCTAAATTTTCTTAAAATTACGAAAATTTATTTTAAGTGGTTAAATTGATAGACATCAAAATTTTCTGGTTCGTAATAATAGTTGGATTTGTACGTGGACCGGGTTATTGGAGCCAAACAGTCCTGAATTATATTGAGACCAAACGAATCCTGCCCCTCTGCTGCATCTTTTGGCTATTCGAAACGTGGGCAAAATCAGAAAAGTCTATTAATTGGATAACTTATTAAAATTTTTCTTTCCTTTTAAAAACTAATAGGATATTCAGTGAATGCACCGAGCAAGACGTTCACCACCTTTTGTACGTTCACCACCTGTAACTAGATCAAGACATTTAGCAAATATTACTGCCGTTGATTTTTCTTTAGAATCGTCATCCAGTCGACCAAGTACATCAGTTCAAATTTCCGATAATCCATTTTTTGAATCTGACCTCACAATTGAGAATCCGGAGAATATTCAGGAACGGTTCGTAGATCCTGAACCACTAAACTTTCCTCCGGAGCCACCAATCATTCAAACAGAGATTGTTGAGGAACGAACCATTAAATCAGAATCATCTAGTGATACCGATTCAACAAATTCAATTATGGAGAATCTGGAACCTTTAAGTATGGAAGACCGAATGAGAGCTAAACGCACTGGCAAAGGTCACGCAATTACTCATCCAAACATTAATGCGCCAGATTATGAAATCAAAGGACAAATTCTACACATGGTGACTAATCAATGCCAATTTAGTGGTGCGCCGAAGGAAGATCCAAATGAACATCTACGTACCTTTAATAGGATCTGCACACTATTTAAAATCCGAGAAGTGGAGGATGAACAGATATATCTCATGTTATTTCCCTGGACTTTAAAGGGAGAAGCCAAAGATTGGTTGGAATCGTTACCTGAAGGGGCGATTGATACATGGGATGTTTTAGTTGACAAATTTCTTAAACAATTCTTTCCTGCATCTAAAGCCGTAAGACTTCAAGCAGAAATTGTTACGTTTACACAGAAACCAAATGAAACTCTATATGAGGCATGGACAAGATATGGAAAGTTGTTAAGAGGATGTCCGCAACATGGTTTAGACACCTGTCAAATAGTACAAATATTCTACCAAGGATGCGACATCACTACAAGAAAAGACATAGATATAGCAGCTGGTGGTTCTATTATGAAGAAAACCGAAACTGATGCTTACAAAATTATTGATAA
Organism: Rutidosis leptorrhynchoides; assembly: GCF_046630445.1. NCBI lineage: Eukaryota > Viridiplantae > Streptophyta > Magnoliopsida > Asterales > Asteraceae > Rutidosis > Rutidosis leptorrhynchoides. Next base: position 251,935,595 of record NC_092340.1, read on the forward strand.
TACTGCTTCCCACTCACATGAGTGGCACCAAGAAAAAGACATCGTTAGATCATCTAAAGCAGCTAGAGCCGATTCTAGCCATGACTTAGATTCCATTTCCGCAAAGATAGATGCTATGGAGAGACGAATGGAAAAGATGACTAAAGATATTCACTCAATACGAATTAGTTGTGAGCAGTGTGGAGGACCACATTTGACAAAAGATTGTCTCAGTATTGAATTAACAATGGAACAAAGAGAGAATATTTCATACATAAACCAAAGGCCTGGAAATAATTATCAGAATAATTATCAACCGCCAAGACCGATTTACAATCAAAACCAAAATTATAACCGAAATATTCCATACAACAACCAACAAGGTCCTAGCAATCAACAAGTATCCAATAATACTTACAATCAGCAACGACCTAATTTTCAAAACAAACCACCACAACAAACCGATGATAAAAAGCCGAATTTAGAAGATATGGTGACGAAGCTAGTTGAAACTCAAACGCAGTTTTTCACATCTCAGAAACAAACTAATGAACACAATGCTCAAGCATTTAGAAATCAACAAGCTTCTATTCAAAATCTAGAACAAGAAGTGAGTAACCTAGCAAGGTTAATAGGTGAAAGAAAACCGGGAAGTCTACCTAGTGATACAAATGCTAACCCCCGGAATGAAACAGCTAAAGCCATTACCACAAGAAGTGGTACAACACTTAAACCACCGGAAATACCTGTAACTTCTGATGAAACTATTCCTACTCCACAAGAACCATAACCTGATCAGGATAAGGAAAAAGAACCGGTAGTTGAAAAGGTTAATGAAGATAACACAGTTAAGGATAAACCTTATGTTAAACCATATCAACCACCACTTCCTTATCCGAGTAAAATGAAGAAAGAGAAACTTGAAGCTGAGCAATCCAAATTCTTGGATATGTTTAAACAGATAAATGTAAATATTCCTTTCATTGATGTGATTTCAGGAATGCCTAGATATGCTAAATTCTTGAAAGATCTAATCTCAAATAGAAAGAAAATGGAAGAACTCTCGGCTGTTACTATGAATGCTAATTGTTCAGCAGTACTGTTGAATAAGATACCAGAAAAACTATCTGATCCAGGAAGTTTCACAATTCCATGTTTTCTGGGTAGTCTTAGTTCAATAGAAGCATTGGCAGACTTAGGTGCTAGTATAAATCTAATGCCGTATTCACTATACGCTAAACTAGACCTTGGAGAATTGAAACCAACCAGAATAAGCATACAACTAGCCGATAGATCAATAAAATATCCTAGAGGGATAATGAAGAACATGCTAGTTAAAGTTGGTACTTTAGTATTTCCAGTAGATTTTGTTGTTCTGGACATGGAAGAAGATTCTCAAGTTCCTCTCATATTAGGAAGACCATTCTTAAACACGGCTAAAGCAATGATAGACGTGTTCGGTAAGAAATTGACCCTAAGTATAGAAGATGAGAGTGTTACCTTTTCAGTTGATAGAGCAATGCAACAACCACAATCTGCAGATGATACATGTTATTATATTCAAACTATAGATGCACATGCAGAATTATTAGAAGAATTTCCAGAATTACAAGGAACAGGAGAATGTTCTTTAGGAGAAGGTAATGAACCAATTGATGAAGCTGAAATGTTAGCTACACTAATAGCTAATGGATATGAACCAACAACAGAAGAAATTCAAATGCTAAAAGAAGAAGACAGATATCGATATAAATCATCGATAGAAGAACCTTCCAAATTAGAGTTAAAACCACTTCCAAACCATTTGGAATACGCTTATTTACATGGTGAATCTGAATTACCTGTAATAATATCGTCTTCTCTTACTGAAAATGAGAAATCACAACTCATTTCTATGTTGAAAGCTCATAAACCAGCCATTGCATGGAAGATTCATGATATTAAAGGAATAAGTCCTTCGTATTACACACATAAAATCCTTATGGAAGAAGGTCATAAAACATATGTGCAACGCCAACGAAGACTAAATCCTAATATGCAAGATGTAGTTAAGAAAGAGATTATTAAACTGCTAGATGCAGGTTTGATATATCCAATTTCTGATTGTCCATGGGTAAGCCCAGTTCAATGCGTGCCTAAGAAGGGTGGCATGACTGTCATTACAAATGAAAAAAATGAGCTTATTCCTACTAGGACTGTAATAAGATGGCGTGTATGTATTGATTATAGAAAATTAAATGACGCCACCAGAAAAGATCACTTTCCCTTACCTTTCATAGATCAAATGTTGGAAAAATTAGCCGGAAATAGTTACTATTGTTTTCTAGATGGATTTTCCGGATATTTTCAAATTCCAATAGCACCCGAAGATCAAGAGAAAACCACATTCACGTGCCCTTATGGTACTTTTGCTTACAAACGCATGCCATTTGGACTTTGCAACGCCCCTGCAACCTTTCAAAGGTGTATGATGGCGATTTTTCACGACATGATAGAAGAATGCATGGAAGTATTCATGGATGACTTTTCAGTCTTCGGTGATACATTTAAATCATGTCTAGTTAATCTGGAACGAATGCTAATTAGATGCGAAAAATCAAATCTAGTACTTAATTGGGAGAAATGCCATTTCATGGTTAAAGAAGGCATCGTTCTTGGACATAAAATTTCAAAAGAAGGAATTGAAGTGGATATAGCTAAAGTAGATGTAATTGCTAAACTTCCACATCCCACCAATGTTAGAGGAGTTAGGAGTTTTCTAGGGCATGCCGGTTTTTACCGACGTTTCATAAAAGATTTTTCTAAAATTGCCACTCCTATGAATAAACTCCTAGAAAAGGATGCTCCATTCATATTTTCAGATGAGTGTATCAAATCTTTTAATATTCTTAAAGAAAAACTCACTAATGCGCCGATCATGATAACACCAAATTGGAATCTACCATTTGAACTAATGTGCGATGCAAGTGATTTTGCAATGGGAGCCGTTTTAGGACAAAGGATTGAAAAACAATTTCAACCTATATATTATGCTAGTAAGACGTTACAAGGAGCACAAACGAACTATACAACAACTGAAAAAGAACTCCTTGCTATTGTCTTTGCTTTTGACAAATTTCGATCATATCTCGTTCTAGCAAAAACGGTGGTCTATACCGACCATTCTGCTCTTAGATACCTATTTTCACAACAAGATGCTAAACCAAGATTAATCCGTTGGATCTTACTCTTACAAGAGTTTGATATTGAAATCCGAGATAAAAGAGGAGCAGAAAATCTCGCCGCTGATCATCTTTCTCGTCTTGAAAATCCTGAGTTAGAAGTTCTAAATGAATCGGCCATACAAGACAACTTTCCTGATGAATATCTATTGAAGATAGATTATAATGAAATCCCATGGTTTGCAGACTATGCAAACTACTTAGTTTGTGGATTCCTTGAAAAAGGATTATCGTACCAAAGACGAAAGAAATTCTTCAGTGATATAAAACACTATTTCTGGGAAGATCCACATCTGTTTAAAAGTTGTCCCGATGGAATAATACGCCGATGTGTATTTGGAGATGAAGCTAGTAAAATTTTAAACCATTGTCACACAGGACCAACAGGAGGGCATTATGGGCCTCAACTAACAGCAAGAAAAGTTTATGAAGCTGGATTCTATTGGCCTACAATTTACAAAGACGCACACCTTCTTTGCAAATCCTGTGATGCATGTCAAAGGGCCAGAAAAATAAGTCAACGTGATGAAATGCCACAAAATGTCATCCAAGTATGTGAAGTATTTGACATTTGGGGTATTGACTTTATGGGTCCATTTCCAAAATCTCATAATAATCTATATATACTCGTAGCCATTGATTATGTATCTAAATGGGCGGAAGCACAAGCTCTCCCAACTAACGATGCACGAGTTGTAGTCAACTTTTTAAAACATCTTTTTGCAAGGTTTGGAACACCGAAAGCTTTAATAAGTGATCGGGGTACTCATTTCTGTAATAATCAACTTGAGAAAGTTCTTAAAAGATATGGAGTAACTCATAAAATCTCCACCGCATATCATCCACAAACAAGTGGACAAGTTGAAAATACCAACCGAGCTTTAAAACGTATTCTAGAGAAAACCGTAGGATCAAATCCAAAGGAATGGTCCATTAAATTGGAGGATGCACTCTGGGCTTTTAGAACAGCCTACAAAACTCCAATTGGAACCACACCTTTTAGACTTGTTTATGGAAAAGCATGTCATCTTCCAGTAGAAATTGAACACAAAGCATTTTGGGCTTTGAAGACATGTAATCTTGATTTACATGAAGCCGGACGTCTACGATTAAGTCGACTAAACGAATTAGAAGAATTAAGACATGAAGCATACGATAATTCGTTAATCTATAAAGAAAGAACGAAGAAATGGCATGATAAAAGAATCAGAAGTTCAAAAGAATTTAAAGAAGGAGACAGAGTTCTTCTTTTCAATTCACGATTCAAGCTATTTCCTGGAAAATTGAAATCAAGATGGTCTGGACCATTCATAGTCAAAAGAGTTTTCCCATACGGAACGATAGAATTGATAAATTCAAATGGGATTGAATTTAAAGTTAATGGTCACAGAGTTAAACATTACATACATGGTCCGATGGAAGTCGACAATGAAGTTAATCACAATTTCGACACCACAGCTAACTAAGTGTGGGGAGAATCAAGTCTTTAAAGGATAATATGTATTTCTGTTAGAGTTAGATTGTCTGTTTTCATATAGTTCTCGAAAATGGAACCCGAATGGTCTTTCCCTAGCAGACCCTAAAGAACTAGTCTTCTCCCCCCATTCTGAATTTTTATTTTTTTAGGTTTTTACAAAATGAAGACTGCATGTGAACTAAACCATGGTCTAATGCTACACGCTTTGATCACTAAAAGAAATAATGACATACTACCAAGTGAAATAGTATCAGTAATCAGAGAAAGAATGGACGGAGTTAGAAAAGAATCTAGATGCGAAGATAATAAGTTACAATTTGGTAAAGGAAAATCAAAATCCGCAGCGAAAAGAAGAGCACGACACCTAGAAAGATGTCACAAATGCGGAAAATGGTCACATGGAGGTAAATGTTCAAATAATCAAACCTATTCAAATACCGAATTTGTTACTTTATGCAGAGACGGACCGTTCATATGTTTAGAAGAAAAGACACTGAATGCTCGAGGTTACGCCTATGTAGCTATGGAAAACCAATTAAACCGACTATCTTATGAATGGGATAGATCATATAACTAAGAAATCTATTTCACAGGTATGTTTGTACAGTTTTTATTTTATTTTTTTTTTATTTTTAACCTTTTGATAATAAACGCTAATTTGTTCGCTAAAAAGTATTAAATTGGTATTGAATAAAATTAGGTTTGGCTACCGAAATTATTGATATCATTCAAAAATTTATTACATCACTGCGAAATTTAACGTTTATTCTTAAGGTATAAATATCTTTAAACAATCAACCCAAAATATTTCAAAAATTCGTCATGAGTTAAATTAGGTCTTGGAACCGAAATTACTTTACCGAAAAGAGGGGCGCATATTTTTGATAATATTTGATTGACTAAAGTGGGATAAAAAGCCAAAAAGATTTTTAATTTTATTTTTACCATGTTTTTAAAATTAATATTTAAATCTTAAATTAATATTGTAAACTTTGTAAAAACAATATATTTAAAATTGTAAATATTTGAAAAATTAATATAAGTTTGGTATGAATTTATAAATTTTTAAATTAAGTTTGGTGTGAATTTTTAATTTTTAAAATATAAATTTTTAATTTTATGCATTTCAAATTTTAAGTTTGGTGTGAATTTTTAATATAAATTTTGAATTTTATATTTAAGTTGTGTGAATTTAAAAACAAAAATTTACTTTATCTCATTAAGTTAAAAATATGATTTTTAAAATTCGTCGTAAGTTGAAGACTAGGTCTTTGAACCGAAATTGCTTTACCCGAGAGAGGGACGAGAACTTTTATTATCATTATTTTTAATCTCATTGAATTAAAGTATGCCAAAAACATTAAAAAACCCCAAAAATCTTAGCTTTTAAAACAATCGCTACAAAAAGACAAATTTTAAAATTTTGTCGAGGGACGGACTAGGACATCGATCCGAAACGACCTCGTCCTAAATAACAAGGGAAACAAAATTTTAAAATTAAGTACTTAATTGTTTTATAAGTTAATGATTATAAAAAAAAAAAAAACCAAACTCCGCGAGTCGCGGAGTTTGAAGGCTTAAATGCCGCGACTCGCGGAGGGGTCGGATTACAGAAAAAAAATATAGCTGAAACAGATCAGTCCCAACCCACAAAACACACAAACACTGCGAAAACTGCTCGAAAATACCCGAAAAATACACCCCAAAATGACAATTTTTAACCGTTAATCACCAAATTTTTTACTAAAATCATGTTGAGAAGGATGCTATCTAGGAATTACTCAAGAAAAACGGTAAATTTCTACACCTAAACACCATTTAATCCGAAATTTGGTGTTCTTGAGCAATTTTTTCCCCAATTTGATTTTGATGCTTTTTAGTGTAATTAGGCTTAAATTGTTTATGTATTATGCTTGTATAACCTAGATTGATGCTGTTTAACATGATTAGAAGCTTTAAACTTCAAATTTTGAGTAATCTAGGGTTTGTGTTCTTGAGCAAATTTGGGGCTTTTTGATATAAACAGGTTATGGCCGATTTTTGTCATGAATTGTTGCTAAATTAAGTAGTGTAACATGTCTAGGTAGTTAAATGATTCAAACTTTGAGCCTAAACATGATTTTGAGAATTAAAGTGGACTTTTTCAAGTCTAAAATTCATGAACTTGATTTTTGAGAGATAATGCCATTTGAGACTTGTTTAATTGCTAGTAATGATTATTTTGACATGTTATTTGAATTGAATGCTTATGAACAACATTTTCATATATGCTTATTTGAAAAAGTGTAGATTTGATAAAAATGTGAAAATAAGCTTAAGTTTAATATAAATTGATAATGCCATTGTAATTATTTTGATTGATGATTTTGCTGACACTAATGCATATTTGGATGCACAAATATTGTGTTTGATGTGTTTTGCAGACTGAAAGGGTGAATCTTCATCCCAAGCTCGCAATGCTCCTGCTGAGAATGCGGAACAACAGGAGGTGGATAACTACTACAAGCAGGATATACCTCATCCAGTCATGACCTTTTCCGATATGCACTTGGAAGAGTTGCACCCGAACCTGAGATTTGACAGACTTTGGATAGATTATCCAAAATATCAAAGGGGTTTGCATACTCTTCATTCTAAGGTTGTTGAGGTACCGAGGGTCATAGAATGGGGACCCTTAGAAGCTGTAGAATTGGCCGGGCCAATTAGGGAATTACTTGTACAGAGGTATGGTAATTCCACTTTTAATGACTGGGTACGTTTATTCACCATGCGTAGACCTGTATATAAAGTATGGTGTGAAGAATTGTTGTGTAGTATAGAGTTGAATGATCGGGTAGCTAGTTTAACCGATCGTTCTTTTATTAGATTTTTGTTAGGCGGTTCGATGCGCCACATGTCTTTACTAGACATGGCTCAGGCTTTACGTATATATACGCCTGAGGAGTTAGCATCTACCGATTGTAGAGGGTTGATACTAAACGGTAGAAAGATAGATGAAAATTTTGATACACACGGTGTGTGGAGTCAAATGACAAGCCATCACCGTTTCAAAGGGGGAAATTACTCTTATTTGGATATAGATAGAGCCGAATTAAGAGTGATTCATAGGTTTTTAGCTAATTCGATTACACAAAGGGGTAAGAACAAGGAAAAAGTAAATGAACAGGATTTGTTTTACCATATGTGTATTCGAGACCCACAAAGCGCTGTAAGTATACCATATTGTGTGGGTTATTATTTATCAGCTATGGTTCGGGGGATGCGACCGCATAGCATAATAGGAGGTGGTATTTTTATTACTTTGATTGGTGAATATCTCGGTGTGGATATAAGTCGGGGGGGATTATTAGTAGAAGAACCGGAACCCCGTGATACTATAGGTTTAAATGTATACCATGGTGCGAAAGTTTTGAAGAGGCGAAATAACGCCGCAGTACCATACCATGGTAGACATCCACAGGTTGAGAGAAACCAACAGCAAGGTAATGTAGGAGGGGGGAATGAGATGCAAGAAATGCAAAGGTTTATAGCTTCTCAGGAATACAAAAATGCTAGACAGAGAGCATTTGAAGATTGGCAAGTTCATCAGAACCAAATCATAGCTCATTGCCAACATATAGGTAGAAACTATATTCCTACACCGAAACCCATCTTCCCTCCCTGGTCTATAGAGATGCAGCCACCATATCCTACGTATAACCCTGCCGAAGCATTCTATAGCACCTATGGTTATGCCTGGAACCCCTATTGGTACCAGTATCATCCCTAGTATACTTATTTTTTTTTGTAATTTGTAATTATTGATACATTTAATACTTTTGTTAATATTGTAATCATTTTTATAATTATCTAACTTTTATTCTTAGATTTTAATAATTTTTGAATGTGAGGTAATATACCAAACTTCAAAAATATGTATATATGTTATCAGTTTATCTTATGTACACAACAGGGTAAAACAACGCATTTTCAAAGACTGGCATTAAGTTCAGTAAAAGCAACTAATTTTGACGACAAGATGCAAAATATATGTGAAATAACAACAAGACGGAATGAACAAATGATGTGCACCATTTATCATTCAGCAAACAAACGCCAATATATTTGGAAACTTTGGTAAAAATTTAATCATTTTCACACTAATCACCCTCAATAATTTAAATTGTTACTGATTTCTTGCAAATGAGGGCATTGCAAGATCTTAAGTGTGGGAAGGGGTTAAATTCTTTCGAATTTTAAAATTTTTATCTTAAACACTTGGTTACCATTAAAAATACTAGTAAAGCAGTAGTTGTATTAGAATCTAGTGCTCTCTGATAAAAAAGAACAGCCCTAGTCTTATATACTAACTACCCAATTCTAGTAAAATTTTTCAAAATTTTCAATTAAATGAACTCAAAATCATGTTTATACATATTTATGAACGATAAAACTAGGTTTTAACACCGAAATTATTGTTACCTCGGAAAGGACATAAATTGAGAAACAAACTAAAATGTTAAAATTCATTTAAAATGGAATAGAGGACGATAAAAAGGAAAATAAAAGCCAAGTGTGGGAAAATTTACCAAGTTATCTTAAACATATGTCACATATATCTGTAACAAATAACTGAAAATACTTTTGCTTTGGACTAAACTAAACTGTTTTACCCGATGAAAGAAAAGAAAAGATGGATCTATACGATGAATCAATTCCATCATTAAAAGGAAGTAAAGTCTTCCGAAAAAGACACGCGCTTCTTGATTTAGGTCATGAAGTTGTCGTCCAGACCAGCTGTAGGTTGACGAAAAATTTAGAAAAGTCATCACTAAAATCAGCAGGAAATCCACGGACCTCAGCATTAAACAGGGTCGCCAAGTGGTCAGATTTATCCTAACCATGAGAAGGATTTATCTTGTACAATGGGGGGGCACCATGCAAATTAGCTGGATAAGACTAATGAATCAGATCCCCAGAAAGGATAATCTCCTTAAAAATTAAAAATCAGCTTTTAAGACTGATATCACTCAATCCTTGAGATTGACCTTAAAGATTGAGAATTACAAACTCATGGAATTCAATGATATCTAAACTCGAGCTTGAACGAGAAAATATTTTGATCAAAATTACAAACCGATTTGTTTTCTGAAAACCCTATTTTCAATGCGTTCATTACCATTGAACGTAAAATCCTAGGAATTCACCTGGAATTCATTAGGTCACCTGAACCAAATCGAGTGTCAACCGTAAGAACGATGGTTGCATAGTGGTCAAAGACAGGACCTTGTGCCATACCGAAAAATCATAAGGGTGAGCTTTACTATTGCTCCTACCAAGGATAGTAATTGCGTCCGACACGTTATAGACCATAATTAAAAGCATGTCAGGGGACATTGCCTTAACAGTTGCTTATTCAACGCTTTCCTTTACAACCGGACGGTAGTTTACCGAAAGGTAATATACGGGACAAGTAAACTGGACGTGTTGCTTTCCAAATACAAGGTTAGCAAGTGGGTGAAACAAAACCGCAAGTTTTGAGCTAAAATTTTCAAATCTGAAACCCACCAAACCCACAAAAATATTTTGCAAACACCGGTAAAGGGTTATTCCGGAAAACTTATCTAGGGTAAAAACTAGATTTAATTTTCAAAAGATCAAATGTTTTCATAAAGATCCAATTTCCTTAATGGATCTAAATTTTTATAGTCATGTGGAACTGTAAACCATATCGTTACTACCATTGTTTATACCACCGTATAGAAATCACTGATGTACAAAGTGTGAAGAATAAAGAAGTGATTCTAGTATTTCAAGACGATATTGCTTGAGGACAAGCAACGCTCAAGTGTGGGAATATTTGATAATGCTAAAAACGAACATATATTTCATAGCATTATTCCTCAAGAAAGACAAGCTTTTAGTTGCAATTGTTCTATTTACAAGTGATATTCGTTTAAATAATAAAAGGTGAAGACAAAAGACAGATTCGACGAATTGAAGACGCAAACGACCAAAAAGCTCAAAAGTACAAAAGACAATCAAAGAGGTTCCAATTATTGATAAGAAACGTCTCGAAATTACAAGAGTACAAGATTCAAAACGCAAAGTACAAAATATAAAATTGTACGCAAGGACGTTCGAAAATCCGGAACCGGGACCAGAGTCAACTCTCAACGCTCGACGCAACGGACTAAAAATTACAAGTCAACTATGCACATAAATATAATATAATATTTAAATAATTCTTATAATTATTTATATATTATAATAAATAATAAAAACCGTCGGCAAGAAAGACTCCAAACCAGAGTGAGCTGTAATTGCAAACTCCGCGACTCGCGGAGTTTGAAGGCCAAAAAGGCCGCGAGTCGCGGAGCCCCAAGTTTCAAAAATCCCTATAAAAGCAACCGAATTCTGATCGCAAAAACCATCTTTTTCTTCTCCTCATTCATACGTAAAATATATATATTTATAATTTATATTTTAATTTTAATTTTAATCCTAATAATAAGGGTATGTTAGCGAATGTTGTAAGGGTGTAAGTCGAAATTCTGTCCGTGTAACGCTACGCTATTTTTAATCATTGTAAGTTATGTTCAACCTTTTTATATTAATGTCTCGTAGCTAAGTTATTATTATGCTTATTTAAAACGAAGTAATCATGATGTTGGGCTAATTACTAAAATTGGGTAATTGGGCTTTGTACCATAATTGGGGTTTGGATAAAAGAACGACACTTGTGGAAATTAGACTATGAGCTATTAATGGGCTTTATATTTGTTTAACTAAATGATAGTTTGTTAATGTTAATATAAAGATTTACAATTGGACGTCCCTATAAATTACCATATACACTCAATCGGACACGATGGGTGGGGTATTTATATGTACGAATAATTGTTCATTTAACCGGACACGGGAATGGATTAATAGCCACTAGAATAATTAAAACAGGGGTGAAATTATGTACAAAGGACACTTGGTATAATTGATAACAAAATATTAAAACCTTGGGTTACACTCAGTGGACAACCTGGTGTAATTATTAAACAAAGTATTAAAATCTTGTTACAGTTTAAATCCCCAATTAGTTGGAATATTTAACTTCGGGTATAAGAATAATTTGACGAGGACACTCGCACTTTATATTTATGACTGATGGACTGTTATGGACAAAAAGCAGACGGACATATTAAATAATCCAGGACAAAGGACAATTAACCCATGGGCATAAAACTAAAATCAACACGTCAAACATCATGATTACGAAAGTTTAAATAAGCATAATTCTTTTATTTCATATTTAATTTCCTTTATTTTATATTTAATTGCACTTCTAATTATCGCACTTTTATTTATTGTTATTTAATTGCACTTTTAATTATCGTCCTTTTTAATTATCGCAAGTTTATTTTATCGCACTTTTATTATTCGCAATTTCATTATCGTTATTTACTTTACGCTTAAAATTAAGTCTTGTATTTATTTATTATTTTACATTTGGTTTTAACTGCGACTAAAGTTTTAAAATCGACAAACCGGTCATTAAACGGTAAAAACCCCCCTTTATAATAATAATATTACTTATATATATGTTTGTATTTTTATAAAAGTAAACTAATATAGCGTTGAGCTTTGTTTAAAAAAGATTCCCTGTGGAACGAACCGGACTTACTAAAAACTACACTACTGTACGATTAGGTACACTGCCTATAAGTGTTGTAGCAAGGTTTAAGTATATCCATTCTATAAATAAATAAATATCTTGTGTAAAATTGTATCGTATTTAATAGTATTTCCTGCAAAAATTTAATAGTATTTTATACCCCTTAGCTTTGACATCAGTAATAGACCACAAGATTTCTGTTTATAAATATATGTACACTCGCAAGTGTATAAAAGTATTCTATAAGTTGTAGGCACCCGATAACAAGCCTTAACGTTCATATTTTACCCTCTGAAGTACACCAGATCAGGTGTGTTTAATATAACCTCGAAGTACTAAAGCATCCCATAGTCAGGATGGGGTTTGTCAGGCCCAATAGATCTATCTTTAGGATTCGCGCCTACCGTACATAGACAAGTAGTTTAATGTTACCAAGCTAAGGGTATATTTCTGGTTTAAACCCACGTAGAATTAGTTTTAGTACTTGTGTCTATTTCGTAAAACATTTATAAAACAACGCATGTATTCTCAGCCCAAAAATATATATTGCAAAAGCAATTAAAAAGGGAGCAAATGAAACTCACAATACTGTATTTCGTAGTAAAAATACATATAACGTCATTTAACAAGTGCAAGGTTGGCCTCGGATTCACGAACGTATCAATATTGAGATTCAATATTGCAGGAAAGTACGTAGACGCAACGGAGATGATAAACACTAGATTGACCTCACGAGCATACCCATGAACCATACCCATCACCTCCATAGCTATAACCCATAATTTCCTTAGCTTCGACTCATTCAAAAAAACTATTTTGAAATCACTCGGACAGCACTCCGTCGTAATATTTTATGTATACTAATAATATCTTGAAATAATACAGAGCAAATATATATATATATATATATATATATATATATATATATATATATATATATATATATATATATATATATATATACACATAAATCGATTGATAGAGTTTAGAGAAATATATTTTCAAGTTTATATGAAATAATGAAACCTATTAAATTCTATTTATAATAGATTTTTGAATTATTAAAGTGAATTATTAAAGTATGAATTATTAAAGTGAATTATTAAAGTATGAATTATTAAAGTGAATTATTAAAGTATGAATTATTAAAGTGAATTATTAAAGTATGAATTATTAAAGTGAATTATTAAAGTGAATTCTTAAAGTATGAATTATTAGAGTGAATTATTAAAGTATGAATTATTAAAGTGAATTATTAAAGTTAAAGTAAAGTAAAAGTAAAAGTAAAGTAAAGGTATAGTTAAAGTATAGTAAAAGTATAAAAACTATGTATGTATAATACGCGTATAAATATATATAATATTAATTTAAATCATTATATATATTTAATAAAATAAAATATAAATATCGTTATATTTATTATACTGGTTAAGTAATGAGTTATCAAAAGTGATTCTAGATATTTATAAAAGTTATATATGTTTTAATAATAAAGTTCTTTTTAAACTGAAAACGTCTTTGTACGTTTGAAAATAGATTAATAGAATATTATGGAAACCAATTCTCCACTAACTTTTGTCTAACTTTCGTAAATGACACTTTTTGTTTTTATTTATAAATAGCTTTACAAATTATTCTGAATATCGTTAAGAGGAATAGATTTTCTCAAATCACAGTGGACCTCTCAACAGAGACTTGTAATCATAATTCAATGTTTCTGATAATTCAATCATTTAATATATTTTTTTAATTTTGTGGAAAATCATATTGAAACAAATACGTTCGTGTAAAGTATTATACGTTTAATACTTTATTAATATTCTCAAGTTAAAATATATACAAACATAACATATCTATTTATATATAATGGTTCGTGAATCGTCGGAATTTGGTCGAGGTTATAATGAATGTATGAACACAGTTTAAAATTCTTGAGATTTAACTTAACAAACTTTGCTTATCGTGTTAGAATAATATAAAGATTAAAGTTTAAATTTGGTCGGAAATTTTCGGGTCGTCACATGTTTATAGATTAGACAGAACGTAAGAGTCGTGTAACATGGCACATGATGATGTTATGGTCTGTGAATCATCACGTTCTATTTAGAAACTCAGCATGACTTATTGTAATATAATCACATTGATCAAGTGTCATTATATTATACTAAATCATGCATCAGTTCCCAACATTACTTCAACAACATTCATATTTTAAGCTCGAAAGTTTACAGAATATAGAAACTAACAGTTTCTATATGATGCAACACTGATAACACGATGAGATTATTGATTTCAGATAAGAACAGTTATGAAAATATCTTCAGAAATATGGAGGATATTTATAATGAAAGATACGATGATATCTTGGAATTTCTAATATCGAAGGATGGTGAATAAAATTTTTCCGGAAGAGTTTGGAGTCAAAAGCAAGGTATTCGCTAAAGATTTCATCAGAAAGAGAATCATTAGGATTCTTAATGTACAAGTTTAGTCCTTGTGTTTTGTTCAGAGACTCCTTCGTAGTTTGCTCAATCAGTTTTTCAGTTTCATACTTTTTCTGAGCTTTGCCAACATACAATTCTTTATCATCAACTTTTGACTGTTGAGGTCATTTACAGTTTTTGTTGCTTCATTCAACTTTTCAAAATTCAGAGTATTAATTCGCAGACTGGGTGCTTTTCAGAATTTCAAAATGGAAGGTCATAGTTCTAAGAGATAAATGTTATATGGATACATATAACTGTTAATGTGGAAACGTTGCGAGACTCAAAATAAAGATTTGCTGATTCTCGGTAATTGGTATGGCAATTCTTGTTACAAGATGCGGATGAGTACATGATGAGACTTCAATAGGTAAATATAGTGATTTGTCGGAGGGATTTAAACCAAGGAGCGACGAGGTTGCTGGTATATCTGCTGGTAATATGGTGGAATATAAAAGGTTCTCTGGTAACAATAAAAGAGCATGCATATAAATCAAGGTGATAATAAGGTTGTTTCGAACGAAAAGTCGAAGTTGACTTGCTGGAGCTGTGACAAAATTGGCTAATTTGGAAAAGGGATTGAAAAGTTATTTTCGGTAATAACAATGCCAAAGGAGTTAGCACAGATACGTGTCAAACGTTTGTTCAGGTTCCGAGAGTTTTTCAGGTGCATAACTATATGCATTAATCTTTTCTTCCGTAGATGAAGTGCGGTTGGTTCATCCTCTCGATTGAGGTGTTTTCAAGGATCATGAAAGGTTTGAACGCAGATTGTAATCGTCAAGATACAAATGAGGTTTAAGATGAAATCAAGTGGAAAACTTGAAGAATTATTTAGTTTCATATGTTATAATCAATATTTTAATTCATTTTAATTGTCCAATGTTGGTAGTCCTCAGTTGATAGTCCACAGTTAGAAATTCAATAATTCATATATAGTTTAATTTATAATATTCAGATTAATTAATACATATTGTGATCCGTGTACATGTCTCAGACTCGATCACAACTCAAAGTATATATATTATTTGAGAATCAACCTCAACCCTGTATAGAGAACTCGATCATTACTGCATATAGAGTGTCTATGGTGATTCCAAATAATATATATAGATGTGTCGATATGATATGTCAAAACCTTGTATACGTGTCCCGATATTTAAAGTGCGTAAAATAAATAACAGAAATTAAATGACGAATAATAAAATTGCGATAATTAAATTGCGATAAATAAACTGCGATAAATAAAATGTAATCAGTTAGCTAGGAACAGTTAGCTGGAAACAGTTAGCGTGGATTCTTAACAAAAATTTTCATAGTTAATTTGTTTGTTTCTATCAAATTTTTATTTCGTCAAATGTGTTCTTCATTATGCCACTTGTTGGATTCTGATAGATTAAAATACAAATATGAAATTGAATGAAAATGGTTATTTTGTGGTGAATCAGATTCGTATATCTGTGGATGTAAGTAAGATGGTAATTGACCGTTGAATCAGATTCAAAGAATGTACAGTGTAACTTATTAATGTGAAATCTAAATATTCCTCGGGTATTACCTACCCGTTGAAATATTTTCATCATTAACAGTTTGTACGAAAGAATTTTTAATTACAATCTTTATGAAAATATATATACATATATATTTTCTTCAGATGTAATCATGGATTTAATGAGTTAATATGATATTAAACTCATTTGATTTACCATTAGAACAAGAATATATAATCTTTAAAACATTAGAGATTACATAATCATCATGTCGAACGAAGATAAATGATGTAGAACGATTCGTAGAACGATGATTATACTCGAGGTACAGAATGAGATGTTGAGGCATGGATTGTTGAAACTTGGGTTGTTGGTGGTACTGGTGCCATTGGTGCTGAGGTTGGGGATGTTACTGGTGTTGGTGATACTGCTGGCGCTTGCAAATTGTATACCGTACTCTCTAAAGTTAATACTCGAGCTCGGAGTTCTCTAACTTCTTCTACTAACCCTGGTTGATTATCAGTGTGAGGTAGAGGTCGGATATCTTCACTAGTTCCGTTAATGATAGCTTCAAGACGAAAAATTCTTGTAAATAGGGTATAAACGGTGTTGCGAACGGGTTCGCCGGTGAGCGGGTCAAGTACTCCAAGGTTAGGTGGTAGATTCATTTCATGATATGGAGTACCTTCTTCCCTTCTCCATAGGGTGAGTATGTTCCAAACCCACCCCCATTTTCTCCAGTAATCACGGTAGTTGATTGGTTGGTGTGCTCCTGTCACGCTGTCTTCGGAGTCAGAGGAACTTGGTCGATTCGTAGAGGCCATCTTACGCGATCTCAGGAAAGATTTTTGGTATGAAGAGTTTAGTGACAACAATTGGTAGTTGGGTGTATTCTCAATGCATAATATGCATGGATATATATAGTATCAGGATCCCTTAAATTACGGAAAAATTTACGAGAGATATCAGGCAAAGTCTACAGTAACAGATACGCTAGGATGTGAATTTTGTCTATACACTATTCATGCAGTCAATGCAGTAAAACGTGTCTAGATTAAGAATAATGAGCAGGTAATTTCCTACGGATGATAAGCAGATGATTTCTGACAAAAACGATAAGCAAAACTTTTGACATGTAGACACGATTGAAGTCCAGACTCACTAATGCATCATAACGACTTATCAGTTATACACACTAATGCAAACCTAGTTCGCTATGACCACCGCTCTGATACCAACTGTAGAGACCCGTCCTAATCCATCCGGACGAAGTCCATATTGATTATAAACGATACACAACAGTTGATTACATCGCGAGGTACTTGACCTCTATATGATACATTTTACAAACATTGCATTCGTTTTTGAAAAGACAATCTTTCATTACATCGAAAGTTGACGACATGTATACCATTTCATAATATATCTTACTATAATTGACTTAATAATAATCTTGATGAACTCAACGACTCGAATGCAACGTCTTTTAAAATATGTCATGAATGACTCCAAGTAATATCTCTAAGATGAGTAAATGCACAGCGGAAGATTTCTTTCGTACCTGAGAATAGACATGCTTTAAAGTGTCAACCAAAAGGTTGGTGAGTTCATTAGTTTAACATAAACAATCATTTCCATCATTTTAATAGACCACAAGATTTCCATTTCTCATAAATATACGTCCCATGCATAGAGACAAAAATAATCATTCATATGGTGAACACCTGGTAACCGACATTAACAAGATGCATATAAGAATATCCCCTATCATTCCGGGATCCTCCTTCGGACATGATATAAATTTCGAAGTACTAAAGCATCCGGTACTTTGGATGGGGTTTGTTAGACCCAATAGATCTATCTTTAGGATTCGCGTCAATTAGGGTGTCTGTTCCCTAATTCTTAGATTACCAGACTTAATAAAAAGGGGCATATTCGATTTCGATAATTCAACCATAGAATGTTCATTAGTTTAATTACTTATGTTTATTTCGTAAAATATTCATAAAAATTGCGCATGTATTCTTAGCCCAAAAATGTAACGAGTAAAAGGGAATCAAATGAACTCACACATATAAATATTGTAAAACAGTTAATAAAGCATTTGCATGTATTCTCAGCCCAAAAACGTAAAGAGTAAAAAGGGAGCAAATGAACTCACCTAATGTATTTTGTAGTAAAAATACATATGACTATATTGAACAACGGAACAATGCAGGGTTGGCCTCGGATTCACGAACCTATATTATTTGTGGATATATTAATACACGTAATCGTAATCGATCAATTATATATATTTTTTTGTTATTAATAATATACTTGTTTTACTATATGTTATTTAGATAATTTTAATATATTTAGTTTATATGTTTTATATAATTATTACTTATTATTAATAATATAAACTATATATTAAGGTTTAGTATATATTTATATATTAATTGATATAGTTTAGCTAATATCTTTTTAGTAATAAAAGTATAACTTAATGTATTTTTATATAAAAGTATCTTTTTATGATAATATTGATAGTTTTAGTGATAACAAAATATTAATTTTATAAGAACGATAATAATGATAACAAGTTTAATAATAATGATACTAATGATTATGTTAATAATAATAATGATAATATTCATAATACTACTCATGTCACTAACAATAATAATAATGATAACTAATACCTACATTACAATAATTACATTAGTAATGTTAATAATAATAATAATAGTTTTAAGACTTATAATTATGATAATAACACTAATAGACTTAGTGATATTAATTAGTAATAACAAAAATGATAATAATATTAATCCTATTGTTTATATTAACTTAAACAACAACAAATCAATAATAATAATAACAATTACAATGACAATAATAATAATAATAATAATAATAATAATAATAATAATAATAATAATAATAATAATAATAATAATATAATAATAATAATATAATAATAATAATAATAATAATAATAATAATAATAATAATAATAATAATAATAATAATAAAACAAGAACTACCTCATGGAGTTTTTTTAAGAAAAAGACAGCCCTTGTAGGGGCTCGAACTCGCGACTACCAAAATACTCTTCAACACCTTAACCAGTTGGGCTGTGCCCGCTTTTCTGTTTTATACTCACTGTTATATTATATAACCCGAAATTTCGTAACCTTCATCGTCTTTATAAGTTATATTGATCCAATAATCATCCATAACTCAAATAACGAATTTATGATTTTAATTACAACTTATAAACGACCACAAAAACTAACAAAGGTGTTCTTGAAAATAAAAAAAAATATAAAACGAGAAAAAAAATAAACACAGCTATATTACTGCCGTCGGTATTTAAAAAAAAATGATTTTCGAATTCGAGCTCGTTTTAGATAAATGTTATAACACAAAATAGGTTGGAAATACTTCCTAGAATCTTTTCAAATCATCAATTGATCCAAATACGATAACACGACTTCGAATTTTACAATGAACGACACGTTGACTTTTCTTAAACTTTGACTCCAAAAATTCAATTTCAATAAAAGGATTTGGAAGCTGATTATTTTAAGACAGCTTGAGTAAAAGACTCCTAACATAACTGCGTTGTTAGATTTTGAAAAGTAGTTCGAATTGAAATTTTGACTGAAAAGTTGTCATGAGCAGGGAAGAAAGAAAAAAAAAATTTGTGTCCATATTTATTTCTGTTTCCTGTTCGATTATTGCTAACCCCTCATTATCTAATGGAGAAAGGAATAAAAAATATACATCTTAATCAAATAATTGGAGCTGTAAATTCGCTTGTTGTATATCGATGGTGGTTGACACCATGTACTTGGACAAGAACAAGAAGACAGAAAGAGGAAAAAAAAGTAAAATAAATAAATCTGTTGGGTAACATAAATCACGGGTTTAATATACATAATGTCACGAGTAAACAGCAGGTAGGAGAAAAAAAAATAAAAAAAAAAATTTGATGGAGATGGATACAGACATTTATATCAGTACATGTATTTATATGTCTGTATAACTGTAATTAAATCTGTATTTATATATCTCTTTATAGATTACTAGTATAATTTATCTTACTAATTAATACTTATAATTATAAAACTTATAACAATATTAATAATAATAATAGTACTAATTATAACAGTAATAATATTATTAATGATAATAATAAAATTAGTAATAATATTACTATAACCACTTATATATATCAATTTCACATCTATAGATTATATAATATAAAAAATATATTAATAATACTAGTATTGATAGTAATAGCAACAATTATATTTATACTTGTATATGTATTATTACTTATGTAATATTTATTAATCATATAATATATTATATAATAACTTTTATTGAATACTTACTATTTATACATTTTATATATATTACAATATTCATACATAGAAATTATATATATAGATTCATTTTAAAGTATAACATAATTATTTTGTATTTTATTTTTAAATATTTGGTTTAAATTATGTTTTATTATTTACAATTATTATCTATCATTACCTTTACATATATACTTATGTTTATATATATATATATATATATATATATATATATATATATATATATATACATACATATTTATTTACAACCAATTTGTCCGTGAATCGTCGAGAATAGTCAAAGGTCAAATGATGTCATGAATTAGTTTAAAAAAAATTTTGAAACTCGATTTAATAGACATTGCTTATCGTGTCGAATTCGTATGAAGATTGAGTTTAAATTTGGTCAGAAATTCCCGGATCATCACACAATCGTACTTTTCAAGGGGTTCACGATGTTGCGCAGCAAGGGAGGGTCCTACACTTAACATTGAGTTTACCTATTTATGATTTAACAAAGCAAATGAATTGTGTCGATGGTGATTTGGGCTATATGGTTAGCAAGGAATAAAGTGATCTTTAAAGGGGGATTATTAGTGTTGGGCTTCTTTAGTAAGGGCGATCAAATTCAAGATTTTATAATGGGCGTCCGCGTACAACTTATGAACTTCCTATTATCTTTGAATATGGAATTCTCAGTCCATGGCTAATGTTAAAATCAATTCAGGTTGTATCATTATGTAACATCGTAATTTTGGGCTAGTGTAGTGGTTACATCAAGTGCTTGGCTTGGCACTTGTGACTCAAGTCGATAAGTCATTATAAATTCATTGGAGGATTCTTTTTAGATCTATGGGATCTTCACATCTTGTTGAAGTACATTTATTAATTTAAATTATGTTTTGGATTAGGGAATTAGGGATTAGGGTTAACTATGTAATTTTATTGTATGTGTGACGTTCCTATCCAGAGAGTTACTTATAAATCTTTAATAATGGACAAGATTAAAGCTGGATTTTTCATCTAAGGGTTTAGGCTTTGACACCTAGGATTTTTCACATGAGAGTGGTGTATTTAAAGTTTTGTTATAATAGATAAAAATAGATATGAAAATTATTATGTGGTCCGGTGGCGGCCCAATGGTCCGTTTGTCCGGTGGTGGTTAAGTTATCAGGTGGTCCGGTGGCGGTCCGGTGGCAGTCCAATGGGCCATTTGTCTGGTGTTGATCCGGTGTTGGTTCGGTTTCCTGGAGGTGGTTTGGTCGTTCAGTGGTGGTTTGGTGGTGGTTCGGTGTTCTTGTTGTGCTCTATTAGTGGTCCGGTGCGGTTATCCGGTAGTGGTTCTTTTTTCCAATGGTGGTTCAGTTGTCTTATGGTCATCCAGTGCTCTGGTCGTGGTCTGATAGTGGTCAGGTGGTGGTTCGGTGGTCGGTGGTGATCTTGTGTCTTGTTTTGCTCTAGTGGTGGTCCGATGGTGGGTTGGTTGTCCGGTGGTGGTTCAGTCCTCCCATTTAAATTCTTTTATTTTTAATTTTTATCTTAAAATGTAACATTTCTTATAATATTTTATGACTTCTTTTATTTGTTCTTGACTACTTCTCACTTTTGCTTAACCTATTCTACAATATTTTATTTAAAATCTTTTTTTTACTTCTTTGTTTTAACTCTTTTTTCGTACATTTTTTCTACTCCCACACTTGCTATTAAATAACAAGAATATTCAAATTATGTTGATTTTAAGTATTTTAATTATTGATTTGAAACATATTTTTTCTTTAATTTTGTCAAGAATTAATAATGTTAAGTATCTAATTTAAAACATAAGTTGTGTACAACAAATAACTGGCTCATGTGCATTTTCCCTCTGTAATGTTGACAAACAAATTCATTTAGGCGGGCAATTCCCCACCCCATTTACCAAAAATATTTTACATCCCTTCAATTTTACATCCATCTAAATATTTACATCCCTCCAATAAAAAATGCACGAACATACAGTCGTTACCTTCACTACCTGATGCAATTAAGGTTCCCCAAATCCCTTATTTCCTATCCACACTTTAACAAACTCCAAATCCTTAACAATTCGTCTACAATTTTCTAAACCTAAACAATCCGTTATCCGTTACTCACAAACCTAATTTGATTGATGATATTAGGGTTCATATAATTGATGACACTTTAAAAAGGAAGCAATTACAAAATTCCATGAATTCCTAAACGAATTGTTCTTTGCTCTGGATGAAGGCTCTAGATATTTTTTTTTCCAGTTGCATCACTTGATTTTACTCTGCGATTGCTGCGTATTTGAATCTCCTCTTGTCTTCAAAAGGTAGATATCGTGTTCCATTTTTTTTTTTGAAAGGCAAACCTACAATTTACACACGAAACCACGAATATTTACATCTCACTGCCTCAAGTGAGGCTTGAACCCACAACCTCGTGGTTGAAGGGTTCCTCTCATACCGCTAGGCCAAGGGCCCTTTGGTGATATCGTGTTCCATTTGCTTTTATGTTACTGTTTTTCAATGAATTTAAAGGTTTTTCCCCAAACTATCCCCTTGCTTTCTTGGCTCTGGATTATCATCTTTATCGAGTGATTTTCGTTAAAAAAAAATTTTCTTTGCAACAACCGTGTGACGACCCGGAAATTTCTAACCAAATTTAAACTTAAACTTTATATGATCTCGACACGATAAGCAAAGTCTGTAATGTTGAGTCTCAAAAATTTTGAAACTATATTCATGTAATCAATTACCCTTTGACTGTGCTCGACGATTCACGAACAATTATTTGTAAACAACTAAATATATATATAATTATAAATGTAAGTAGTAGAAATTATAAAAATGTTATTAACTCATTAAAATTAAAAATGTAAAATATTATACAAAATAAGTTGTTACTAAAATAAATCTATGTATAAATGATTTCTATAATAATTATTATCATATGTATATTGGAATATATATATAAAAGTTATAGATATTATATGTCGAAATTTATTTTAATAAAAGAAAATAACATATCAAGTAAATATATATATAATACTTATAAATATATAAGACAATTATATTTAATATACAAACACATATTGTATAATGTATTTATATTAAAATAAATAAATAATATTCAACATATGTTATATGTGGTACAATTATAATATATACTATTAATATGTTAAATATAATTATACATTAAAAATATGATTGTTATATTAATATTACTATTATTACTTTCATTATTATTGTTAATGTTAATATTAATATTTGTATCATTAATATTATTATTTCTAATACAAGATATATATATATATATATATATATATATATATATATATATATATATATATATATATATATATATATATATATATATATATATATATATATATATATATATATATATATATATATATGAAATTGGGTATGAATAAGTTTATATATATAAATTGATATATTATTATTAATATTATTGTTATTATTAATAATATTAGTATAATTAGTATTATTGTTATTAACAATATTATTTTTATACATTTATGGTAATTGTTATCATTATCATTAGTAATATTATTATTACTATTATATTATTATAATTTTGTATTATTATTATTATTATGTATAATATTAAGAGCATTATTTTTATAGTTATATTTATTAATAATATTAATTATAATCTATAAAAATAAATATATAAAGAGATATACATATATAGTGATATATAAATACAAATAGATATATATATATATATATATATATATATATATATATATATATATATATATATATATATATATATATATATATATATATATATATATATATATATATATATATATATATATATATATATATATATGCCGTTATATATAGATATATTTATTAGGAAATCAGTATTATTATTCATTATAATTATTATTATTATTATTATTAGGTTTATTTATATTTACTAATTATTAATATTAATATTAATTATAAATAAAAATTACATACAAAATCAACTTTCTGTTTTGCATTACGATCGTACTATTATATTTCCTTGTTTCTGTCTCCCATTTGTTACTAGTAGAGATTTGGATTCACAGATACAACCAAAATCTATTGAGAGTCAATATCAAGCTTTTATTTTATATTTTTTTTCTGTACGATTGTTTCCTGTCAAATTCATGTCGACACCATAATCCTTATATCACAATCGACAACTTGTGATTTTATTGAACTCATTCAATTTACTATCAACAATTAGCAATTATAACTGATAAATTAAACAGTTTTTTTTTTAAAAAAGCTCGATATCCTCTGTTATTACTCAAAACATCAAAAGCCCGATTTCATATTAGATTTCAAAATGTAAAAATGCAGAAATGTTGAGAATCTTGTACTCACACTATCTGCAAAGTTTCAATCTTCAATTCATTGAATTGAAATCGAATTTTGAAGTCCAAGTTTTGAAATCAAAAGTCAAACAAATCGTTCATCGCAAAATTCGTAATCGTTTTGATATCTCCAATCAAATTTATGATTTTAATAGTTTCTATGAACGATTTACAAACTATTTCATGTTATAATCATAGCTTAAAACATTCGAAATTGCTTAATGAATTTTTTTTCTTTTCCAAAACAGCGACGGGACACAACAGTTTTTTTTTAATTTTTTTTCGTTTTCAATTGATAATATCACTTGATATTGATTTGTTATTATTTTTTAAAAAAATCTAAAAATGTTTGATTCATAGTTTAGATTTTTGAGGTTCATGGATCGTTTGTAAAATTAAAGAAGAAATAGAACACAAAATAATACGAGTTATATACATTAAAAGGTGATTTAAAACAGAAAAGTGAAGACAGTCGAATGGTTATGGGGTGTTGTGGGTATTCAGGAGGTCTCGAGTTCGATCCTGCTTGATTCAATTTTTTTTAAAAGGGTTTCTAAGGTAGTTTTCTTTTCTTTTATTATTATTATTATTATTATTATTATTATTATTATTATTATTATTATTATTATTATTATTATTATTATTATTATTATTATTATTATTATTATTATTATTATTATTATTATTATTATTATTCTTGTTATTATTATTATTATTATTATTATTCTGATTATTATTAATAATGTTATTATTATTAGAATTATAATAATTATTATTATTATCATTGTCATTATTGTTATTATTATTATTATCATTAATTATTATTATTAATTACTATTATTAACTATATGATTATGATCATGATTATTATTATTAAAATGTATTATTAGTATTAGTATCATTTTATAATTATTAGTTTTATTAATATTGACATAAGTATTATTATTAATATCATCATTTTCATTAATATGATTATCATTAACAAGTACTGTTATTATTAAAAATTAATACAATTATTACTAAAAGTATCATTACTTTAAATCTATATTTTTTTTTATAAAAACTATTATTAATACGATCATTATTATTATTAGTAGTATGAAAATTATTATTATTATCATTATAATTATTCTAGTGTTATTATAACTAGTATTTTGTAAACAAAAAGAGTAATTATATAAAAATATATTTAACACCCATAATTTAAACATATTAATACTTTTATTTATCTAAAATATACAAAATAAATAAATAATAAAATATATAAGTTATTAATAAAAAAATTATCACTAATAATAATATAAATATTTGTTCGATTACGATTATATGTATTAATGAATATACAAATGATATAGGTTCGTGAATCCAAGGCCAACCCTGCATTGTTCATTGTCGTCGTATGAATATTTTTACTATAAAATATTGTATAGTGAGTTAATTTGATTCCCTTTTACTCTTTACATTTTTGGGACTGAGAATACATGCACTGTTTTTATAACTGTTTTATTAAATGCTTTTGCAATCTATTTTTTTTACTGAGAATACATGAAATGCTTTTATAAATGTTTGGCGAGATAGACACAAGCAAAACATTCCTCGAATGAATTATTATACAGATGAGAGGTTCTGTTGATTATTATATCTGAATTAGTTGGACGTTATAATTGCCACTAATTGATGTGAATATTTTCCCCTGATTATTATAGCTTGGTAACCTAAGAATTAGGAAACGGGTATGACCCCTAATTCACGCGAATCCGAAAGGTAGCTACCGGGTTTAACACCCCCACCCAGAATGTTCACTAGACGGAAGAGCTAGTGGGCATGGTGTTTAGTACTTCGAGGTTTATATATTGTTACAGACTGAAAGTTCTGTTTATTTTGGGGATATGATTGATGCGCATTAAATGTTAAGTTCGGTTACCAAGCCAAGCAAAGAAAGCAAAGTGAATGTTATATATCGAGAGAATGAATTTTTATACACAGGTTATGTGTATGATATTTTGTACACGAGATATGTGTACGGTTATGATAAAATTTTGAAAAATGATTTCGTACAAGAGATATGTGTACTGTATTTAAAAGAAATCGCATGTACATTACAGGTGGGTGTAGGATTCGGGCCCATTTGTACCATGCATATTTAAATCTTGTGGTCTATCAAAATGATGAATTTTATTGTTTACGATAAACCTATGAACTCACCACCCTTTTGGTTGACACTTTAAAGCATGTTTATTCTCAGGTATAAAAGGAATCTTCCGCTGTGCATTTTCTCATTTTAGAGATATTACTTGGAGTCATTCATGACATATTTCAAAAGACGTTGCATTCGAGTCGTTGAGTTCATCAAGAATATTATTAAGTCATTTATAGTTGGATATATTATGAAATGGTATGCATGTCGTCAACTTTCGATGTGATGAAAGTTTGTCTTTTAAAAACGAATGCAATGTTTGTAAAATGTATCATTTTGAGTTCAAATACCTCGCAATGAAATCATCTATTATGTAACATTTATAATCGATATGAACGGGGCATTTCAGTTGGTATCAGAGCGGTGGTCTTAGCGAACCAGGTCTTGCATTAGTGTGTCTAACTGATAGTTATTAAGATGCATTAGTGAGTCTGGACTTCGACCGTGTCTGCATATCAAAAGTTTTGCTTATCATTTTTAGTCGGAAATTATCTGCTTATCATCCTTAGAAAATTACCTGCTTATCATTCTTAGTCTAGACACATCTTACTGCATTGATTGCATGAATAGTGTATAGACAAAATTCATATCTTAGCGTATCTGTTACTGAAAACTTTTCCTGACATATTCCGTAAATTCCTCCGTAATCTACGAAATCTTTTGTTCTATATATATATATATATATATATATATATATATATATATATATATATATATATATATATATATATATATATATATATATATATATATATATTCTATGTAATTAGAATACCATCCGATAGCCGGAAATCATTTCATATCAAAAAATCCTATATTCAATCGTACGAAATGGAACTCGCCACTAGTTCAAGTCCCTCGGATTCTGATATGGATTTCTACATGAACTTCGAAAGCAGTGTAACCGGAATAGATCAACCAATCAGCCATCACCAATTCTGGATGAAATGGGGATGGGTTCGTAGTCGACTTAATCAATGAAGACGTGAAGAAGGCGATCCCTTCCACCAACCGAATTCACCTCTTGGTGAAGAACCTGAAGCACTTACCGACGAACATGTCCGAAACACCATATTCACCCTCATTGCCAGGATATCTCGCAACAATTATATGATATCCCAAATTCTGAACCATATTCATCCGCTTGTTCCAACCGCCAATCATCCCGGAATAATAGAAGAAGTCAACGAGCTTCGTGCTCGAATAGTGACTTTGGAAAATATGATGCACAACTTGCAGGCATCACAGACAGCACCATCCGTACCAGCACCACCACCAGCACCAGTAGTACCACCAACAACAACATCTGCATGACACGTCTCAACATCATAATCTATACCTTGAATATAATCCTCGTTCTACATATCGTTCTACGTACTGTTCTACACCATCTAGCTTGTTCTACATATCTCTCTACATCAATACGCCTCATGGAATATTCACAATAATAACCGATGAAGTATTGATTTATAACTTCATTGGAGAAATATTAGGCGGCGATTATGTAATCTCTAAAGTTTTAGAGATCATTTATTCTAGTTCTAACTGAAAAATCAAATGAGATTAATATCATATTAACTCATTAAATTTATATTACATCTGAAGAAAATATATATATGTAAGTAAATTTTCATAAAGATTGTAAAAATTCTTTCGTACAAATTGTTAATGGTGAAAATATTTTAACGGGTAGGTAATACCCGAGGAATATTTAGATTTCACATTAATAAGTTACACTGTACATTCTTTCAAATCTGATTCAACAGTCATTTACTATCCTACTTACATCCACAGATTTACGTATCCGTTCACCGCAGAACAATCATTTCTTTGAATTTCATATTTGGATTTTGACATATCAGAATCCAACAAGTGGCATAATGAAGAAAACATTGAACAAAATAAAATTTGTTAGAAATAAATAAATTAATTATGAGAAATTCTGTTAAGAATCCACGCTAACAAAATCCTAGCTAACTGTTCCTAGCTAACTGTTAATTCCTTATTACATTTATTTATCGTAATTTATTTATCGCAATATTAATTCTCGCAATTTTATTTATCATCATTTAATTTCTGTTATTTATTTTACGCATTTTAAATATCGTCGGATAAATCGGGACACATATACAATGTTTTGACATATCATATCGACGTCATCTATATATATTATTTGGAATAACCGTAAGTCACTCTGTATTGCTGTAATGCTCGAGTTAGCATATAAAGGGTCGAGGTTGATTCTAAAATAATATATATACTTTGAGTTGTGATCGAGTTTGAGACATGTATACAATGGGTCACGACACGTATTAATTAATTCGAATATAATATATTAAACTATATATGAATTATTGAACTACTAACTATGGACTACTAACTGTGGACTACTAACATTGGACAATTAAAATGAATTAAAATATTGATTATAACATATGAAACTAAACATTTCTTCAAGTTTGTCACTTGATTTCATCTTAAACCTCATTTGTATCTTGACGATTACAATCTGCGTTCAAACCTTTCATGATTCTTGAAAACACCTCAATCGAGAGGATGAACCAACCGCACTTCATCTACGGAAGGAAAGATTTATGCATATAGTTATGCAACTGAAAAACTCTCGGAAACTGAGTAAACGTTTAACACGTAGCTGTGCTAATTCCTTTAGCGTTATTATTACCGAAAATAACTTTGCAACTCCTGTTCGAGATAGTCAGTTTTGTCACAGCTCCAGCTAGTCAACTTCGACTTTTCGTTCGAATCAACCTTATTATAACTTTGATATATACGTTTGCCATTGTTATTGTTACCGAAAAACCTTTTATATTCTGCAATATTACCAACAGACGTACCAGCAACCTCGTTGCTCCTTGGCTTAAATTTCTCCGAAAAATTTCTATACTTATTTATTGAAACCCTATCATGTACTCATTGACATCTTGTAACGATAGTTGCAATACCAAATACCGGGAAGCATTAATCATTAATTCTCGAATTTCGCAGCGTTCCTACGTCAACAGTTATATACCTATATATAACGTATATCTTCTGGACTGATGAATTTCAATCTCTGAATTCCTGAAAAGCACTCTAGCTTACGAATCAGATCTCTGAGTTCTGAAAAAGCTGATGAAGCAGCGAAAAATGAAGACTGTTTAAACAGTCAAAAGTTTGATAATAAAGAGCGACATATTGAAAAAGCTCAAAAGTTTTGACACTGAAAAACGAATTGAGCAAACCATGAAGAAGGTTGAGGACAAAACACAAGGACTAAACTTGTACATAAAGAATCTTGATGATTATGTTTATGATGAAATCTTTAGCGATTACCTTGTTCCTTAATCATTCTAAATCATTGTGAATGAATTTCTTCATCACACTTTGATTCTAGAATTATATGATATCATGGTATCTTTCATTATAAATATCCTCAATATTTTTGAAGATCTCTTCATAAATATTCTTATCCGATATTATTTATCTCTCCGAGCTATCCGTGTTACATCATAAAAGAATCTGTTTTAGTTTCTAAAATTCTGAAAAAAATCGAATTTGAATTATGAATGTTTTGAAGTAATGTTGGAAATTGATGCATGAGTTAGTATAGTATAATGACACTCGATCAACGTGATTATATTACAGTAAGTCATGCTGAGTTTCTATCTTTTTCCTTGAATTCTGGTAATTTGACAAGTCAGATTGTGCTATTACCATTTCTTTCTTAGAACATTAACTATGTTCATATCTACGAATTCTGGACCATTATTCGCTTGACTTAAAGTCGGGAAGAGAAAACAAAAGGATGGAACTCCAAAACATAAAGGTTTGGAGTTCTTAGTTGCACCCTGGTAACTAAGCTTTAACGTTATAATGATAAATACCCCATTCGTTTTAATACACGCAAACCAACGTGTCCTAAACTCAAATAACACACGTCTGTTAAAAGGCTAGTGCTCTAGCTCGGACGGGGATGTCAAGCCCTATGGATCCATATACTGTTATTCGCGCCCACCAGTCCATATCCTATGTACTGGCAGCTACTAGTTACCAAAGCTAAGGGATTTTCAGTTCAAACTCAGTGTAGAATTAAGTATGTACTTGTATCCATTGCGTTTAAAATAAATTGCATGTATTCTCAGCCCAAAAATATATATTGCAAAAGTAATTAAAAAGGGAGCAATGAAACTCACCTTAGCAGCACATAAAGTCGTTCACCGAAATGTGATCGAAACTTGGAATACCAAATAACCGTAGATCTCAACCTAGAGAACATATGTTGGTCAATAAATATCTATCAAGCTAGGTCTGGTCATAGTGTATCACAATCCTAATGCTCGAGATCGACATACAAAAGTTATCCAAAGTCGTTTCAAAAAGTCAATTTTGATAATAGTTCAACAAAATGAGACGTGCTTTATATAAGAATTCATTTACTCGGCTGGTAATATTTAAAAAATCTATTTTATCAATCTCGTAAACAAGTTGTTTAAATCTTAATTGCAGATTCAAAAGCAATTTCAATTAATGTCAATCATAATTCAGTTGATCATATCTTTTAATCCGTTCATCGAAACTATTCGATATCTAAATGAAAAGTTATTGATTTTTCGCCAGCTTTTCAAAAACATGCATATCATATACCTTTTATCAGTAATATATGTATTTAATTCGTGATTCATCATAAACTGTTTAGCGAAGAAATTTAGCATACAAGCATGCATAAATATATATACTCGAGCACTAGACATGGATACACAATTAATATATAAAAGATAAGAAATGAATGCTCACATATCAATATTGTGATTCAATATTGTAGGAAAGTACGTAGATGCAACGGAGATGATAAACACTAGGTTTGACTTGCAAACAATACCCATGAACATTACCCATAACTTCCATAGCTATAACCCATAATTACATTAGCTCTATCCCTCTCATAAAACTCATTTTGAAATAGCTCGCTCATGACCTCGTCGTAGTATTTTATGTATAAATAATAATAATACTTACTTGTTAATTAATATTAATAATAATAATAATAATAAATAATAATAATAATTATATATATATATATATATATATATATATATATATATATATATATATATATATATATATATATATATATATATATATATATATATATATATATATATATATATATATATTACAGAGAGTGAGAGAGATATTGAGAAAGGATGTAAAACATTCGGCAGAAAAACTGGAGCATTTATAGTACTTTTGCTGAAACTGAACCCCATGCGATCGCATGGGTTTTATGCCTATTTCTCATACGATTGCATGGCCCCAAAATCCAGCTCACAATTTTTTTAACTTTTAGCTTGTCGACATATTTTTATATAATATATATAATATATTTAATTTAAATAATTAAATATATATTATATTAAATTCACGTGCATAGTTGACTTGCAATTTTTGTTCCGATAAGTCGTACGTTGTCACTCGACTTATGTCCCGGTTTCGGTTTTTCGAACGTCCTTTCGTACACTAAGAAAACTGGCACTTTACATTTCGTGACTCGTACCTTTGTCAAAATATAGATTTAAATTATTCAAAAACTATACCACTTGAGATATAACTTATACAATTGAGTATTTTGGTCATTTACTTCTATAAATCAATGGCTCGTTATCTAACAAAGTATATTTAATAATATTGTTTTAAATCAAAACGTTTTGTAACCAAGTTAATATTTAAAAACACTTTTTAAATATACGTCGCAAGTTATTCATATATCTAATTCCAACAGTTAATATTTCTTATTATTGTATGTGTCCAAATTACATTATTTAAACTAACACTTTACCATTTATTTCGAATATCGTTAAAAATGAACGATTTCCCAAATCAACGTGGACCTCACAACAGAGACTCGTAATAATATCATAATCTTTAAGGGACTCAATAAATATCTTTTAATTCAATCGTTTGGTATAATCTTTTAACTCTGTAGTTAAATATATCAATCAGATAATCAAACCAATAAGGTTAATGCACAGTATCGTTTTCATAACACTTTGTTACATTTTCAAGTTATAGTATATATATGTATCTATTTACATATATTTGTTCGCGAATCATTGAGAACAATCGAAGGGTATTTGAATAGTTCAAGAATTTTAGGATTCAACTTCATAGACTTTGCTTATCGTGTCAGAAACTTTAAAGATTAAGTTTAAATTTGGTCAGAAATTTTCGGATCATCACAGTACCTCCCCGTTAAAGAAATTTCGTCCCAAAATTTGAGTGAGGTCGTCATGGCTAACAATAAAAATGTTTTTATGATGAATATGAGTTGATAAATAGAATTTTTATCACCGTTGAATAATATGGATAAAACAATTCAATTACTCGAAGCGTATGAGGGAAGTTATCGTAATAGAGTGAAATGGAGAATATAGATGCGTCTTATCTCTTGACGTAGTAATGATTGATTTCCGGAATTTAAGCAATAGAAAATCTTCATAATCTAAATAAGATTTGATTCTTCAGAATTTGCGAAAATTAGGATTTTCTTTGATTAAATGCGTAATCTGCCTCGATTGCTATGTCTGATATTTTGCTATAAATTAACCACTTCTGTTTCAGTATTTTCACCACTCCTACATCTTCTTCCTCATTTCATACTTCCAAAAGATTGTGAAATGCTTCATCCAGTTCTGATTCTTGATATACTCCTAACTTTCATATCTGTCATTCTTCTTTTTCATCTAACACCAAAGGAAGTTATTTTCTTCTATCATTACCTTGGGGTTATAGTGTTTCTCATTCTCCCGTGTCTTTATATTACTATACGCATTGATATACACTATTTGTAATTTCGGGGTTGTTATAGGGCTTTATATTTTCCATTATATTTCGGAGCTTCATGCTTTCATTTTCTCTTCCCGACTTTAAGTCAAGCGAATAATGGTCTAGAATTCGTAGGTATGGATTTTGAAATGAACATAGTTAATGTTCTAAAAAGGAAATTGTAATGGCACGATTTTGATTTATCAAATTATCAGAATATCTGGAAAAGACCGAATCATCAAGAAAATATTTTCTTGATACTCTTAGAGGTTAAATAGAATACCAGAGTCGTGTAACATGGTACATGATGATGGTATGGTCTGTGAATCGTCATGTCCCATTTAGAAACTCAGCATGACTTACTGTAATATAATCACGTTGATCAAGTGTCATTATATTATACTAACTCATGCTTCAATTCCCAACACTACTTCAAAAACATTCATATTTTAAACTTGAAGGTTTCAGAATTTAGAAACTAAAATAGTTTCTTTTATGATATAATACAGATGGTGCAAAGAGATAAATTATTTCAGATAAGAATAATTATGGAAATATCTTCAGAAATATGAAGGATATTTATAATGAAAGATACGATGATATCTTAAAATTTCTAATATCAGAGGATGATGAAGAATATTGTCCGCAAGGGTTTAGAGTCAGGAGCAAGGTATTCGTTAATGACTTTAGCAGATACTGAATCATTTGGATTCTTTAAAGGTAGATTTAGTCTTTGTGATTTATCCATAGCCTCCTTCATACTTTGCTCAATTCGTTTTTCAGTTCCAAACCTTCTCTTTTTCTGAGCTTTGCCAACACACTATTCTTTATCATCAAACTTTTTACTGTTAAGGTCGTTTACAGTTTTTGCTGCTTCATCAGCATCTTTCAAAATTTCGAGAACTAGTTCGCAGTTTAAGGTGTTTTTCAGAAACTTCACATTCGAAGTGTGTAAGTCTAGGAGATAGACGTTATATGTATATATATAACTGTCGGCGTAAAATTGCTACGAAATTCAAAATACTGATTGTTAATTCCCAGTAGTTGGTATGACAATTGTTGTTACAAGTTGTAGATGAGTACTTGATAGAGTTTCAATGAATAAGTATCGTGATTTTTCGGAGAGGCTTAAAGATCAATGAAGTTGTTGATAAGTTTACTACTAATGTGGCAAGATATGAAAGATTTCCCGGTAAAAATGATGAAGGGGTAATCGTTATAATAAGGCTTATTCGAATGAACAATTGAAGGTGATTTGCTGGAGTGGTGACAAAACTGTCTATTTTGAAAAGGGATTGAAAAGTTATTTTAGCTAATAAATGCCAAAGGGTCTGACACGGATACGTGTTAAACTATGACTTTGATTTCGAGGGTTTTTTTTTTGGGTACAAGACTGCGGTAACATGTGGTTGGATCATCATCTCGATGATTCATTATTTGAAGTGTCTTCAGGAATTTCGAGGGATTTGAACATAGATTGTAATCGTTAATATTCATATGATGTTCTAGGAATTTGAATGATACAAATACTTTTCTGGGTTCTATGATGTTCTAGCACAATTTTGAAGTCAAAGTATAGCTTCGAAAGATGTAGGAATCTAAGAATGATGTCTTTTGTTAAATCTTGACTTGGATTTTGATTTGTCAAAATCAAAATATGTAATCAAATTTGGATGAGGATGGTTGCTTTAATTTTTATAAAAGAATATATATTGTTGTGAAAGTAGTGAGTATAGTTGATGATTTGTTGAATCAGAATCGAAGAATGTAACATATTAATTGTGAATTTATATATTTCTCTGGTATTACCTACCCGTTAAAATATTCTCACCATTAACAGTTTGTACAAAAGAATTTTCTTAATTACAATCTTTATGAAAATATACCTGCATATATATTTTCCTTAGATGTAACCATGGATTTAATGAGTTAACATAATATTAATCTCATCTGGTTTTCGACTAGGCCTAGAATATATAATCTCTAAAACTTTTAGAAACTACATATTCTCTGCAAAATATTTCTTCAATGAAGTTATGAATCAATACTTCATCGTTTGTTGTTGTTGGTATTCCTTGGTGTCTATGGTGCGTATGACGTTGATGTTCGAGGTACAGATTGTGATGTTGAGGTGTGGGATGCGGATGTTGTTGTTGGTGGTGGTGATGGTATTGTTGGTGTTGCTGATGGTGGTACTGTTACTGCCGGTGCTGCTGCTGGTGCTTGTAACCTTTGCACCACATTCTCCAAAGCCACTACCCGAGCGCGAAGCTCGTTGACTTCTTCTATTACACCGGGGTGATTGTCGGTTCGGATGAGTGGACGAATAAGATCTAGAATTTGAGATAATATATAATCGTGACGAGACACTCTGGAAATGAGAGAGAAAATGGTGTCTCGAATAGGTTCACCGGTAAGTGTTTCAGGTTCTTCGCCAAGAGGGCAATGTGGTGGATGGAAGGGATCACCTTCTTCTTGTCTCCAATGACTAAACAGGCTATGAACCCATCCCCAATTTATCCAGAATAGGTGATGGCTGATTGGTTGATCCATTCCGGTTACACTGTCTTCGGAATTCAGGTGAATATCCATATCGGAATAGCTGTCGGAGTTTAAGGAATTCGAACTAGATACGGGATCCATCTTGTATAATTCGGGAGATGATTTTTGATATGAATTAGATTATAGAATTTAGTTTGGTATTCTTCAATACATAATTTACATATGTATATATAATACCAAATTCCATAAATCACGGAGAAATTTTCGGAAGGTGTCAGGAAAAGTTTACAGTAACAGATACGCTAAGATATGAATTTTTTTGTCTATACACTATTTATGCAATAAATGCAGGAAAATGTTTCTAGGCTTAAGAATGATAAGCATGTAATTTCCGACAAGAAATGATAAGCAAAACTTTTAACATGCAGACACGATCGAAGTCCAGACTTACTAATGCATCTTAACAACTATCAATTAGACACACTCATGCAAGACCTGGTTCGCTAGGACCAACGCTCTGATACCAACTGTGACGATCGCTCCAAATCCATATGGACGAACACGTCATTCATCGATTTCATTGCGAGGTATTTGACCTCTATATGATACGTTTTGTAAATATTGCATTCTTTTGAAAAGGCACACCATAAATGAATATTTAAATCAAAGATATTCGACATTTGATGATTTCTACATATAGACAATCACTGTAATATAATAGTTTACAATAGTACTTCCGTTGACAATGCAGTCAAAATAAGATACATGGTGATGATTTGGTGAATGCAACGTTTCCTTGAAAAATATGCCATGTAAGACTCCATGCACATAGCTTGTCTAACATATAAGCAAACAGCGGAAGACTTCTAGGGAACCTGAGAATAAACATGCTAACAAGTGTCAACACAAAGGTTGGTGAGTTCATAGTTTTAATGTTTTGCATAATCTGTACATAAAGGTGGATCACAAGATTTCAGTTGTTTCATCCAGAAACGTTTATCAAAAGTTTGTCAATAGATTCAACGTAACAGAGCACCCTGGTAACTAATCTTTAACGTTATAATGATAAATACCACATTCGTTTTAATACACGCAAACCAACGTGTCCTAAACTCAAATAACACACGTCCGTTAAAAGGCCAGCGCTCTAGCTCGGACGGGGATGTCAAGCCCTATGGATCCATATACTGTTATTCGCGCCCACCAGTCCATATCCTATGTACTGGCAGCTACTAGTTACCAAAGCTAAGGGATTTTCGGTTCAAACTCAGTGTAGAATTAAGTATGTACTTGTATCCATTGCGTTTAAAATAAATTGCATGTATTCTTAGCCCAAAAATATATATTGCAAACGCAATTAAAAAGGGAGCAATGAAACTCACCTTAGCAGCACATAAAGTCATTCACCGAAATGTGACCGAAACTCGGAATACCAAATAACCGTAGATCTCAACCTAGAGAACATATGTTGGTCAATAAATGTCTATCAAGCTAGGTCTGGTCATAGTGTATCACAATCCTAATGCTCGAGATCAACATACAAAAGTTATCCAAAGTCGTTTCAAAAAGTCAATTTTGATAATAGTTCAACAAATCGAGACGTGCTTTATATAAGAATTCATTTACTCGGCTGGTAATATTTAAAAAATCCATTTTATCAATCTCGTAAACAAGTTATTTAAATCTTAATTGCAGATTCAAAAGCAATTTCAATTAACGTCAATCATAATTCAGTTGATCATATCTTTTAATCCGTTCATCGAAACTATTCGATATCTAAATGAAAAGTTATTAATTTATCGCCAGCTTTTCAAAAACATGCATATCATATACCTTTTATCAGTAATATATGTATTTAATTCGTGATTCATCATAAACTGTTTAGCGAAAAAATTTAGCATATAAGCATGCATAAATATATATACTCGAGCACTAGACATGGATACACAATTAATATATAAATAATAAGATATGAATGCTTACGTATCAATATTGTGATTCAATATTGAAATGTCCCGTTCTTATTGATTAAAAACGTTCCATATTAATTGATTTCGTTGCGAGGTTTTGACCTCTATATGAGACGTTTTTCAAAGACTGCATTCATTTTTAAAACAAACCATAGCCTTTATTTCATAAATACTGTTTACACACGACCATTACATAATGGTTTACAATACAAATATGTTACATCGAAATCAGTTTCTTGAATGCAGTTTTTACACAATATCATACAAACATGGACTCCAAATCTTGTCCTTATTTTAGTATGCAACAGCGGAAGCTCTTAGTATTCACCTGAGAATAAACAAGCTTTAAATGTCAACAAAAATGTTGGTGTTATAGGTTTAACCTATATATATCAAATCGTAACAATAGACCACAAGATTTCATATTTCAATACACATCCCATACATAGAGATAAAAATCATTCATATGGTGAACACCTGGTAACCGACATTAACAAGATGCATATATATAAGAATATCCCCATCATTCCGGGACACCCTTCGGATATGATACAAATTTTGAAGTACTAAAGCATCCGGTACTTTGGATGGGGTTTGTTAGGCCCAATAGATCTATCTTTAGGATTCGCGTCAATTAGGGTGTCTGTTCCCTAATTCTTAGATTACCAGACTTAATAAAAAGGGGCATATTCGATTTCGATAATTCAACCATAGAATGTAGTTTCACGTACTTGTGTCTATTTTGTAAATCAGTTATAAAACCTGCATGTATTCTCATCCCAAAAATATTAGATTTTAAAAGTGGGACTATAACTCACTTTCACAGATTTTTACTTCGTCGGGAAGTAAGACTTGGCCACTGGTTGATTCACGAACCTATAACAATATATACATATATATCAAAGTATGTTTAAAATATATTTACAACACTTTTAATATATTTTGATGTTTTAAGTTTATTAAGTCAGCTGTCCTCGTTAGTAACCTACAACTAGTTGTCCACACTTAAATGTACAAAAATAAATCGATAAATATTATCTTGAATCAATCCACGACCCAGTGTATACGTATCTCAGTATTGATCACAACTCAAACTATATATATTTTGGAATCAACCTCAACCCTGTATAGCTAACTCCAACATTCACATATAGAGTGTCTATGGTTGTTCCGAAATATATATAGATGTGTCGACATGATAGGTCGAAACATTGTATACGTGTCTATGGTATCTCAAGATTATATAATATACAATACAAGTTGATTAAGTTATGGTTGGAATAGATTTGTTACCAATTTTCACGTAGCTAAAATGAGAAAAATTATCCAATCTTGTTTTACCCATAACTTCTTCATTTTAAATCCGTTTTGAGTGAATCAAATTGCTATGGTTTCATATTGAACTCTATTTTATGAATCTAAACAGAAAAGTATAGGTTTATAGTCAGAACAATAAGTTACAAGTCGTTTTTGTAAAGGTAGTCATTTCAGTCGAAAGAACGACGTCTAGATGACCATTTTAGAAAACATACTTCCACTTTGAGTTTAACCATAATTTTTGGATATAGTTTCATGTTCATAATAAAAATCATTTTCTCAGAATAACAACTTTTAAATCAAAGTTTATCATAGTTTTTAATTAACTAACCCAAAACAGCCCGCGGTGTTACTACGACGGCGTAAATCCAGTTTTACGGTGTTTTTCGTGTTTCCAGGTTTTAAATCATTAAGTTAGCATATCATATAGATATAGAACATGTGTTTAGTTAATTTTAAAAGTCAAGTTAGAAGGATTAACTTTTGTTTGCGAACAAGTTTAGAATTAACTAAACTATGTTCTAGTGATTACGAGTTTAAACCTTCGAATAAGATAGTTTTATATATATGAATCGAATGATGTTATGAACATCATTACTACCTCAAGTTTAGTAGGTAAACCTACTGGAAGTGACAATAAATGATCTAGCTTCAAAGGATCTTGGATGGCTTGAAAGTTCTTGAAGTAGGATCATGACACAAAAACAAGTTCAAGTAAGATTTTTACTCGAATTAAGATAGTTTATAGTTATAGAAATTGAATCAAAGTTTGAATATGAATATTACCTTGAATAAGAAAGATAACCTACTGAATATAACAAAGGTTTCTTGATCTTAGATGATTACTTGGAATGGATTAGAAAGCTTAGAAGTAAATTAGTAAACTTGAAGGGATTTTTGAAGTGTTCTTGAAGTGTTCTTCCTATGATGATTATAGCTTGATTATTGAAGTGATTTTTGATGAAGATGATGATTAACTACTGGAAAAATACGTTCATAATAGTGTGTGTGTGTGTTGAGAGAGAATTAGAAAGAGAATTGGAAGTGAAATGGAGTGAATGATGAGTGGTAATTGGTGAGTGGTGAGTGGGGTTAAAAGGAGTTCTAGTTAGTTGACTAGCTCATGGTAGAAGTTAAAATTGATTAGTCATACATGACATAATTAAGAGTGGAATCCCATGCTAGTTCCTATTGGTATATACTCATAGTAAGTACGTTTTGAAGCTGTGTATAATACGGGTAAGAATACGACTAGAATTCTTGATGAAAGAAAAGAATGGAAAAGTAACTGTAACCATTTTCGTTAAGTATGAGTGTTTTGATATATGTCTTGAAGTCTTCCAAAAGTATTTTAATACATCTAAATACACTACTTGTATATGCATTTTAACTGAGTCGTTAAGTCATCGTTAGTCGTTACATGTAAGTGTTGTTTTGAAACCTTTAAGTTAACGATCTCAATTAATGTTGTTAACCCATTGTTTATTATATCTAATGAGATGTTAAATTATTATATTATCATGATATTATGATATATTAATATATCTTAATATGATATATATACATTTAAATGTCGTTACAACGATAATCGTTTCATATATGTCTCGTTTCGAAATCCTTAAGTTAGTAGTCTTGTTTATATGTATATAACTAATTGTTAATATACTTATGGAGATACTTACTTATCATAATCTCATGTTAACCATATGTATATCCATATATATATCGTCATGTCATTTTTACAAGTTTTAACGTTCGTGAATCGCCGGTCAACTTGGGTGGTCAATTGTCTATATGAAACATATTTCAATTAATCAAGTCTTAACAAGTTTGATTGCTTAACATATTGGAAACATTTAATCATGTAAATATCAATCTCAATTAATATATATAAACATGGAAAAGTTCGGGTCACTACAGTACCTACCCGTTAAATAAATTTCGTCCCGAAATTTTAAGCTGTTGAAGGTGTTGACGAATCTTCTGGAAATAGATGCGGGTATTTCTTCTTCATCTAATCTTCATGCTCCCAGGTGAACTCGGGTCCTCTACAAGCATTCCATCGAACCTTAACAATTGGTATCTTGTTTTGCTTAAGTCTTTTAACCTCACGATCCATTATTTCGACAGGTTCTTCGATGAATTGGAGTTTTTCGTTGATTTGGATTTCATCTAACGGAATAGTGAGATCTTCTTTAGCAAAACATTTCTTCAAATTCGAGACGTGGAAAGTGTTATGTACAGCCGCGAGTTGTTGAGGTAACTCAAGTCGGTAAGCTACTGGTCCGACACGATCAATAATCTTGAATGGTCCAATATACCTTGGATTTAATTTCCCTCGTTTACCAAATCGAACAACGCCTTTCCAAGGTGCAACTTTAAGCATGACCATCTCTCCAATTTCAAATTCTATATCTTTTCTTTTAATGT
This sequence comes from Rutidosis leptorrhynchoides, assembly GCF_046630445.1. NCBI lineage: Eukaryota > Viridiplantae > Streptophyta > Magnoliopsida > Asterales > Asteraceae > Rutidosis > Rutidosis leptorrhynchoides. Next base: position 251,977,864 of record NC_092340.1, read on the forward strand.
TAGCGTAGCTCTTTTGTAGACTTTGGGCGGTTTTCAACCGTTGTTGAATTTGGATGATCTTCTCGGTAGTTTCTTGTATAATCTCCGGACCCGTAATCTGTCTATCCCCCACTTCACTCCAACAAATCGGAGACCTGCACTTTCTACCATAAAGTGCTTCAAATGGCGCCATCTCAATGCTTGAATGGTAGCTGTTGTTGTAGGAAAATTCTGCTAATGGTAGATGTCGATCCCAACTGTTTCTGAAATCAATAACACATGCTCGTAGCATGTCTTCAAGCGTTTGTATCGTCCTTTTGCTCTGCCCATCAGTTTGTGGATGATAGACAGTACTCATGTCTAGACGAGTTCCTAATGCTTGCTGTAATGTCTGCCAGAATCTTGAAATAAATCTGCCATCCCTATAAGAGATAATAGAGATTGGTATTCCATGTCTGGAGACGACTTCCTTCAAATACAGTCGTGCTAACTTCTCCATCTTCTCATCTTCTCTTATTGGCAGGAAATATGCTGATTTGGTGATACGATCAACTATTACCCAAATAGTATCAAAACCACTTGCAGTCCTTGGCAATTTAGTGATGAAATCCATGGTAATGTTTTCCCATTTCCATTCCGGGATTTTGGGTTGTTGAAGTAGACCTGATGGTTTCTGATGCTCAGTTTTGACCTTAGAACACGTCAAACATTCTCCTACGTATTTAGCAACATCGGATTTCATACCTGGCCACCAAAAATATTTCCTGAGGTCCTTGTACATCTTCCCCGTTCCAGGATGTATTGAGTATCTGGTTTTATGAGCTTCTCTAAGTACCATTTCTCTCATATCTCCAAATTTTGGTACCCACATCCTTTCAGCCCTATACCGGGTTCCGTCTTCCCAAATATTAAGATGTTTCTCCGATCCTTTGGGTATTTCATCCTTTAAATTTCCTTCTTTTAAAACTCTTTGTTGCGCCTCCTTTATTTGAGTAGTAAGGTTATTATGAATCATTATATTCATAGATTTTACTCGAATGGGTTCTCTGTCCTTCCTGCTCAAGGCATCGGCTACCACATTTGCCTTCCCTGGGTGGTAATGAATCTCAAAGTCGTAATCATTCAATAATTCAATCCACCTACGCTGCCTCATATTCAGTTGTTTCTGATTAAATATGTGTTGAAGACTTTTGTGGTCGGTATATATAATACTTTTGACCCCATATAAGTAGTGCCTCCAAGTCTTTAATGCAAAAACAACCGCGCCTAATTCCAAATCATGCGTCGTATAATTTTGTTCGTGAATCTTCAATTGTCTAGACGCATAAGCAATCACCTTCGTTCGTTGTATTAATACACAACCGAGACCTTGCTTTGATGCATCACAATAAATCACAAAATCATCATTCCCTTCAGGCAATGACAATATAGGTGCCGTAGTTAGCTTTTTCTTCAATAACTGAAACGCTTTCTCTTGTTCATCATTCCATTCAAATTTCTTCCCTTTATGCGTTAATGCAGTCAAGGGTTTTGCTATTCTGGAAAAGTCTTGGATGAACCTTCTGTAGTAACCAGCTAGTCCTAAAAACTGGCGTATGTGTTTCAGAGTTTTCGGGGTTTCCCACTTTTCAACAGTTTCTATCTTTGCCAGATCCACCTTAATACCTTCTTTGTTCACTATGTGACCGAGGAATTGAACTTCTTCCAACCAAAATGCACACTTTGAAAACTTAGCGTACAATTCTTCCTTCCTCAATACTTCTAACACCTTTCTCAAATGTTCACCGTGTTCTTGGTCATTCTTTGAGTAAATAAGTATGTCATCAATGAAAACAATGACAAACTTGTCAAGGTATGGTCCACACACTCGGTTCATAAGGTCCATGAACACAGCTGGTGCATTAGTTAAACCAAACGGCATGACCATAAACTCGTAATGACCGTAACGTGTTCTGAAAGCAGTCTTTGGAATATCATCTTCTTTCACCCGCATTTGATGATACCCGGAACGTAAGTCAATCTTTGAATAAACAGACGAGCCTTGTAGTTGATCAAATAAGTCGTCGATTCTCGGTAGTGGGTAGCGGTTCTTGATGGTAAGTTTGTTCAACTCTCGGTAGTCGATACACAACCTGAATGTACCATCTTTCTTCTTGACAAACAAAACAGGAGCTCCCCACGGTGATGTGCTTGGTCGAATGAAACCACGCTCTAAAAGTTCTTGTAATTGGCTTTGCAGTTCTTTCATCTCGCTGGGTGCGAGTCTGTAAGGAGCACGAGCTATTGGTGCAGCTCCTGGTACAAGATCTATTTGAAATTCAACGGATCGCTGTGGGGGTAATCCCGGTAATTCTTTCGAAAATACATCGAGAAATTCTTTTGCAATGGGAACATCATTGATGCTCTTTTCTTCAGTTTGTACTTTCTCGACGTGTGCTTGAACAGCATAGCAACCTTTTCTTATTAGTTTTTGTGCCTTCAAATTACTAATAATATGTAGCTTCGTGTTGCCCTTTTCTCCATACACTATTAAGGGTTTTCCTTTTTCTCGTATAATGCGAATTGCATTTTGTAACAAACGATCTCTGCTTTCACTTCTTTCAACCAGTCCATACCGATTATCACATCAAAACTCCCTAACTCTACTGGTATCAAATCAATCTTAAATGTTTCGCTAACCAGTTTAATTTCTCGATTCCGACATATATTATCTGCTGAAATTAATTTACCATTTGCTAATTCGAGTAAAAATTTACTATCCAAAGGTGTCAATGGACAACTTAATTTAGCACAAAAATCTCTACTCATATAGCTTCTATCCGCACCCGAATCAAATAAAACGTAAGCAGATTTATTGTCAATAAGAAACGTACCCGTAACAAGCTCCGGGTCTTCCTGTGCCTCTGCCGCATTAATATTGAAAACTCTTCCGCGGCCATGTCCATTCGTGTTCTCCTGGTTTGGGCAATTTCTAATAATGTGGCCCGGTTTTCCACATTTATAACAAACTACATTGGCATAACTTGCTCCGACACTACTTGCTCCGCCATTACTCGTTCCGACACCATTTGTTCCTTTCGTTCTATTAACCCCTGGTCCGTAGACCTCACACTTCACCGCGCTATGACCATTTCTTTTACACTTGTTGCAAAATTTGGTGCAGAACCCTGAGTGATACTTTTCACACCTTTGGCATAGCTGCTTCTGATTGTTGTTGTTGTTGCGGTTATTATTGTTGTTGGGATGATTGTTGTAGTTGCTGTTGTTGTTGTTGTTGTTGTTGTTGTTGTTGGGCCGTTTGTTGTAGTTGCGATTGATGTTGCGATTGTTGGAATAATTGTTGCGATTATTGTTGTAATTGCTGTTGTTGTTGTATTGGTGATTCTTATCACCGTTTACCTCCCACTTTCTTTTGACTTGCTTCACATTGGCCTCTTCAGCAGTCTGTTCTTTAATTCTTTCTTCAATCTGGTTCACTAGTTTGTGAGCCATTCTACATGCCTGTTGTATGGAGGCGAGCTCGTGTAAACTTATATCTTCTTGGATTCTTTCCGGTAATCCTTTCACAAACGCGTCGATCTTCTCTTCCTCATCTTCGAATGCTCCCGGACATAATAGGCACAATTCTGTGAATCGTCTTTCGTACGTGGTAATATCAAATCCTTGGGTTCGTAACTCTCTAAGTTCTGTCTTGAGCTTATTGACCTCGGTTCTGGGACGGTACTTCTAGTTCATCAATTGCTTGAATGCTGACCATGGTAGTGCGTACGCATCATCTTGTCCCACTTGCTCTAGATAGGTATTCCACCATCTTAACGCAGAACCTGTGAAGGTATGCGTAGCGTACTTCACTTTGTCCTCTTCAGTACACTTACTTATGGCAAACACCGATTCGACCTTCTCGGTCCACCGTTTCAATCCGATCGTTCCTTCGGTTCCATCAAATTCTAAAGGTTTGCAGGCAGTGAATTCTTTGTAGGTGCATCCTACACGATTTCCTGTACTGCCAGATCCAAGGTTATTGTTGGTATGTAGCGTAGCCTGTACTGCGGCTATGTTTGAAGCTAGAAAAGTACGGAATTCCTCTTCATTCATATTCACGGTGTGTCGAGTAGTCGGTGCCATTTCCTTCAAAATAGTCAAATGGAACAAGTTAATCATACAGAATATTAAGAGTAGTTAATAGTATTTCGTAGCATAATATGAACTCATTTATAAAAGCTTTTTCTTCATATTAGCGTTTTATAAGTTTAAATTCGGGTAGTACCTACCCGTTAAGTTCATACTTAGTAGCTAATATACAATTCAACTACTACAATTCTATATGAAAAACTGATTGTAATAATATTTCGCGTTCAAACTTTTATACAATATTTTACAAACTTACAATACCGCTTATTTTACATAAAGCATGAAATATAGCACACAATAACTTTGATACAAGATAGTTGTGAAGATAATTCTAGCTAGTACACAAGTCGTTCAGCAAAGGCAATAAAGACACGTAATTCATACGTCCAGAAACAAGTCATGCATTCTGGTTTTACTAGGACTACTTCCCATCCTTGGTCTTGTGGAACATAACCGTTATGGCCGTTGATAAGACAGCGTGTTGTAACGTCGTCAAAGGGACGAGGGTTACGTAATGACCAACAGTCTCGTAATAACCTAAAAACCTCATTTCTTACCCCAATTACCGACTCCGTCACTTGTGGGAACGTTTTGTTTAATAGTTTTAGCCCGATGTTCTTGTTCTCACTTTGGTGAGAAGCGAACATTACTAACCCGTAAGCATAACATGCTTCTTTATGTTGCATGTTAGCCGCTTTTTCTAAATCACGAAGTCCTATATTCGGATATACTGAGTCAAAATAATTTCTTAACCCGTTGCGTAAAATAGCATTTGGGTTCCCCGCAATATATGCGTCAAAGTAAACACATCGTAACTTATGGATTTCCTAATGTGATATCCCCCATCTTTCGAACGAAAGCCTTTTATAAACCAAGGCATTCTTGGAACGTTCTTCGAATGTCTTACAAACTGATCTCGCCTTAAATAGTTGTGCCGAGGAATTCTGACCGACTCTAGACAAGATTTCATCAATCATGTCTCCGGGTAGGTCTCTTAAAATATTGGGTTGTCTATCCATTTTGTGTTTTTATACTGTAAAATAGACAAGAGTTAGATTCATAAAAAAAATACTTATTAATACAAACAATTTTTACATATATCATAAAGCATAAGCACACTATATTACATATATTATACCACACGAATACAACTATCTTATTCCGACTCGCTCGTTTCTTCTTGTTCGGTTTTGGTTCGTTTTGCCAAGTTTCTAGGGATATATGATGTTCCCCTAATACGAGCCGTCGTTGTCCACATTGGTTTAGAAAAACCTGGTGGTTTAGAGGTTCCCGGGTCATTGTTACAACTTAAGGACTTCGGGGGTTGACGATACATATAAAGTTCATCGGGGTTGGAATTAGATTTCTCTATTTTTATGCCCTTTCCCTTATTATTTTCTTTTGCCTTTTTAATTCAGTTGGGGTAATTTCTATAACATCATCGGAATTCTCGTCGGAATCCGATTCATCAGAGAATTGGTAATCCTCCCAATATTTTGCTTCCTTGGCGGAAACACCATTGACCATAATTAACCTTGGTCGGTTGGTTGAGGATTCTCTTTTACTTAACCGTTTTATTATTTCCCCCACCGGTTCTATTTCTTCTTCCGGTTCCGATTCTTCTTCCGGTTCCGATTCTTCTTCCGGTTCCGACTCTTCTTCTGGTTCCTCTTCGGGAACTTGTGAATCAGTCCACAAATCATTCCAATTTACATTTGACTCTTCATTATTATTAGGTGAGTCAATGGGACTTGTTCTAGAGGTAGACATCTATCACATAATATCAAACACGTTAAGAGATTAATATATCACATAATATTCATATGTTAAAAATATATAGTTTCCAACAAAAATGTTAAGCAATCATTCTTAAAGAAAACACGGTCGAAGTCCAGACTCACTAATGCATCCTAACAAACTCGATAAGACACACTAATGCAAATTTTCTGATTCTCTAAGACCAACGCTCTGATACCAACTGAAATGTCCCGTTCTTATTGATTAAAAACGTTCCATATTAATTGATTTCGTTGCGAGGTTTTGACCTCTATATGAGACGTTTTTCAAAGACTGCATTCATTTTTAAAACAAACCATAACCTTTATTTCATAAATAAAGGTTTAAAAAGCTTTACGTAGATTATCAAATAATGATAATCTAAAATATCCTGTTTACACACGACCATTACATAATGGTTTACAATACAAATATGTTACATCGAAATCAGTTTCTTGAATGCAGTTTTTACACAATATCATACAAACATGGACTCCAAATCTTGTCCTTATTTTAGTATGCAACAGCGGAAGCTCTTAGTATTCACCTGAGAATAAACATGCTTTAAATGTCAACAAAAATGTTGGTGTTATAGGTTTAACCTATATATATCAAATCGTAACAATAGACCACAAGATTTCATATTTCAATACACATCCCATACATAGAGATAAAAATCATTCATATGGTGAACACCTGGTAACCGACATTAACAAGATGCATATATATAAGAATATCCCCATCATTCCGGGACACCCTTCGGATATGATATAAATTTTGAAGTACTAAAGCATCCGGTACTTTAGATGGGGTTTGTTAGGCCCAATAGATCTATCTTTAGGATTCGCGTCAATTAGGGTGTCTGTTCCCTAATTCTTAGATTACCAGACTTAATAAAAAGGGGCATATTCGATTTCGATAATTCAACCATAGAATGTAGTTTCACGTACTTGTGTCTATTTTGTAAATCAGTTATAAAACCTGCATGTATTCTCATCCCAAAAATATTAGATTTTAAAAGTGGGACTATAACTCACTTTCACAGATTTTTACTTCGTCGGGAAGTAAGACTTGGCCACTGGTTGATTCACGAACCTATAACAATATATACATATATATCAAAGTATGTTTAAAATATATTTACAACACTTTTAATATATTTTGATGTTTTAAGTTTATTAAGTCAGCTGTCCTCGTTAGTAACCTACAACTAGTTGTCCACAGTTAGATGTACAGAAATAAATCGATAAATATTATCTTGAATCAATCCACGACCCAGTGTATACGTATCTCAGTATTGATTACAACTCAAACTATATATATTTTGGAATCAACCTCAACCCCGTATAGCTAACTCCAACATTCACATATAGAGTGTCTATGGTTGTTCCGAAATATATATAGATGTGTCGACATGATAGGTTGAAACATTGTATACGTGTCTATGGTATCTCAAGATTACATAATATACAATACAAGTTGATTAAGTTATGGTTGGAATAGATTTGTTATCAATTTTCACGTAGCTAAAATAAGAAAAATTATCCAATCTTGTTTTACCCATAACTTCTTCATTTTAAATCCGTTTTGAGTGAATCAAATTGCTATGGTTTCATATTGAATCTATTTTATGAATCTAAACAGAAAAGTATAGGTTTATAGTCGGAAAAATAAGTTACAAGTCATTTTTGTAAAGGTAGTCATTTCAGTCGAAAGAACGACGTCTAGATGACCATTTTAGAAAACATACTTCCACTTTGAGTTTAACCATAATTTTTGGATATAGTTTCATGTTCATAATAAAAATTATTTTCTCAGAATAACAACTTTTAAATCAAAGTTTATCATAGTTTTTAATTAACTAACCCAAAACAGCCAGCGGTGTTACTACGACGGCGTAAATCCGGTTTTACGGTGTTTTTCGTGTTTCCAGGTTTTAAATCATTAAGTTATCATATCATATAGATATAGAACATGTGTGTAGTTAATTTTAAAAGTCAAGTTAGAAGGATTAACTTTTGTTTGCGAACAAGTTTAGAATTAACTAAACTATGTTCTAGTGATTACGAGTTTAAACCTTCGAATAAGATAGTTTTATATATATGAATTGAATGATGTTATGAACATCATTACTACCTCAAGTTTAGTAGGTAAACCTACTGGAAGTGACAATAAATGATCTAGCTTCAAAGGATCTTGGATGGCTTGAAAGTTCTTGAAGTAGGATCATGACACAAAAACAAGTTCAAGTAAGATTTTTACTCGAATTAAGATAGTTTATAGTTATAGAAATTGAATCAAAGTTTGAATATGAATATTACCTTGAATAAGAAAGATAACCTACTGTATATAACAAAGGTTTCTTGATCTTAGATGATTACTTGGAATGGATTAGAAAGCTTGGAAGTAAATTAGTAAACTTGAAGGGATTTTTGAAGTGTTCTTGGAGTGTTCTTCCTATGATGATTATAGCTTGATTCTTGAAGTGATTTTTGATGAATATGATGACTAACTACTGGAAAAATACGTTCATAATAGTGTGTGTGTGTTGAGAGAGAATTAGAAAGAGAATTGGAAGTGAAATGGAGTGAATGATGAGTGGTAATTGGTGAGTGGTGAGTGGGGTTAAAAGGAGTTCTAGTTAGTTGACTAGCTCATGGTAGAAGTTAAAATTGATTAGTCATACATGACATAATCAAGATTGGAATCCCATGCTAGTTCCTATTGGTATATACTCATAGTAAGTACGTTTTGAAGCTGTGTATAATACGGGTAAGAATACGACTAGAATTCTTGAAGAAAGAAAAGAATGGAAAAGTAACTGTAACCATTTTCATTAAGTATGAGTGTTTTGATATATGTCTTGAAGTCTTCCAAAAGTATTTTAATGCATCTAAATACACTACTTGTATATACATTTTAACTGAGTCGTTAAGTCATCGTTAGTCGTTACATGTAAGTGTTGTTTTGAAACCTTTAAGTTAACGATCTCAATTAATGTTGTTAACCCATTGTTTATTATATCTAATGTGATGTTAAATTATTATATTATCATGATATTATGATATATTAATATATCTTAATATGATATATATACATTTAAATGTCGTTACAACGATAATCGTTACATATATGTCTCATTTCGAAATCCTTAAGTTAGTAGTCTTGTTTATATGTATATAACTCATTGTTAATATACTTATGGAGATACTTACTTATCATAATCTCATGTTAACCATATGTATATCCATATATATATCTTCATGTCATTTTTACAAGTTTTAACGTTCGTGAATCGCCGGTCAACTTGGGTGGTCAATTGTCTATATGAAACATATTTCAATTAATCAAGTCTTAACAAGTTTGATTGCTTAACATGTTGGAAACATTTAATCATGTAAATATCAATCTCAATTAATATATATAAACATGGAAAAGTTCGGGTCACTACAAATATTGTAGGAAAGTACGTAGACGCAACGGAGATGATAAACACTAGGTTTGACTTGCGAACAATACCCATGAACATTACCCATAACTTCCATAGCTATAACCCATAATTTCCTTAGCTCTATCCCTCTCATAAAACTCGTTTTGAAATAGCTCGCTCATGACCTCGTCGTAGTATTTTATGTATAAATAATAATAATACTTACTTGTTAATTAATATTAATAATAATAATAATAATAATAATAATAAATAATAATAATAATAATAATAATAATAATAATAATAATAATATATATATATACGTTTATATATATTACAGAGAGTGAGAGAGATATTGAGAAAGGATGTAAAACATTCGGCAGAAAAACTGGAGCATTTATAGTACTTTTGCTGAAACTGAACCCCATGCGATCGCATGGGTTTTATGCCTATTTCTCATGCGATCGCATGGCCCCAAAATCCAGCTCACAATTTTTTTAACTTTTAGCTTGTCGACATATTTTTATATAATATATATAATATATTTAATTTAAATAATTAAATATATATTATATTAAATTCACGTGCATAGTTGACTTGTAATTTTTGTTCCGATAAGTCGTACGTTGTCACTCGACTTATGTCCCGGTTCCGGTTTTTTGAACGTCCTTTCGTACACTAAAAAAACTGGCACTTTACATTTCGTGACTCGTACCTTTGTCAAAATATAGATTTAAATTATTCAAAAACTATACCACTTGAGATATAACTTATACAATTGAGTGTTTTGGTCATTTACTTCTATAAATCAATGGCTCGTTATCTAACAAAGTATATTTAATAATATTGTTTTAAATCAAAACGTTTTGTAACCAAGTTAATATTTAAAAACACGTTTTAAATATACGTCGCAAGTTATTCATATATCTAATTCCAACAGTTAATATTCCTTATTATTGTATGTGTCCAAATTACATTATTTAAACTAACACTTCACCATTCATTTCGAATATCGTTAAAAATGAACGATTTTCCAAATCAACGTGGACCTCACAACAGAGACTCGTAATAATATCATAATCTTTAAGGGACTTAATAAATATCTTTTAATTCAATCGTTTGGCATAATCTTTTAACTCCGTAGTTAAATATATCAATCAGATAATCAAACCAATAAGGTTAATGCACAGTATCGTTTTCATAACACTTTGTTACGTTTTCAAGTTATAGTATACATATGTATCTATTTACATATATTTGTTCGCGAATCATTGAGAACAATCGAAGGGTATTTGAATAGTTCAAGAATTTTAGGATTCAACTTCATAGACTTTGCTTATCGTGTCGGAAATGTTAAAGATTAAGTTTAAATTTGGTCAGAAATTTCTGGATCATCACAGTGTTCTTCAGATGTACAAGTTATAAGTTCTTATATTAACTTAATATAACATCATAATACTTATAAATAATTGTTACTAGAGTTAAGTTAGAAGGATTAACTTAGTTTTCAAACAAGCTTGGTATTCACCAAAACAAGTTCTAGTTTTTACAAGTTTTATAAGCATAATAAGATAGCAACTATATAAGGAATTGAACAAGGATTTTGAGAAGTATTTTACCTTGATTATGAAGAGGAAAGTTGTTGAGATTGAAGTATGATATGAGAGCATTCAAGTGTATATTTTTAATTTAAGAAAATATGGAGTAAAAATGAGTTAAAATGGTCCTTATTTATAAGCTTATAAATTTGGTTTTTAGTGAAAATTTATAGTATAAGTTAAAATGTATTAAGTCATGGATGATATATTAAATTGATTAGGTCATGGATGACATATTACACAAATAATTTCAGATTTCTATTGGTATATACCAATAGTAAATACTTCTAGAAGTTGTGTATAATACGGGTAAAAATACCTTATGAATGCGAGTAGAATTCTTGAGGAAATTGAACGGATATACGAGTATAGCTATCCTTTATATGTATTGGTATATTATATAGTGTATTCAATAATTGTAAGGATGTATTTACACTCGTAATACATTATATGTAAATACATTTTAACATAAGTTAATTACGTCGTTTAAATAGTAACATATATATTGTTCAAAAACTCTTTAAATTAGTAGTATGAAAATATATGTATAATACTTTGTTAATATACTTAGTGAGATATTTAATTATCATATTTTCAAGTTAAATATATATAAATCCATATATATACACAATAATTAAACAATTAAACAATTAAATCAAGTTATGACGTTCGTGAATCGTCGGAATAAAAGGGTGATCAAAAGCTTGTGTAAAACTCTTTCCGGAGGTTAAAGACTTATTAAAATTCATTTCTTATCAAGTCAAAATTATATAAAGATTAAGTTTAAATTTGGTCGGAAATTTCCGGGTCGTCACAGTACCTACCTGTTAAAGAAATTTCGTCCCGAAATTTGATCGAGGTCGTCATGGCTAACAATAAGAATGTTATTATGACGAATATAAGTTGATTCATAGGGTTTTATCATGATTGAGAAATATGGATAAAATAATTCGATTACTCGAAACGTATGAGTGAAGTTATCGTAAAAGAGTGAAATGAGAAAATAGGGATTCGTCTTATCTTTTGACATCATCATGGTTGATCTCTGGATTAAAGAAAATCTTTGTAATCTATATAAGATTTGATTCTTTGGCGATTAAGGAAATTATGATCCTCTTCGATTTAATGCAATAATCTGTCTCGATTTCTCTGTCGGATATTTTACTATAAATCAACCTCCTACGTTTCTTTATTTCCACATCTCCCATCTTTTATACTTTCTTCCTTTCTTCGTAATTCCAAAACATTCGTCAATATGCTCCATCCAGTTTTAATTCTTGATATATTCTTGACTATCACATCTGTCATTCTTCTTTTTCATCTTCCACCGGAGGAATCCATTAATTTCTACTATGCTCTTGGGTTTATAGTGTTCTTAGTTTTCTCGTGTCTTTATATTGCTATACGCATCGATATACACGGTTTGTAATTTCTGCGTTGTCGTCGTGCTTATATTTTTTCTTATATTTTGGAGTTTCATGCTTCCGTCTTCTTTTCCTGACTTCAAGTCAAGCGAATAATGGTCTAGAATTCATAGATATGGAATTCAAAATGAACATAGCTAATGCTCTAAGAGAGAAATTATAATAGCACAATTTGACTTGTGAAATTACCAGAATCCAAAGGAAAAGATAGAACTATCAAGAGAATATGTTCTTGATATGTTTAGAGATTAGATTGAATGTAAGAGTCGTGTAACATGGCACATGATGACGTTATGGTCTGTGAATCATCATGTTTCATTAGAAACTCAGCATGACTTACTGTAATATAATCATGCTTCAATTCCCAACACTACTTCAACAACATTCATATTTTAAATTTTGAATTTTTCCGAGATTTAGAAACTAAAACAGATTCCTTTAAGACGTAACACTGATAGCGCGAAGAGATAAAAGATTTCAGATAAGAATAGTTATGAAAATATCTTCAAAAATATGGAGGATATTTATAATGAAAGATACGATGATATCTTAAAATATCTAAGATCAGAGGATGATGAAGAATATTGTCTACAAGGGTTTAGAGTAAGGAGCAAGGTATTCGCTAAAGACTTCAGCAGATACTGAATCATTTGGATTCTTTAAAGGCAGATTTAGTCCTTGTGATTTGTCCACAACCTCCTTCAGGGTTTTCTCAATCCGTTTTTCAGTTCTAAACTTTCTCTTTTCCTGTGCTTTGCTAACACAATATTCTTTATCATCAACTTTTAACTGTTATGGTTATCTACAGTTTCTGCTGCTTCTTTCAGCTTTTTCAAAACTTCATAGTACTGATTCGTAGGCAAAAGTGCGATTCCGGATTTCAGAATTATAATTCCAGGAGATAACGTTATATGTATATGCAGAATTGATGTGAGATTCAAGAATAATTTTTGATGCTTCCTGGGGTTTGGTATGGCAATTATTGTTACAAGATGTAGATGGGTACATGAAAAGGTTTTATAGTGATCTTTCAGAGAGATTTAAGTCAAAGAGCAATAAAGTTGCTAGTAAGCTTACTACTAATGTGGTGGAATATAAAAGGTTCCCCGGTAACGATGGCGAAAAGACAACGCATATATCAAGGTTATAATAAGGCTACTCCGGATTAAAAGTTGAAGTTGTCTTTCTGGAGCTATGAAAAAAATTCGCTATTTTGAAAAGGGATTGTAAAGTTATTTTGGGTAATAATAATTCTAAAGGATCTGACACGGATACGTGTTGAACCTTTGCTTAGGTTCAAGTGTCCTCCAGATGCATATCTATATGTATATATTCTTCGTATGTATCATGTGATTGGTTCATTCTCTCGATTGTTCCTTAGTTGAGGTGTTTTCAATAATTTTGAAGGGTTTAGACGCAGGTTGTCATCGCCAATATCCGTATAATGAAGTAGTCATGAATCTTGAATGATACGAATATCTTTATGAGTTTTGTGAATGAAAGTGATGTTCTGGTATAGTTTGAATTTAAAGTATGATTTTGAAGGATGTAGGAATCTAAGAGTAATGTTATCTGTTTAATCTTGACTTGGATTCTGATCTGTCAAAACCAGAATATATAATTGAATTTGAATGATAATGGTTGTTCTGGTTTCTATGAAAGAATGTATATTGTTGTGAAAGTAGTGAGTATGGTTAATGATTATTAAATCAGAATTGAAGAATGTACAGTATAACATATTATTTGTGAATTTGTATAATTCTCGGGTATTACCTACCCGTTAAAGTTTCACAAGTAATATTTTGTACAAGAGAATTTTTTTATTACAGTCTTTATGAAAATATATGTTTTTATATTTTCTGCAGATGTAATATAGATTTAATGAGTTAATATACTATTAAACTCATTTGATTTTTGCTGGAGCTAGAATGAATAACTCCTAAAACTTTAGAGATTACATAATTTTTGCGGAGTATTTCTTCAACGTAAATGAAATTATGAATCAATACTTCATTATTCATTTTTATTGATATTTCCTCGGTGATTGATGTTGGTGTTCGTAGAATTCTTGTGAACTTCGCAAGACACGAATGAAGTTTTCTAGAAAGTTTCGAGTATATCAAAAATGAAAGTGTGAAATCTAACACGTACTCGAACAATAGACTTGGTTTATTATGAAATGGAATCTATTGAGTTGAAGTAGAGATTATAATTAATGATTGTTAAGTCATTAACGAAGGATGTACATCATAGCATATTAGTAATATGAATTAACCGAGTAGTATCTACCCTTTAACATTCACACCTAATAGCTTAGTACGAAAAGATATATTGTGGTTTAAAAACTCATATATATATATATAAAATATACATATAATTTTTTTTTTCCAGAGGGAATGAGTTAATACTTCATAACTCGTTGATACAATATGCTCGTTCTTGATTTGTGATGATGTCGGTGATTATGGAACTGGCGGAGCTTGTGATGTTGTAGGTGCTGCTGGTACTGGTGATGCTGTCGGTACTGCTGGTGCTGCTTGTATAACAAGTCTATTTTGTAACGCACGCACCATTCCTGTCAGGGTTTATATTCTCCCCTCTATCATCTCTATCCATCCACTCATCTTGATTTACGGTTATGATTAGAATAAATAATCTCTAAAACTTTAGAGATTACATAATCACCGTAGAATATTTCTCCGGTGAAGTTATGAATCAATACTTCATCGTTTGATGTTGTTGGTATTCCTTGATATCTACAAGGCGTATGACGTTGAAGCTCGTGGGACAGATTATGATGTTGGGGCTTGCGATGCGGATGTTGTTGGTGGTGGTAATGGTACCATTGGTGTGGATGCAGGTGGTGCAGTTGGTGCTTGTGGGGCTTGTGATGCTTGTAAGTTCTGCATCATATTCTCTAAAGCCACCACTCTAGCACGAAGCTCGTTGACTTCTTTTAGTACACCGGGATGATTGGCGGTTGGAACGAGAGGATGAATAAGATCTAGAAGTTTAGATAATATATAATTGTGGTGAGATACTCTGAAAATGAGGGTGAAAATGGTGTTTCAGACTGGTTCGCCGGTAAGTGCTTCAGGTTCTTCGCCGAGAGGGAAATTTGGTGGGTGGAAAGGATCAAACCCGTCCCCAATCCATCCAGAATAGATGATGGCTAATCGGTTGATCCATTCCGGTTACACTGCTTTCGGAGCTCAGGTGAATATCCATATCGGAATAGCTGTCGGAATCCGATGAACTTGAACCAGTTGAAGGATCCATCTCGTACAGAGTAGGGAAAAGATTTTTGAAATGAAATAAATTATAGGACTAGTTTGGTATTCCTCAATACAAAATTTACATATGTATTTATAATACCAGAATCCCATAAGTTACGGAGGATTTTTCGAAAGATGCCAGACAAAGTTTACTGTAATAGATATGCAAAGATATGAATTTGTCTATACACTATCTATGCAATGAATGCAGTAAGATGCGTCTAGACTTAAGATGATAAGTAGGTAATTTCCGACAAAAATTGATAAGAAAAACTTTTGACATACAGCTAAGGTCGAAGTCCAGACCCACTAATGCATCCTAACAACTATCAGTTAGACACACTAATACAAGACCTGGTTCGCTAAGACCACCGCTCTGATGCCATCTGAAACGACCCGTCCATATTATTATAAATGTAGTACGTTAGTCATTGGTCCCATAACGAGGTATTTGACCTCTATATGATACGTTTTAGAAAATATTGCATTCGTTTCATAAAAAGCACACCATTATTATACATAATGCATGTTTTAAACAAATGGGCGATTATTTAAGAAATAATCTCCAAAATACAACGGTTTCCAAATACTACACACCAGTCGAATATAATACATGACAAAGTTTTTATTGAATGCAACACTTCATTTAAACAAAAACATGAGACTCCATGCATAGCTTGCTTAGATAATGCAACAGCGGAAGACTTTCTTAAGGACCTGAGAATAAACATGCTTAAACAGTCAACACAAAGGTTGGTGAGATATATAGGTTTAAAGTTAGCATCGATATAAATATAGACCACAAGATTTCATAGTTACAAATATTTCAATAAAGATATTCTATAAGTTGTTGAGCGCTTCGGTAACCATACTTAACCATTAATGTGGCATATTCCCTTTATTATGAAATCTCCCTACACTGTACCAAGTGTAGTAAAAATGAAGTACTATGCAACCGTTTACGATACTAGAGCGACTAGCCCGGTTGGGGTTGTCAAACCCGATAGATCTATTAATAGGATTTGCGCTTACATGTTCTTACAACATGTAAATATTAGTTACCAAGCTATTAGGGAAGATATGCAAGGTGGTACAACTCAACATAGAATATGCATGTATTCTCATCCCAAAATATTTTTAGAGTTTAAAAATGAGACTATATACTCACGGTAGTAAAAGTATATTAATAATAAGTTTTCAACTAATTAAAAATATGGTCGTCGTCCTTGGATTCATGAACCTATAACAATAATAACGATTCAGATAATAATAAATGTGAACAAAATTAATATAGCAAGTTCATATCATATCTTCAATCACATGTGATTGTTTAAGTTCATACTTTCAATCACGTGTGATTGTTTAAGTTTATATTTTCAATCACGTGTGATTGTTTAAGTTCATACTTTCAATCACGTGTTTTAAGTTGTTAAGTTAGCAGTCCAACGTTAGTAATTAGTAGTCCACAGTTAGTAGTTCACAGTTAGTAGTAAATATATAGATCGATACATCACCTTGAAATAATCAAGACATAATATACACGTATTGTATAAGACTCAATCATGACCCACAATACCGCTATTGTAGTTACACGTATTGTGTATGCGGTGTCTTTTGATCTATCCGACGTATTATGTAACCATGACATGCTAGAATACATGTATAATACACGAAAAGTTAGCTAAGATGTGGTTAGTATATATTTTATAATATAAATTTCGTCCATACAACGTTAATTTTAGCAGATTTTGTTTTGCTCGCCAAATATTCATTACAACACCGTTTAAAGTGAAACAAATTGCCATGGATTCCTTAAGAAGTAAGTTTACAAAACCATTTCAAAAAGTTAAGTCTAAGTAGTAATTTTTAGAGCTTTACCCTCTTTTTGTGTCGGTGGACAGGTTTGGAAAAATCCCGAAATCCACCCAAAATATGATTTTTGATAAAATACTTCCACTTTGTCTAAAATCATGAAAAAAATACTGGACGTCTTATTTACATATATTAACATATTTCTAAAGTCTTATCCTCGAACTCAAAGTCTAAGATAGGTTTTTAATTCCCAACCCAAAACAGCCCGCTTTTTACCGAATAGAGATTAAACGATATATGTTAAGTTTCAAGGTGTTCTTCATATGTACAAGTTATAAGTTCTTATATTAACTTAATATAACATCATAATACATATAAATAAGTGTTATTAGATTTAAGTTAGAAGGATTAACTTAGTTTTCAAACAAGCTTGGTGTTCACCAAAACAAGTTCTAGTTTTTACAAGTTTTATAAGCATAATAAGATAGCAACTATATAAGAAATTGAACAAGGATTTTGAGAAGTATTTTACCTTGATTATGAAGAGGAAAGTTGCTAAGATTGAAGTATGATATGAGAGCATTCAAGTGTGTGTTTTTAGTTAAATAAAATGTGGAGTAAAAATGAGTAAAAATGATACTTATTTATAAGCTTATAAATTTGGTTTTTAGTGAAAATATCTAGTATAAGTTAAAATGTATTAAGTCATGGATGACATATTAAATTGATTAGGTCATGGATGGCATATTACACAAATAATTGCAGATTTCTATTGGTATATACCAATAGTAAATACTTCTAGAAGCTGTGTATAATACGGGTAAAAATACCGTATGAATGCGAGTAGAATTCTTGAGAAAATTGAACGGAAATACGAGTATAACTATCCTTTATATGTATTGGTATATTATATAGTGTATTCAATACTTGTAAGGATGTATTTATACTCGTAATACATTACATGTAAATACATTTTAACATAAGTTAATTACGTCGTTTAAATAGTAACATATATATTGTTCAAAAACTCTTTAAATTAGTAGTATGAAAATATATGTATAATTTGTTAATATACTTAATGAGATATTTAATTATCATATTTTCAAGTTAAATATATATAAATCCATATATATACACAATAATTAAACAATTAAACAATTAAATCAAGTTATGACGTTCGTGAATCGTCGGAATAAAAGGGTGATCAAAAGCTTGTGTAAAACTCTTTTTGGAGGTTCAAGACTTATTAAAATTCATTGCTTATCAAGTCGGAATTATATAAAGATTAAGTTTAAATTTGGTCGGAAATTTTCGGGTCGTCACAATTTTTTCCTGATTATTATAGCTTGGTAACCTAAGAATTATGAAACGGGTATGGACCCTAATTCACGCGAATCCTAAAGGTAGCTACCGGGTTTAACACCCCCACCCAGAATGTTCACTAGACGGAAGAGCTAGTGGGCGTGGTGTTTAGTACTTCGAGGTTTATATATTATTACAGACTGAAAGTTCTGTTTATTTTGGGGATATGATTGATGCGCATTAAATGTTAAGGTCGGTTACAAAGCCAAGAAAAGAAAGTAAAGTGAATGTTATATATCGAGAGAATGAATTTTTATACACAGGTTATGTGTATGATATTTTGTACACGAGATATGTGTACGGTTAAGAAGAAATTTTGAAAAATGATTTCGTACACGAGATATGTGTACTGTATTTAAAAGAAATCGCATGTACATTATAGGTGGGTGTAGGATTCGGGCCCATTTGTACCATGCACATTTAAATCTTGTGGTCGATCAAAATGATGAATTTTATTATTTATGATAAACCTATGAACTCACCAACCTTTTGGTTGACACTTTAAAGCATGTTTATTCTCAGATATAAAAGAAATCTTCCGCTGTGCATTTGCTCATTTTAGAGATATTACTTGGAGTCATTCATGGCATATTTCAAAAGACGTTGCATTCGAGTCGTTGAGTTCATCAATAATATTATTAAGACATTTATAGTTGGATATATTATGAAATGGTATGCATGCCATCAACTTTCGATGTGATGAAAGTTTGTCTTATAAAAACGAATGCAATATTTGTAAAATGTATCATTTAGAGGTCAAATACCTCGCAATGAAATCATCTATTATGTAATGTTTATAATCGATATGAACGGGGCAATTTAAACCGTATGTGATTTTCTTTACTGAAAGAAACCTTGTTGTTGGTCCCTTGATAAACAACATGAGTATTGTGGGGGGGGGGGGGGGTGAATACAATTCTTTTAATTAACTTAACAGTTAAACACAATTTAGTATTCAAGCAAGTAAATTAAATAGAGTCAGAGGTAATTTTCAACGGTTATTCTTTATTGATAAAATCACAAAGAATTACAACTATCCTTGGCGGAATGATAGTTGGTTGATACAGATTTACCTAGATTATAGCTATGAGGATAAACTTAAAGCTATTACATGTTTTGGACTCTAAATAATAAAACCACACCACTAGTTGTTACAATAGTGGATACAACAATTTATAGTAGTCCTATTATTTGTGTAATGGTTCTATTGTCCACTGGTACATAGGATGTCTGTACTTGTGGAGGCAACTGCATCAGAGAGCGTGCTCTCCTCTTTCCTCTTTGGTAGCTATTTGCAGGAACACCCCAATTTGGTTTGGCACCACTATTTGTTTAAACAAATAAAATGTTGTGTTCTCTAGGCATTGCCAAAGTATAACACATGTCTGCACATGCGTTAAACTTCTGCATTCCCACGTGGTCTTGTAAGGTCACTTGTTAGCCGCCGACGCATGTCCTTTTCTGTTCAACTTTGTCTTTGACTTCTGTTGAATAGTACGATTGATGTAGACCACTTAGGAAACCACTATGCTTGTAATGGAGCATAGCTGTCTTGTGTAGTAAGCTGCATTCTAGCTATGCTGGTTCTTCATTGCTGAGTCACTTGATATTATTGAATTGCTGAGTATACATCATGTGCTGATTGAAGAACACTGTCTAAATTATGCTGGTAGACTAAGCAGCAGACTAAACACTCGACACAGCAATATCTGCTGTCTATACATAAAGCAAACTTGTGCTGGCTGCACATAACATTTTAGTGCAAATAAATTACAGTTTTGTCATAATTAAATCCTTAATTATTTTGGGGACTCAACAATCTCTCCCTATTTGATGATGACAAAACCTATGACATTAAGAGAAAACACTAAAGCCAGCACTAAGGGACCTAATGAAAAATAGGCAGTAAGTTTGTCCCTTTTAAGTTTGTTTTGGGATCTTTTGATGAGTTATCTATATCTTATAACTTGATATGATTTTGAAGATAAACTCATTTCATTTTCATTACAACAGAGTATATATAATAATTACAAAAATCATAATGAAATATGAAATAATCAAAAGATACAAATTGAGCACTAGAAGGCTATCTGTCTTTATCTTTATCTTGCTCATCTTCAAATAGCTATTCTTCTTTAACTTTGAGGGCTGCCCAGGCTTCAGGAAATAGGATAGGTAGCTCAGCAGGGTCATAAACTGGAACATGAGGAGGTAGAATGATGGGATATCTTCTGTGTGGGCCTTCACCAGTAGATTTCTTACCTTTAGGCTTTTGAGAAAGAACTTCTTCTACATTCACTACTGGTGCATTCCCATACTTTACTGCTTTGTTGAAAAGCTCTTGAAGTTCAGGTTTCAGTGTATCTTTGATACCACTTTTACCTTTGCCAATAAAGTATTATAGTATCTCCATCCATTCACTGAACCCTAGGGTTCTTAGTTCAGTGTAGTCTATTCTCTTCTGAACATTACTTTCCCTGCTGACAGAGAAATCCCTTTTTGTGCCTTTGTGCACCTTGATGATCTTGCTAGGATTTGATCTTCTGGTTAGCACATCACCATATTTGCTCCTATAGTAATGATCAGATAATTCAATTGTTCGTTCAGTTTCTATAGGGGCAGTAGCAGGTGCTTTCTCAGCAGCTTCCAGTTCATCAAATGCTTTGTCCTGTTCCTTAACAATGGCTTTAGCTAACTTGAGAGACTCAGCCTCTTGTTTCATGTCAGCAACCAACTTAGCTTTTTCTTCTTGAAGCCTCAGCCTCTCAACATATTCAGCATCAGCATCCTCCCTTCTTTGGGTTTCAACTTGTAGACCCAAAAGATAGTCATTGGCAGTAATGTTCAGGGATTTTGCTGTTTCAATCATTTGTCTGCCCTCAACAGTTTTAAGGGCGTCACGATATTGCCTTAGATCCATATCCAGTCGCCGAGCTTCATGAAATTGAGCTTTCTCTTCATCAGAATGTAGCCTTTGACCACTGTTATTTATATACATGCCAATTTCAATGCCATAAGTCAAGGCAGTGATATAAAATGGCTGATCAAGTGGATGATGCAGCAATCTAACTTGGCGTATCCTTTCAGAAATAGCTACTTGTCTTTACTCAAGCAATTCAGGAACAGTGATCTCCAGCCTGTAAGCCTCTCTTTCATCTGGATTCATCTTTCTTAGATCTAGCTCACCTTGTGCAACTGGATCATCTTCCTAAGTTGTGTGTTTATCATGACGTTTTGGGGAAGATGGAGGATACATGAGTGATTCTGCTATGCCAGAAGAACTTACTGAATACTGATCAATACGTTCATCCTGTGTCCTATCAAAATAAGCAAGAGTCTGGGCAGAGATAGGCGATTGAACAAATAGGTGATCTTTTCTGCCCTAGACTGTGAAGTCAGGAAGATCAACAGTATCAGCATTTGTTTAGCACCCAGCTCAACCACCTTGGCTGGGTCTTTAACACTTGTTACACCCAGCAGCACACTACTGGCTGGGTCTTCAATCACAGCACTCCTTGCTGTGTCTTCGGTAACAGCTGACTGATTAGTATCAGCTGGCACAACTGCCACAGTATCTTCATCAGCTGTCTCAAATAAGGGTCATTTCCTTAAGGGCTGGTTGTCCCTAGGAGCAGATTTTACCCTTTGTTTATCGATAGGCATAGGTTCAGCTAATGGTTCTTGTGTTGATACTGGTTCTTGTGGAGGCAGATAAGGAACAATTGCTAAGTGCTCCCCCTCAGCTGGTTTATCATTATTACCAAAGTTGATGATGTCTGCTGGCTGTGATTGCGTAGCTGGCTGAGCAGTAGATGTAGATCGAGAGGATTGGCTGGTTTCTAATATAGCATCAAGCCACTTCATGAATACATCAGCTCTAACTCCTCCTGACTCAGTTGAAGCCAAGTAATCTTGCATCTGTTCAGGTGTCATCTTCTTAATTCTGTCTGCTCGCTCAGCATACAACTTTGCTTTCTTTCTATCAAATTTCACCATGAACTTAGCATTTCTTTTCAAAGCATCCCTTTTATGTTCAGCAATGCTGAGAAGTTCATCATGAATTTCACGCTTTTCAGGATCAAGGGATCGTACATGCTCAATTTTATGTCATTTCAGAGCAGCATATGCCTCAAATTTAGCGTTGAAAGTAGCATCTAGTTCTTGCTGTCTCTTCTGATGCCTCTCTAGTTTTATTTTCATTTTTCGTTTAATAGTTTGAGAGACAGCAAAAGATTCAGCTATAGCCAGTTCAGACACATCACTTGGCTTACTGCCAGAACCAATATCATCTACAGATGTGGTAGACACACTGGGTTGAGATTCACCAGCTGCCTGGACATCTGCTTCAGTATGAGCATTGCTGGGCTTAGTGCCAGAACCTTGACCAGTACCATCACCACCATCATCACCATCCCTCATTTGCTGTTTTGGATCCTTTTCATGCTCATGCTCCCCCTTAGATTGTTTTCTCTTTTTAGACTTCTTATCCCCCTTTTTGTCATCAGCAGGGGCAGAAGGATCAGCAGGGGAGACCTATGCATCAAGGTCACTATCTGACTCAGGAACAGAATAAGCAAAGTTGTTCCAGTCAGCATCAGCAGGAAATAGATGAGCACCAGGATCTACGCCATATTGCCTGAGACATAGGTTTGAAGTTCTGACCTCATTCCTTGCAACACCCATGTCCATTTGATCAACAGTGACCCTAACATCAGCTTGTAGGGCAGCCATTCGTTGCATAGTCTCCACCATTTGAACATAAGCAAAGGCAGGAACCATTGTGGCCATTTGCTGTTCCTGCGAATCCAACCTCTCTTCTAAAACCCTATTATCCTCATTTAGAAAGAGAATCCTTCTATTGGCAGCATCAAGGTCAGCTTGAAGACGAGCAATATGATCAGTATATTCATTGTGAGAGATGATTCGCCTTTTTAGGTCCTCCTCTTCTTCATGGTGTTGGACAGTGGCATCCATCACAAGATCAGCAAAAGCACATACTTGTTTGAGCTGGGCTTCAATAGTGGAAGTTGTAGCATCCCTAGCTCTGTGTATGGCTTCAGTCATTCGATCAACAAAAGTAGTGCGGATGGTTCTTTGTAGATCTGGTGTGATTCTGGCTACTGTATGATAAACAACCAGTGTGGAAATAGCAGCCACCTCAGTAGGATCAAAACTACTGGTTGAGGGGCGATCACTAGCAGTGACAATAGGATTACCTCCGTGGGGTGGTGAAGGTGGAAGGTCAGAATCTGACTCATCACCATGATCACCATCATTTTTACCTTCGCCCGAAGGTTTAGAACCACTGGTATCCTTGTCAGCATCATTATCTGCATCATCAGTGAGATCCACTAGTGTGTCTTTGGAACCAGTCACATTATCAGTCACATTATCATGAGTGACTAGCTTGCCCTTACCAGCACCTTTATCAGCATCACCATCAGATGAAGAAGATGATGAGGAAGAAGCTGAAGAATCAGAAGGTACTGGTGAATCAGGGACATTCTGCATCATACACTTCTTAGTGATAGGATATATGATGAACTTGAGAGGCCTCCAAGTACCAGGCCATGGAGAAGCAGCTGGAGCCATACCAAAGTAATGGTAGTATGGCTGCTCATTGATTTGTTGTAGGGTGGCCAGCCTCTCATATACTTCTTCTCTTGCTGGTCGATCAAGCTGAGATAATAGGTCAACCAGCTCTTCCCTTGGTAGCTTGCTGGCTGAGATTAAAGCACTTTGAGGATCAATAGTCAGCTGATCCACCAACAAGGCAATCTTGGGATCAATAAAGGCTCCCATGTAGATGAAGTTAGGCACAACTTCATCAGGATCTGGTACCTGACACACATATGGTTTCTTCTCAGGAGAAACAGAAGCCTGAGTAGAATCAGTTGTTGCATTGGCAGAGGTACCAGCTTCCAAAGTAGGTTCAGTAGAACCAGTGACATGTGCAGAATAGGTAGAATTTGCTACGATAAGCTCATCAGTAAGCACCACGTCACCCTGGTCAACACCTGTAGTAATTTCCTCAGTAGAAGCAGTTGGAGGAGTAACAATGGTAGTGCCAGCATTATCAAAATCAAGAACCTCCTTAACAATATTATCAATAACCTTTTCAAGTGCAGGAGGAGGTTCCATTATCATCTCATCAACCACTTCAGAATTAGTGGTTGAAGTAGCAATACCGGAGACAGTAGGAGGAGTAGCAGAGATATCAGCAGTAGCTAGCTCCTCATTAATAGTAAGATCAGTGGACCCAGCAGCCACAATGTCTCCAGTTGAGCCAGCAGCAGTAGAGGCAACAACACTATTATCAACACCACCAGTAGACAAATCAGTAGCACCAACACCAGTAGCAGAAACAGAGAGCTCATCAGTAGAACCAATAACATCCTTTTCTTGCTCCCCCTCTGCCTGTTCATCTACCCTGCTAAGAACTGAAACAAGAGAACATTTTATGTTAACAACTGTAGAACCAAATAAATTTAACTCAACAATTGCATATGTTGTTAGTCTTTGGGGATAGACTGGTGATTTAGTCAGCCCTTTGATTGAGACAGAGTAAGGTGTCTGTAAGTGCAGCCGTGACTCTGCTGACTCATTGGCAACACATGTTGACCCAGATTGTGTAAGAGTTCTGGCTGGTAATGATGTAGGAGTGTGACTCTTATCATGATCCAAGTAACATTTGGGCTGTGCAGTAGCCTGAGCTGACTCAGCATAATGAGGAGCCAGCTCAAGTCTGCTTTGGGGGTCAGTTATGTTATCTGTTGGTTGTACTGTCAGCAGAGGATATTTCTTAAAGGATAATTTTGAAAAATGTGGAAGTGCCTGGATAGAAGAGTATGGATTGCTACTCTTCTTAACACTAGTTTTAAAACCAGTCAGCTTGGGAGCTAAGGTTGTGCCTTTAACTCCACTTTCATTTTTCAAGTCAGCAGTTAAAATATTTTTAATTAAGTTAGAGATTTCTGCAGTGTGGTCTAGAGACGCACCAGGTTCCATAGCAGGCTTCTTTTCAGAAGCAGCAGTTGAGACTGGGGCAATCCCTCCTGTGGTGTGCATGGAGCCAGCTTTAGCTCATTTGGATTTGCCTGTTAACAAGAAATAGATAAGCAACAGATTTCAATACTAGAAGTGGGTAGTCAGTATATAAGACTAGGGCTGTTCTTTATTATTAGAGAGCATTAGATTCTAATACAACTACTGCTTTACCAGTATGTGAGACAGTGGCTGTACTAGTTAAGGTAGCTGACTTCTTCCTTTTAACAGCTGGCTTGTGCTGAGGTCCCTCTCCCTCAGCTGGTACAAGATCAGAGGCACTCGTTTGGTGAACTCCACCCCGAGCAGCAAGATACTCGAGCACGCCTGGTGTTAAACCAGTATATGGAGCAGTAGGAGCATCTTTTAGCATCCCCCTTGCTTTGGAGGCAGGTCGAATGATTCATCAGCAATCTGCTGGTAAGCTTCACCCAGCTCATTTCCAAAAACAAGGCTCAAGAACCTTGGAAAGGGGATTAAGTGTGTTCGTTTGGGTGCAATCACCATTTCCCTTAGCCTCAAATAAATTTCACCGGCATAATTAATATTGAGGTTAAACATCAACCCGTGACCAATCTTTAGCTCAAAATCTGAGCATTGGTCAAAACTCCCTGACTTCTGGCTGATACATTGAGTCAGCAATCCAAAGAAATAATACCATAGATGTGGCATATGCTTCCTTAAGGGCGTATGAGCCACTGGTCGATTGAACCCTATAATTTCTAGTACCTCCCTTCTAAACTCATAACTGGTAGGTGAAGTAACAAAAGGTCCACTTGGCAGATGAAGAACTCGTCGGATGGCATCAACGTTGATTGAGCAGGTTAGGGTTTCAGTAACCATGCCACGAATACATGGAATGTTCTGTGGAGTGGTGGCCATGGTAGCAGTATACCAGAATCTGGCCAAGCAGGCTGGATAAAGACATGAAGGTACACCTGTAATTGCTCGATCCAGAGGTAATTGCCGTATATAATCGATTAACGTTTCATAGCCCATGTAGGTTTTGGATTTGAGAATGGACAGGGCATGAGCGGCATTGCCTCTCGATAGGCGAATAAGAGTGTGATCTGGTGCATTAGCAGCCCTGACCAGATTAGGGTGAAGATTTAACAGTGGTGCCTGAGCAATCGGTTCCTTCGGTGCCGGTTGAGGTTGTGGTTCTGGTTGTGGTTGCTGTTGTTGTTGTTCCTCCGGTTGGTTCTCAATAGGTGGTGATTGTTGTTGTTGTTAGTCTGCCATTGATGAACTTGTTGAAGATGAGAGTTTGAGATTTTTGAAGATTTGGAAATTTAGAGAGAAAAGTGTGAGTTCTTGAAAGGTAAATCAAAGAGTTAATAACCGAAGGTTATTATGTGGAATGGATCGCCTTATTTAACCTTTCGGATTGGTGGAAAAAGTGCAGGAGAGAGAAAATGGGAACTGTCATCTGCAGGCGCATGGGCAGATGTGAAAGACTGGCACGTTTTCGAGGGCACACAGACTGTTGACATGACGTTTAATCGGCTTGAACACTCATACCTCCCATTAAGCATTAAATGCAGGAGTTTTCAATTCAAAAAGAAGTTAAAAACCACAAGATAAGTTTTGTATTAAATACAAAAATTCTTTGTGACATTTAATATGTTATGAATTTAATTTTAAATAATTGGGAGTAAATGAGTTTCAGATTTAAGGTATCATTTAAGTATTGTGAGCTATTTATTATTTCATTTTGAACATTGAATAACCATGATATAAAGACCTTGTTGTGCTGACTGTTTGACATGTAGGCAGTAAGTGAAAGTTGTAGCTTACTGGTTTGTCCTACATGTTGTAGAACCAGCACACCAACAAAGTTGTCTTTGATTTTAGAGTTCAAGCATACCCAGCTCAGAGATGAGATAGTTAAAACGTTTCTCATCTAAGGGCTTTGTGAAAAGATCTGCTAACTACTGGTCTGTTGAAATAAAATGTAGCTCCACATCTCCTTTTTGAACATGATCCCTTATGAAATGATATCGAACGTCAATGTGCTTAGTTCTTGAGTGCATCACAGGATTGTTGGTAATAGCAATAGCACTTGTGTTATCACAATAGATTGGATTTTTTGTAACATGAACACCATAGTCCTTCAACTGGCTTTGCATCCATAGTACTTGAGCAGTACAACTACCAACAGAAACATATTCTGCCTCAGCAGTTGATGTGGACACAGTATTTTACTTTTTGCTCGTCCAGCTGACTAGCCTACCACCCAGTAACTGGCAACCACCAGTAGTACTTTTCCTGTCTATCTTACACCCTGCAAAATCAGCATCTGAATACCTAATTAGCTCAAAATCATGGTCTTTGGGATACCAAAGACCACGTTTAGCAGTACCTTTCAGATACCTAAATATCCTTTTTACTGCTAGCAAGTGTGACTCTTTAGGATCAGCTTGATATCTGGCACAGAGACATGTGGCAAACATAATATCTGGTTTGCTGGCTGTAAGATAAAGTAGGGATCCAATCATACCCCTATATTCAGTGATATTGACTGGTTCACCATTGAGATCAGCATCTATTTTAATGGATGCTGCCATTGGGGTCTGATATTGCACATTTTTCATATATTTATCATGGCAATATCTGTCTTTATTAGTCCATTCGGATACGGTTTTGGTTATTATTCGCGATTATTTAGAGGATTATTGTTTCAAGAGCCGAGAAGATATTTTTTACGCTTTTTAGATCATTTTGAGGTATGTTCTATGTTATTTCATCAGCGATGCCTTAATATGAAGTTGCAAGTTGGTTCTGGGCATTTTATGGTAAAAAATTAAGAAGAAATATGTGCACGTGTTAAGCTGCGGCGTGGCCTGAGAGACCGCGGCGCGGGTTATAGCTGAATTTGAGGGTCGAGCTATTTAAAGCAAGGAGAAGTTCTGGCAAGAGTTAAGCCGCGGCACGGCTTTCCAGGCCGCGGCGCGAGTCGTATCTGATGGCGGTTTTTGGACTATAAAAAAGGAATTTAAACCCTAACTTTTTAACACTTTTATTCAGACGAATTCCAGCAGCTTTGGGGCGATTTTAGGTGACTTTTGGGGAATCCCAACATCATTTAATCAATTCAATCATTCCGGGAACGGGTTACGATTCGTCAATCGTTCAAGATCACGATTTCAACTAGGTTTAATTCTTATCAAATATAATGAATTATCTTAATTGTTTATTTATGATTTTGCTTTCAGCCATGATTGTTGGCTAAGTTTTCAATGTTTGTCTAGATTAATAACCGAGGTTTTGGATGTTATGGTTTATGATTTATGAACTTATGCATGTTTATTTCAATAGTTTGAATAAAAGATCGATTCTTATTGATGTTTAACTTAATGAACTTGATTGATTAGGGTATTTGTTTGATAAAGAGAACTCTTTTCGATTTAATGCACTAGTTTACAATTGATTTGTCTTAATTGATTGTTTGCTAAACCGGACCAAGGGGGTAAATTAAATTCAAACGGTTAGACGATATAGGGGTGAATTGTGTGGAGCGAACGCAAAGGCAATTGTTATTCAAATCTTTGATCTAGTTAATTGATTAGTCACAAACGAAAAGGTCTTAGGTGCCAGGGAACCCTACATCTAGTAATTTAAGTTTGAGTACTTGCTAAAGAGAACTCTTGGCAGGTCGACTGAGTAATTTGCATGTATTAAGTATTAAATCGGGCTAAAAGTATAAAAACATCCAATTTCGAGGATAAAAGGTCTAGACGAGCATTTTCATTCCATTTGATATCAAACTATCTTAATTGTTTTCTTGTTTTAATTTTTATAAATCTAAAATAAAAAATATTGTTTTTACTTTCGATCAAATCTTGATTTGGCAAATCGTTAAATAGCCACAAAAACCATTATCTCGTACTTTCAATTTTAATAGATTAACTTAGTTTATTTCCATTAGTTGCAATCTTAATTCTCACTTTAAACTGTCCTTGGAACGATTTCGGATTTACCAACTTTATACTATTGGACGATCGAGTACACTGCCCGTTAGTGTGTAGTAATCTTTAAACCGGTATTTTCCAACATAATTTATATACGCGATTTTACACATCAAGTTTTTGGCGCCGCTGCCGAGGAAAGTTGTGTCAAAAATTAATATTGTTATCTAATTGTTTTTAGTTTAGTTTTAATTGTAGTTTATTATTATTATTTTTCATTTATTCTCAGTTGAATCGATGCGTTTAATCAGTTGTTAGTTGTGATTTTCCAGATAACAGGTAGTGCATGCTACATACGCGTTCTTCAGATTTTTCGATTCTTCAACCATTTGACGAACCCGAAAGAGAGTTATTTAGAGCATTAAATCAAGAGCAACATTCTACAGTGGATTTATCAGCTTCTTCGAGTGATAATACAATTCATTTGGGTAGTAGTTCTGAGACTGTGGTGCCCAATACACCACCTGGAATCAATGAAGAGGAAGACACTTACATTTCATTAGATATTTTCGAGACTGAAGAGATGGCTGAGCAACCACCTCGTCATCAGACTATGGCAGAAAAGTTGAAGGCCACCAGAGCTGGCCAAGGAAATTCAATTACTCAACCAAACATCACTCAGCCTTTCCAAATCACAGGTCTAATTCTGAGTTTGATTTCTTCTGATTGTCAATTTCATGGCAAGGATAGTGAGGATGCTAACGAGCATCTTCGTGTTTTCAATGATGTTTGCAACTTATTCAAGCTGAATGAGGTTGCTGATATTTCGATCAAGACAAGGCTTTTTCCCTGGACTCTAAAGGGAGAAGCTAAGAGATGGTTAGATAAGCAACCCGAGGGAGCGATTACCTCTTGGGATGGTTTGGTAGATAAGTTTTTATCAAAGTTTTTCTCTGCGTCTCGAGCTGCTAGAGTTCAAGGAGAAATTTCACAATTCAAGCAAAAGAGCAGTGAGACATTAATTGATGCTTGGGATCGTTATGCTAATATGTTATGCTCGTGTCCGCAACACGGGTTGAATGATTTACAAAAGGTTCAGATTTTCTACAAAGGTTGTGACATACCAACTCGTCGGAGTATTGATCAAGCAGAAGGAGGTACTTTTATGGATAAGATAGAAGAAGAATCGTTAGAGATTATTGAAAAGCAAGCTGCCTACACTCACGAGTGGCATCAAGATCATGAGTTACCCCGTTTAGCTTCAGTAAAGAGGACTGGAACTACTGGTGCTTATGATGATTATGGGTCTATAAATGCTAAGTTAGATAAATTTGGTAGGCATTTAGAGAAGTTTGATAAGGATATTCATGGTATGAAGGTTGGGTGTGAATATTGTGGGGGATTACATTTGGCAAAAGATTGTGATGCGGGGTTGATTATGAATCAGAAAGAAGAGATCGCTTTTATTAGTCAACAGAACAACAATCAGTTTCAGGGACATGCTCAGTTTAATAGGAATTTCAACAATCCTTATAATCCTCAAGGTAATCAAGGTTCGACGTTCCAGCTAGGATCTAGTGGAGGTTATCAACAGCAAGCTCCCGAATATTTTCAGAAGCCCCAAGCTGAAGAGAAAAAGTCCAACCTTGAAGCTATGATTGAAAAGCTTGTGATATCTCAAACTCTGCTTGTTACTACTGTTGCCCAAAACAATGAGAAGAATGATCAAATGTTTCGAAATCAACAAGCAGCTATTCAAAATCTGGAGAAACAAATTGGTCAACTTGCTAATCAGAGTAACGAGATAAAACCGGGGGAGTTACCGAGTAAAACAGATACTAACCCGAAAAATGGGCACATTAATGCTATCACCACCCGAAGTGGTTTAGCATATGATTCACCAAGGAAGTCCGATGAGTATGATTTGCGAGTGCCGTTAGCTAAGGATAGTGAACCGGTTGTTGTTAGTGAACCGGAGGGGGAAAAGGAGCCGGAACAGGTGATTGAGAAGGTTGTGAGGATACCCGAAACCGTTGCTGCTAAACCGGTAGTTAAAGAGTATCAATCACCGCTCCCATTCCCGAGGAAGCAGAGATTGGAGAAGCTGGAGGCAAAAAAGTCCAAGTTCATGGACTTGATTAAAAAAGTTAACATAAATATGCCTTTTATTGACGTGATTGCAGGTATGCCAAAGTATGCAACGTTTCTTAAGGATTTGCTAACTAACAGGAAGGACTTGATTAAAAAAGTTAACATAAATATGCCTTTTATTGACGTGATTGCAGGTATGCCAAAGTTTGCAAGGTTTCTTAAGGATTTGCTAACTAACAGGAAGAAGCTGGAGAACGTGTCTTCAGTCAGGTTGAATGTCGCATGCTTAGCGGTAGATGCGAACAAGCTTCCCGAGAAGCTTGAGGATCCTGGGAGTTTTACCATTCCTTGTTTACTTGGTAATTTAGACTACGTAATGGCATTGGCGGATTTGGGGGCTAGCATAATTTAATGCTTTATTCTATTTATTTACAGCTAGACCCCGGGGAGTAAAAACCCACGCGTATGGCTATTCAGGTAGCTGACCGCTCTATTAAATTCCCTCGTAGAATTATAGAGAATATGCTAGTTAAAACCGGGTCGTTGGTTTTCCCGGCCGATTTTGTGGTGTTCGATATGGAAGTGGATGAAAGGATTCCACTTATTTTGGGTCGACCATTTTTGAACACTGCTAGATGTATCATCGACGTTTATGGCCAAAAGTTGACCATTAGGATAGATGACTTGAGTGCAACATTCTCAATTGACCATGCTTTAAAATACCCTGCCTACACTGATGATACATTTTATTTTCTTAACATTGTGGATGTCCAGTCTGAGTTTTTGCAGAAATTCCCAGAGTTACAGGGGTCAGGAGAATGCTCATTGGTGGAAATTGATGAAGAGTTGCAGGTTGAGGAGGTGGATATTTTAACCGTTGATGTGTACGTAGGGGTATATGAAATGGCTACAAGTTTTATATATTTACGGACAGAATATACCTAAATTCTACTACAACACTATAAGCAAGTGTACCTAATCGTATGGTAATATAGCTAGGGTAAATCCGGAGTTCGTTCTACGGGATTTGATATTTTTAAGCTTTTCTTTTTTTATAGTTTTAGGAATTATAGATTAATATTACTATTACTAAAATGGGGGATTTACCGTTTAATGACCGGTTTTTCGATTGGTTTTCAGATATTTAAACTAATAAATAAATACAATAATAATGCAAAAGAGATATAAATATAATAAGAAGGGACTATGTTCATCTAGTCATTTTAATATGTAATGTTTGATATTTTTCTTTATAAATTATGGGTTAATTTCCTTTATACCAGAAATATTTAATGACTCCACCTAGAGTTCTCTAGCGTGGATATATAGTCAAAACTACCCAACGCAAGTATCCTTGTCGCCAGGTCCTAACGACTATAATTAAACATTCCTATAAATAATGATTTACACTATGACGCGGTTTTCACTTCTGTTAACAATTACACCAGTTTTCACTGTGTATAATCCACCCCTGTATCAACTAATTTATTCAGTTTTAATTCGTCTCCTTGGTCCAGATGAACGCTCAAATACCCAACCCAATTAATTGATTAAATGATTGTGATAGACTCCATATAAACGTCACTAAGTAGGACAATCACAATTATTAATAACTTATAGATTAAATAAATGAAAATAAGTGTAACAGACTCCAACGAGTTATCACTCTACCGGACAATTACACTTACCAATTAAATTGACCAAAAGTATTAACAAGAATGTTAATTTGTGTAAACATTAAATAAAAGTATAAATTTAATTAACCCAAACCGTTATTTTTAATCAAACATTACGATTATTTGGACTAAATGAACATAGTATAAATTTAGCTACGGGACATTAATTTAAAAAGGAGAACATAACCTACAAATATTATTGCGTAGCATTACACGGACGGAACTTCGAATCAACAACCCATAAATTAACCGTTACAATACCCAAACTAAACTTAACTAAACCAATATATATATATATATATATATATATATATATATATATATATATATATATATATATATATATATATATATATATGTATATATATGTATATATATATGTATATATATATGTATATATATATATGTATATATGTATATATATATATATATATATATGTATATATATATAGATATATGTATCGTATATCTTATATAGAGATAGATAGATTGATTGAGAGGTGTAGATCCCTGCTCTCTTATTTATACTACAATTGAAAAGCCAGATTTAAATATATAATATTATAATGCACTCCAGCTCTTGTCGACATAATATAAATATATATAATTTATATAATTATATATATATTATATTATATTCTTGTTCATAGTTGACTTGTAATTTTAGCTCCGTTGACTTGTACATTTACGCCCGGTTTATGTCTCAGTTTCAGTTTCTCGTACGTCTTTTTGTATTCTTTAATATTTTGTACTTTACGTTTCGCGGCTTGTACTCTTGTAATTTTTAGACGTTAATTATCAATAAATGGGACCACTTGGATTGTAACTTGTACGTTTGAGCTTTTTGGTCATTTGCGTCTTCAAATCATCGTTTTCTTCTTTTATCTTCGCACTTACTTATTTAAACGAATATTAGATAAAAATAGAACAATTGCAACTAAAAGCTTTACATATTGGAAGGATATTGCTATGAAATATATGTTTCATTTGGAGCATTATCAAATATCCCCACACTTGAACGTTGCTTGTCCTCAAGCAATACAGAACTTGAAATTAAATCACACTTCACTCAAATCACTTTTTTTTTATTCTTCCACTTTATACATCAGTGATTTTGATACATCGGTATAAACAATGATAGTAACGATGTGGTTACAGTCCCACATGACTATAAAAATTTAGATCCTTTAAGAAAATTGGATCTTTATGAAAACATTTGATCTTTTGAAAATTCATTCTAGCTTTTGCCCTAGATAAGTTTTTTAGAATAACCCTTCACCAGTGTTTGCAAAATGTTTTTGTGGGTTTTGTGGGTTTCAGATTTGAAAATTTTAGCTCAAAATTTGTGGTTTTGTGTCACCCACTTGTTAACCTTGTATTAGGAAAGCACATGTCCAGTTTTACTTGCTCCGTATATTACCTTTCGGTAAACTACCATCCGGTTGTAAAGGAAAGCGTTGAACAAGCAACTGTTAAGGCAATGTCTAATGACATGCAGATGTTCATGGTCCACAACGTGTCAGATGCAATTACTATCCTTTGTAGGAGCAATAGAAAAGATCACCCTATAATTTTTCGGTCTGGCACAAGGTCCTGTCTTCGACCATGCTATGCAACCACCGTTCTTACGGTTGACACCCGATTTGATTCAGGTGACCTAATGAATTCTAATGAATTCTCAGGATTTTACGTTCAATGGTAATGAACGCATTGAAAATAGGTTTTCAGAAAACAAATCAGTTTTAATTTGATCAAAATATTTTATCGTTCAAGCTAGAGTTCAGACATCATCGAATTCCATGAGTTTGTAATTCTCAATCTTTAAGGTCAATCTCAAGGATTGAGTAATATCAGGCTTAGAAGCCGATTTTTTAATCTTTAAGGAGATTATCCTTTCTGGGGGTCTGATTCATTAGTCTTATCAAGCTAATTCGCACGGCGCCCTCCCCATTTTACGAGACAGATCCTCTCATGGTTAGGATAAGTCTGGCCACTTGGCGACCCTGTTTGATGCTGAGGTCCGTGGATTTTCTGCTGATTTTAGAGATGACTTTTCTAGATTTTTCGTCAACCTACAGCTGGTCTGGACAACAACTTCCTGACCTAAATCAAGAAGCGCGTGTCTTTTTCTGAAGACTTTACTTCATTTTAATGATGGAATTGATTCATCATGTAGATCCATCTTTTCTTCCATTTATATTACAATTTACCGGGTAAAACAGTTAATTTTTTCCAAAACAAAAGCACCTGCAATAACTTTACAGAAGCATGTGATAGATAGTTTTTAATTGAATAACTTGGTACATTCTCCCCACACTTGGCTTTTATTTATTTCTTTCTTTGCCTTTTTATTCCCCTCTTTTTCATTTTAAATGAATTCAAGCAATTTAGGTTGTTTCTCAATATATGTCCTTTCCG
The DNA here is from genome assembly GCF_046630445.1 of Rutidosis leptorrhynchoides. Taxonomy (NCBI): domain Eukaryota; kingdom Viridiplantae; phylum Streptophyta; class Magnoliopsida; order Asterales; family Asteraceae; genus Rutidosis; species Rutidosis leptorrhynchoides. Next base: position 252,013,788 of record NC_092340.1, read on the forward strand.
AGGTAACGATAATTTCGGTATTATCACCTAGTTTTATCGTTCATAAATATGTATAAACATGATTTTGCATTCATTTAGTTGAAAATTTTTCAAATTTTCACAAAATTTGGCAATTAAACCAAGTGTAAACCCGAGAGAATTTATAACCCTTCCCCACACTTGAGATCTTGCAATGCCCTCATTTGCAAGAAATCAGTAAAAATTTAAATTCATGAAGGTGATTAGCGTAGAAAAATGATTAAAAATACCGAGTTTGCAAACATATTTTTTTTATATCACATTCTATATTTTACGTCTTGTCGTTAAAATTAGTAGTTTTTGCTGAACTTAATGACAGTCTTTGAAAGTGCATTGTTTTACCCTGTTTTGTATATAACATAAAATACAAACATATATATATATATATATATATATATATATATATATATATATATATATATATATATATATATATATATATATATATATATATATATATATATATATATATATATATATTTGAAGTTTGGTATATAACCCCACGTTCATATAATATTTTTAGCATACTTTAGATTAATAATATTAAAATAATGATAACAAAATTTTTTGCCCCGTCCTTGGGTAAAGCAATTTTGGTTTTATGTCCTAGTGTTTAACTCACGACGAATTTTAGAAATCATTTTTTAAACTTAATGAAATAAATTAAATTTTGTTTTTAAATTCACACAAAACTTAAATTTAAAAAAAAAATGCATATTAATTTCATACAAAACCTACAAAACAAAAATTCAGAATGGGGGGAGAAAACTAGTTTTTTAGTGTCTGCTAGTGGAAAAGACCAATCGGATTCCATTCTCGGAACTATATGAGAACAGAACAACTGACTCTAGACATAATTTTCTTTTTAGAACATTTGAATCTCCCCACACTTAGGTAGTTGTGGTGTCAAAATTGTGATTAACTTCATCGTCAATTTCTCTTGGACCATAATCAACTTGCATATCTATGACTTTTTCTTTAAGCCATTGGTCAGATTCTTGTGTAATATCCACAAATTCAACTAGTTTCGCCTTTTATTTATGCGATAGATTGGTTACTAACCGGTTACATAACTTAAAGTTCCCCTAGGTTCTAGCATCGCGAATCCGTTTAATAAGTTTCTTCATTGAACTGTTAATAACGGGGTCATTTAATTTCGTATCAACAACGGGGTTCTTTGTTATCAAGTCATCATTAGGTGTTACTTCATCTTCCCCACACTTAGGCGTTTTATTATTGTTAAGCACTACCATTGGAGTTGGTAAAACAACATGGTTCTTACCAATTGTTTTTATTGGTTCAACGGTTTTGGTTGGTGGAGATTTAGACTTTTGAATCATAAATGAGACCGATTTTTCACCATTACTAAGTGTCATTCTACCCTTTCTTACATCAAATAACGCCCCGGTGGACGCTAAGAATGGTCGACCTAAAATTAGAGGAATGTTTGAGTCCTCTTCTATGTCAATGACAATAAATTCGACTAGAAAGGTTAAATTACCCACTTAAACGTGTAGGTTGTCAGCAATTCCAACTGGGTGCTTAATGGTTTGATCAAGGAGTTGAACACTCATTTCTGTTGGACTTAACTTACCTACTCCTAATCTCTTATATAACGAAAGAGGCATAACACTCACATTTGCACCTAAATCTGCTAGTGCATCATACATGACACAATCACTAAGTAGACAAGGAATAATAAATTCACCCGGATCACCCAACCTGTGTGGAGGTGGAACTGTTTTTAAAGGGTTTATTTTTACGGTTTTTGTTTCTTGCACTTTCTTATTCTTCTTCTTCTTCTTTCCAAATGTATCACAAACTTTATTACCTATCACTTGCTCATACTCAACTCCTTTTCTTGAAAACGGGATGGGTGGTCCGTATGGTGCCACCACTGGCTTTACATACTCGGGTGGTAGTGGTGGTGTAACTTTTTCATTGTTACTCACATCTAAAACCTTCCCATCTTCTGGTGTTGGTTTTTCAGAATTTGTTGACACCATATTAACATTCTCATTCCTAGGATTTACTTCAGTATCACTCGGTAGCTTTCCTTGTTCCCTCTCACTCATAATGCTAGCAAGAGTACCTACATGTTTTTCTAGATTCAAAATGGAAGCTTGTTGAGTTCTAAATGACTGATCAAACCTCTCATTCGTTTGGGTTTGAGTTGCAATAAATTGTGTTTGAGATTCAAATAGCTTTTGTACCATTTCTTCCAGATTTGACTTTTTTTCTTCGATTTGTTGTGGTGGTTTATACAAGTTATGTCCTTATTGATTGAAAGTGTTGTTTTGAATTGGTTGGTTTTTCAGACCTTGTTGGTTGTACGAGTTATTGTTGGGTCCATTTGGATTGTAAAGAATGTTTTGATTTCGATTGAAGTTTGGCCTTGGCGGTTGATAATTATTTTGATAATTATTTCCCGGCCTTTGGTTCATGTAGGAAACATTCTCACGTTGTTCCATGGTTTGTTCAATGTGACAATCTTTCATTAATTGTGGTCTACCGCATTGCTCACAACTGATTCGTATTGCGTGAATATCTTTATTCATCTTTTCCATTCATCTTTCGAAAGCATCTATTTTTGCGGAAACAGAATCAAAGTTATGGCTAGAATCAGCTCTAGCCGCTTTAGATGAATGAAAAATATCTTTTTCCTGGTGCCACTCATGAGAGTGGGAAGCTGTATTATCAATTATCATGTGAGCTTCGGTTGTGGTTTTCTTCATAATAGAACCACCAGCTGCTGTGTCGATGTCTTTTCGTGTGGTGACGTCGACTCCTTTGTAAAATATTTGAACTATTTGATAAGTATCTAGACCGTGTTGATGACATCCTCTCAACATTTTTCCGAATCTTGTCCATGCCTCATATAACGTTTTATTTGGCTTTTGCATGAACGTGGCAATTACTCCTTGAAGTCTCACGGCTTTAGATGCCGGAAAGAATCTTTTAAGAAATTTCTCAACTAAAACATCCAATGTGTCAATCGCCCCTTCAGGTAACGATTCTAACCAATCTTTGGCTTCTTCCTTTAAAGTCCATGGGAACAACATAAGATAAATAGTTTCATCCTCAACTTTTTGGATTTTAAATAGATTACAAATCCTATTAAAAGTTCGAAGATGTTCATTTGGATCTTCTTTTGCTGTACCACCGAATTGGCATTTATTAGTGACCATGTGTAGGATTTGTCCTTTGATTTAAAAATCTGGTGCATTAATATCTGGCTTAATAATGGCGTGACCTTGGCCCGTGCGTGTGGCTCTCATTTGGTCTTCCATACTTTGAGGTTCCGTTTCTGCCATATTTGAATTTGTTGAATCCGAATCACTAGAAGATTCTGATTTAACGGTTTCTTCTTCGATAATCTCCGAATGAATAATTTGTGGTTCAGGTGGAATGACTAGTGGTTCAGGATCTCTGAATTGTCCTTGAATATCCTCCGGGTTTTCAATTGTGAAGTCGGTTTCAACAATTGGATTATCGGAAATTTGAGTTGGAGTACTTGTTCGACTAGATGATGATTCTAAAGAAAAATCAACGGTGACAATATTGGCTAGATGTCTTGATCGAGTTAAAGGTGGTGAACGCATGAAAGGTGGTGAACGTTTTGCTCGGTGCATTCACTGAATATCCTATTAGTTATAAAAATAAAAATTATATAAGTTATCAAATTAATAGACTTTTCTGATTTTGCCCACGTTTCGAATAGCCAATAGATGCAGCAGGTAGCCAGGACCCTTTAAATCGGAAGCCCACAACTCGCCACTAACAAATCCAACTATTACTACGAACCAGAAAATTTTGATGTCTATCAATTTAATTGCTTAAAATAATTTTTCGTCGAAATTTTGAAATAAAAATCTATGATTCTATTTCTATATAATAAAAATATTATACAAAAATTATTAAAATTTCTAATAAAACTAAAAGTTAATTAAAAAGTTTTTTAAATTTAAAAAGGATAATAGTAGAAAAATTAAATAAAAATATATATATTTATTTATTAATTAATTAATTGTTCTATATATAGAATGTTATATTATTTTAAATTTTAATAATAATTAACTTAAATTATCTAATTAATTAAAATTAATAACCTAATTATCTAATAATCTAATAATAATAATAATAAAAATAAACTAAGTTGTAATCAATTCACAAGTGACTCACCAATTCACACTCCGACACCATAATAAACAATAGATAAAATTGTGTCCAGTCCCCCCATTTCAATAGTAGCCTACCATCTTTTTTACAATTTAGATTATAAAGGGTGTGAAGAAGGTCGAGTAGGAAGGAAAAAGCAAAAGGGAGTAGACACAGTGTGTGTCACGAGTCAACAGAGATATTGAATTTTCTGACAAGTAAACACTCACACATACAATTTCTTATTTATATCCTACTTTATTTTCAAGTTTCATGTACTAGTTGAAGATTGTGTAACATAATAAATTTTACGGGTATTAAGATTGAATTCGTATAATCAACAGGGCTATATATGAGGTTGCGGCGTTATTTTATAACAACAAAATTCTTTATATGTTATTGATACAAGTGTTGTCTATAAAGAAAATTGATGCAAGGACCACTTAATATATATTATGATCTTGTGTCTGACAAAGGAGGGAGTGTTAAGGAATCTCACATATATATATATATATATATATATATATATATATATATATATATATATATATATATATATATATATATATATATATATATATATATATATATTCTGATCTTGTGCCTGACAAAGGATGGAGTGTGAAGGAATCTCACGAGCTCATAATAATTCACAGAACAAAAAGTTGTCAAATTAGTTTCACATTTCAATTTATATTTTGTTCAACTGGTTCGAATTTCCATATGATCATTTCATTTTAATTCTTATGTATTAAGAGTAGTTTTATAGCACGAGTATTTTTTTTATATTACAAACTTAAAAATTATAAATACAAAAACTACTATATAAAAAATCTAAAATTCCGAAGAAAAAAAAATCCTAAATCAGTCCCCGACAGCGGCGCCAAAAACTTGATGTGTACGTAGGGGTATATGAAATGGCTACAAATTTTATATATATTTACGGACGGAATATACCTAAATTCTACTACAACACTATAGGCAAGTGTACCTAATCGTATGGAAATATAGCTAGGGTAAATCCGGAGTTCGTTCCACGGGATTTGATATTTTTAGGCTTTTTTTTTATAGTTTTAGGAATTATAGATTAATATTACTATTACTAAAATGGGGGATTTACCGTTTAATGACCGGATTGTCGATTGATTTTCAGATATTTAAACTAATAAATAAATACAATAATAATGTAAAAGAGATATAAATATAATAAAAAGGGACTATGCTCATCTAGTCATTTTAATACGTAATGTTTGATATTTTTCTTTATAAATTATGGGTTAATTTCCTTTATACCATGTAACAACCCAAACCAAACCACGACAATTCCCGTTAAATTTCACAACAAAAAAAATTTTTTCTGGTGCAGTTCATTTGCGCGGCGCGCCAGGTGGGTGCGCGGCGCGCCAGGTGGGTGCGCGGCGCGCCAAACCACCTGGACAGCCCGCTGTCCCCGGAAGTCAATTTAACGAAAATGTTTGACTAGTTCCCGACATTTTTAGCCAAAACGCTTTTAACCATAAATTCATATATATAAAACTAGCACGTTTAATTAATAAAATTGAGTTTACGAAGCGGGTCCCACAACGACCCATTTTACCACCTTAAGTACCGAAATACAATATTTGACCAAAAGACTTTTAATACAACAAAGCCGAGCATGGCGATTGGGAATACGCTACCCAATCCTAAATGATCCAAAAGTAAGTCACTAAAGCAACTATGCACGTCTTCTAGTCCTCGCGCTTACCCGAGCCACCAATCCACATGCGATCTATAAAAAGAGTCAACAACGAGAGGGTAAGCTAATGCTTAGTGAATGATAATATACTACATACATATATATGTATAAAATGAATACGCCACGCAAAACAAATACCGCATACCGAAGCATCCAAGTATAAAGCATCTACACTAAGCATACCGTACGATCTAAGCAACGAGCTAAAGATACAACACAAACATGAGTCCACCAACGACAAAGTGAACATCGCCAAATAGCTACACCCGGAGGGTTAGCTACAACACAACAATACATTAATATAATACAATAATAATAATACACAAGGTTAACCCCTTAACCTCAAACACACGAACATTGGCCGAACAACCCGAGCCTTGTGAATTCGCACAACCCGAAATTCACTTCTCAACCATAAGATGACCGAACAACCCGAGTCATCATGAATCCGCACTACCCGAGATTCATTACCTCCAATAAGGTGACCGAACAACCCGAGTCACCATGAATCCGCACTACCCGAGATTCATTTCACAATACTAAAACCCACGGTCACGGGATTATAAAATCCACCACACAACCATATCAACCCTTCGCCATTAGGGTTATAACAACCAAATCACAACCAAGTGTGATAACGTGCACACAAACGTGTACATCGCCAAAGGTGGTCAACCAAGACGCACAAACGTGCCAATTGGACTCATACACAAGTCCTTCAAATCCACCTATATGTGAAGTGAGCTCTATAACCGAGAATCACTTCACCCGACCCGCACCCATCCTACACATACATATGCATATAGGATATTATCACTCACCTTGAAGTCTTGAAGAAAGCTTCCAAGTAAACCGCAACTCGCCGATGGAAAATACCTATTCCATTATCACAAATACCACAACACAATTAGATTGGATTCACAAATTAACCCAATTCGTCACTTAGTGCCATTTCGACCCAAATGCACTTCCAAGCACAAACCGTACCCAAACTAACCAATAATCACTAATACAAGTGAGAATGGTCCTAATATGCCAATTAAACCCGAACTCAAGTGTTAAACACGTGTCATACCCATTTTGACACTTAAACCCTAATTTTGACCCATAAAGGTCAAAATCTCATCCTTTACAAGTTTGACACCAAAACACATTTAACTCGGTTTAATACTTCAACTTAATCCATTTTAAGTTTATAAACCTCATTAATTCGCCAATCGGGTCATAATTACCACCAAAACCTAATTTGACCCAAAGTCACAATTAGTCACCCAAATACCCTAAAATGGTTTCCAATACTTCCATAATCACTAATCCAAGTGATTAAACTCATAATCAAAGCCTAATCAAGGCCAAACCGCCAACCAACCCAAAACCCACCAACAATAACTATAAGATCCGATTACTAGCTTCACTAAACCCATTTCATCACTTAAAAGGGTTTTACAACTAATTAGCTCAAAACCCTAACTTGAATATCAAATTAAATAAATGAAATTCGGAGTTTGAGCTTACCAATACTATCACCGCGTAGCCGAGAACGAAAGGAACAACTTTAAAACCCGAGCTTTTGCGAGAAATCCACTCCTTCTTCCCCAATCAAGCTCTCTCTCTCTAAACTCCCTTCTCTCTCTCTAGATGTAAGTGTGTGAGTGAAAGAGGTGAAAATGAAGATAAGATTGCCCATGGATCAGTTTTGTGGCTCAAAACCCGGCCACCAAGTGAAATACCCATTTTACCCTTTTTAAAACACTTAAAAGAAAAAGGGGTCTGCCAGCTCGATTCTGCGCGGCGCGCACCAGGACCGCGCGGCGCGCAACATGCCTGTTCTAGCTTCTTTTGCTTTTTAACTAATACAAATAGCCAATGCAACCAGAACTCGAATGTTATAAGTACATAAGTATGTAATATAAATATTTGGGTCTTACAACTCTCCCCCACTTAGACTCGATCACGTCCTCGTGATCCTCGTCACTTAACCCAACGGACCTCACCTCACGGTCCTCGACGTAAGTCCCAAACCGACTTTCCTAAGCAATTCTTTCCAACGAATCGCCTTCTACAACTTAATCGTCACCCGCGATTTCTCAAGTTCACAACCCGAGCACTAAACCATGCTCATTCCCCACCATCGAGGAAAACTCAACTAATCTCGTACCGGGATGTCAATCCCTTAGCATACTAATACCGAGTACAACTCTAAAAGCAACCAAGTCTCAACCTAAGGTCAACGACCCGAAACAATGAAGACCGAACCAAAAGAATCCTTACGGATACCACCAATCACGAATCATCCATTGTAGTGCGCAATACGACCCATACGCAACTACCGTAACAACACAATCCACGGTTAGAAACCGATAGCGCCCAAAGCGGCTATGGGAACACAAATCCCAAGGTGTACGAAATCGTCCATCGTCACACCCATAACAAACATGTGAGCGAAACACGGCTATCGCATCACTAATCATACCACGTGGTCCTCACGACCCCACCATCGACGCATAAAACGACCGATAGTTCCCACAACATGGTCCTTACGACCCCACCATTGGTGTATCAAACAACCAATAGATTACAACTCAACATGGCCGAAACAACCCGAGCCAAAACACATATGGAGGATGGTCGAAACAACCCGAACCTTAGTGAATTCGCACAACCCGAAATCCACCAACCCAATCCATATATCTCACAACGAAATGACCGCACAACCCGAGTCATCGTGAATACGCGCAAACCGATATTCACTACCACCGCCACATAGTATAACCGAGGATGGCCGTACAACCCGAGCCTTAGTGAATCCGAACCACCCGACATTCACTACCTCAAACTATGAGCCCAACCAACAGGGACAATCGTACTACTCGAAATATTGTGAATACGAACAACCCGATATTCACGTCCCACAACACAACTCTCTTGATGAAGTCAGCGGACCCCGAAGGTCATGCTCCACCAATCTCAATACCGGATGAAGTCAGCGGACCCGAAGATCATGCTTCACCGATCTCAACACCACGTTCATGACGAAGTCAGCGGACCCTAAAGATCATGCTCCATCAATCACGTACTCCCATGATGAAGTCAGCAGACCCTAAAGATCATGCTCCATCACGTAACCATACTATAATGAAGTCAGCGGACCCGAAAGTCATGCTTCATTAATCCACAATACTACGATGAAGTCAGCGGACCCCGAAGGTCATGCTTCATCAACCACATACCATAATCGAGCAAGAACCACCTATATCAAACATAGGTACCGAACAAGAATTCTCCAAAAGAGAACCCGACACACACCTTCCTTAACCGAAGGATTTCACCTTGCTCACCAAACACGTCCATTATCTCTCAACGAGATTTACCACATTACCACCTCGGTGGTAATTCCAATCTAAACCATAAGTACAATTCATCCGAAATCGTACTCTACCACAAATCGACCAAAACTAGGTCTCGACAAAGTGTCCGGATCTACCAAAAGCATCATCCGAAATATCACACTAAAACTTCCTCGTGCGGGAGTGCGACTCCCCCACTTGGAACCACGTTCCTATCTCACAACTCGTACAACCGTACAATGCTACCAAAGGTAGACTTTACCGACGATTGGGTACACACGACCCATCACTACACCTTGCTCCAACCTTGAGCATACAAAGGATTTCAATCAATCCTTAAACACTTCGAACGAAAAGTGTAGCACGATTACACAAACCATACCCTCGCAATTATCCAATTGCTTTAGTTTGTCAAGTTTCACTTAGTCACTCATGTACCTAAGGGTTTCTCCCAGGACCCTAAGTACAATGTAACCACAACACAATCGGAGTCGACACCACGCTAGTAGGTATAAAAGAGGCACCTAATGTCGCGTCATAAAGACTCCATTACCAACACACATCAAGATTTTAAACACTCGATTTCAAAGGTTCCAATCACCCGACGAACCCCATGGTTCATCACTTCAACACAGAAGCGAACACGCGCTTAACAATCGAACACCAAATCCATTTTCGTGGCTTGGTAGTAACATTTCCCAAATACTAAGGAATGCTTGGTTACACCAAGTCTTACGCCCTTCGTCCAACAACCAAACATGCAAATTACTATGCAATTAACAAGTCCGAACATATATGCCACGTAAATAAATATTCAAAGACATAGTCGTTAAAACGAAACATACCTCAACGTCTCCTTGCGGCATTCGCCGCCGCCAACTCGGGACAATCCGGCTTGCGATGTCCCTCTTTATGACAATAGTAGCACATTCCGTCATCACTTCTCGGCATTGTGCATTCCCACAACTTGTGACCCCTAACGCCACAATTGAAACACCTAGGCGCACGAGAATCCACCGCGCCCTTTACCACATTACTCGTACTCGCACTCGGACCCTTAGTCCTCTTACTCGGAGCACCATAAGAAATAACCCTTCTCTCACTTGAAGGTTCGGCCTTTTTCAATCGCGTATAAGACTCGAAACCTCTAGCCACCGCAAATAACTCCGCAAACGACTTCGCGTAACCCCGGCTAATTTTGCTTTTCAAGTCATCGCTCAAAGTTCGATAGAAATCCTCCATCAACAAACGATCGTTCCCCAAATATTCCGGGCAAAAACGAGCCTTCGACATAAAAGTCGTCTTTAAAGTATTCAAGTCCATAGAACCCTGTTGCAAATTTCGCAACTCACAACGCAATTCCGATAAATCGGCTGAAGTTCGGAACTCCTCGAAGAATTCCTCCTTAAATTCGTCCCATGATAATGCCATAAACGTCTCACCACCGACAAGATCAATCTTGCCATCCAACCAATCCTTCGCCCTACCTCGCAACAAACTAGTAGCGAGTCTCGTCTTTTTCTCGGGTGGGCATTCCATAGTACGAAAACACCCTTCGACATCCGAAACCCAAGTCGTACTCACCAAAGGATCCGGTTTCCCATCATACATAGGGGGTTTAGTCCTCATGAAGCTCTTAAGACAACGCTCCATTTCACCCCTATTTTGGAATTCGGAATACTTCCCATCCATTTCTTCTCGAAACGCCCTCATTTGCTCCGCAAAGGCGGCCGTAACTCTAGCGTTAAATTCCGTGTCGTTCGTCCCGGTCTCGTTTCGCGTCGTCATTCTAAAGAATGCAAAACGATTAGTCCACGCACGTATAAAATGACACGCACAACACCCTCCCATCTTGCTAAACACTCGTCGTACATCACTTGTTAGACACGATTTGCACCCGTAATAAGGTCTGCAAGTTCTTATTACGCACGCACGCCGCATCGACTCGTTAGTACAACGACCGCCTCGCTCGATGCTATAAACAAACACAAACAAAATTCTACGCGATAGAAGCACACGCGAGAATTACACCACAACACAAATAATATATTAATAATATCTGCATTACTAATATAAACGTTAGTCGACCTATAAACAAGGCACTAACTAAACCCGTTCCTGACCCGTACTCCTACAAGTCCCGCAACAAATTACGCGCACACAAAAGTCTAAGTCTAGGCACTTATCTCAAGTCACCTAAATCCCTTAGACCATGCTCTGATACCACTTGTAACAACCCAAACCAAACCACGACAATTCCCGTTAAATTTCACAACAAAAATTTTTTTTTCTGGTGCAGTTCATTTGCGCGGCGCGCCAGGTGGGTGCGCGGCGCGCCAAACCACCTGGACAGCCCGCTGTCCGCGGAAGTCAATTTAACGAAAATGTTTGACTAGTTCCCGACATTTTTAGCCAAAACGCTTTTAACCATAAATTCATATATATAAAACTAGCACGTTTAATTAATAAAATTGAGTTTACGAAGCGGGTCCCACAACGACCCATTTTACCACCTTAAGTACCGAAATACAATATTTGACCAAAAGACTTTTAATACAACAAAGCCGAGCATGGCGATTGGGAATACGCTACCCAATCCTAAATGATCCAAAAGTAAGTCACTAAAGCAACTATGCACGTCTTCTAGTCCTCGCGCTTACCCGAGCCACCAATCCACATGCGATCTATAAAAAGAGTCAACAACGAGAGGGTAAGCTAATGCTTAGTGAATGATAATATACTACATACATATATATGTATAAAATGAATACGCCACGCAAAACAAATACCGCATACCGAAGCATCCAAGTATAAAGCATCTACACTAAGCATACCGTACGATCTAAGCAACGAGCTAAAGATACAACACAAACATGAGTCCACCAACGACAAAGTGAACATCGCCAAATAGCTACACCCGGAGGGTTAGCTACAACACAACAATACATTAATATAATACAATAATAATAATACACAAGGTTAACCCCTTAACCTCAAACACACGAACATTGGCCGAACAACCCGAGCCTTGTGAATTCGCACAACCCGAAATTCACTTCTCAACCATAAGATGACCGAACAACCCGAGTCATCATGAATCCGCACTACCCGAGATTCATTACCTCCAATAAGGTGACCGAACAACCCGAGTCACCATGAATCCGCACTACCCGAGATTCATTTCACAATACTAAAACCCACAGTCACGGGATTATAAAATCCACCACACAACCATATCAACCCTTCGCCATTAGGGTTATAACAACCAAATCACAACCAAGTGTGATAACGTGCACACAAACGTGTACATCGCCAAAGGTGGTCAACCAAGACGCACAAACGTGCCAATTGGACTCATACACAAGTCCTTCAAATCCACCTATATGTGAAGTGAGCTCTATAACCGAGAATCACTTCACCCGACCCGCACCCATCCTACACATACATATGCATATAGGATATTATCACTCACCTTGAAGTCTTGAAGAAAGCTTCCAAGTAAACCGCAACTCGCCGATGGAAAATACCTATTCCATTATCACAAATACCACAACACAATTAGATTGGATTCACAAATTAACCCAATTCGTCACTTAGTGCCATTTCGACCCAAATGCACTTCCAAGCACAAACCGTACCCAAACTAACCAATAATCACTAACACAAGTGAGAATGGTCCTAATATGCCAATTAAACCCGAACTCAAGTGTTAAACACGTGTCATACCCATTTTGACACTTAAACCCTAATTTTGACCCATAAAGGTCAAAATCTCATCCTTTACAAGTTTGACACCAAAACACATTTAACTCGATTTAATACTTCAACTTAATCCATTTTAAGTTTATAAACCTCATTAATTCGCCAATCGGGTCATAATTACCACCAAAACCTAATTTGACCCAAAGTCACAATTAGTCACCCAAATACCCTAAAATGGTTTCCAATACTTCCATAATCACTAATCCAAGTGATTAAACTCATAATCAAAGCCTAATCAAGGCCAAACCGCCAACCAACCCAAAACCCACCAACAATAACTATAAGATCCGATTACTAGCTTCACTAAACCCATTTCATCACTTAAAAGGGTTTTACAACTAATTAACTCAAAACCCTAACTTGAATATCAAATTAAATAAATGAAATTCGGAGTTTGAGCTTACCAATACTATCACCGCGTAGCCGAGAACGAAAGGAACAACTTTAAAACCCGAGCTTTTGCGAGAAATCCACTCCTTCTTCCCCAATCAAGCTCTCTCTCTCTAAACTCCCTTCTCTCTCTCTAGATGTAAGTGTGTGAGTGAAAGAGGTGAAAATGAAGATAAGATTGCCCATGGATCAGTTTTGTGGCTCAAAACCCGGCCACCAAGTGAAATACCCATTTTACCCTTTTTAAAACACTTAAAAGAAAAAGGGGTCTGCCAGCTCGATTCTGCGCGGCGCGCACCAGGACCGCGCGGCGCGCAACATGCCTGTTCCAGCTTCTTTTGCTTTTTAACTAATACAAATAGCCAATGCAACCAGAACTCGAATGTTATAAGTACATAAGTATGTAATATAAATATTTGGGTCTTACATACCAGAAATATTTAATGACTCCACCTAGAGTTCTCTAGCGTGTATATATAGTCAAAACTATCCAATGCAAGTATCCTTGTCGCCGGGTCCTAACGACTATAATTAAACATTCCTATAAATAATGATTTGCACTATGACACGGTTTTCACTTCTGTCAACAATTACACCAGTTTTCCCTGTGTATAATCCACCCCAGAATCAACTAATTTATTCAGTTTTAATTCGTCTCCTTGGTCCAGATGAACGCTCAAATACCGAACCCAATTAATTGATTAAATGATTGTGATAGACTCCGTATAAACGTCACTAAGTAGGACAATCACAATTATTAATAATTTATAGATTAAATAAATGAAAATAAGTGTAACAGACTCCAACAAGTTATCACTCTACCGGACAATTACACTTACCAATTAAATGGACCAAAAGTATTAACAAGAATGTTAATTTGTGTAAACATTAAATGAAAGTATAAATTTAATTAACTCAAACCGTTATTTTTAATCAAACATTACGATTATTTGGACTAGATGAACATAGTATAAATTTAGCTACGAGACATTAATTTAAAAAGGAGAACATAACTTACAAATATTATTGCGCAGCGTTACACGGACGGAACTTCGATTCAACAACCCATAAATTAACCGTTACAATACCCAAACTAAACTTAACTAAACCAAAATATATATATAAATATAAATATAGATATATGTATCGTATATCTTATATAGAGATAGATAGATTGATTGAGAGGTGCAGATCCCTGCTCTCTTGTTTATACTACAATTGAAAAGCCAGATTTTAAATATATAATATTATAATGCACTCCAGCTCTTGTCGACATAATATAAATATATATAATATATATATATATATAATTTATATAATTATATATATATTATATTATATTCTTGTTCATAGTTGACTTGTAATTTTAGCTCCGTTGACTTGTACATTTACGCCCGGTTTATGTCTCAGTTTCAGTTTATCGTACGTCTTTTTGTATGCTTTAATATTTTGTACTTTACGTTTCGCGGCTTGTACTCTTGTAATTTTTAGACATTAATTATCAATAAATGGAACCACTTGGATTGTAACTTGTACGTTTGAGTTTTTTGATCATTTGCGTCTTCAAATCGTCGTTTTCTTCTTTTGTTTTCGCACTTACTTATTTAAACGAATATTACATAAAAATAGAACAATTGCAACTAAAAGCTTTACATATTGGAAGGATATTGCTATGAAATATATGTTCATTTGGAGCATTATCAACCGCCTTGATGGAAAACGGCTATGAGCCGACTGAGGAGGAGTTCAAAGAACTCAGTCGTGATGATGATTACCGGAGCAAGTCTTCAATTGAAGAACCTCCTGAGTTAGAATTGAAGCCACTTCCAGATCACTTGGAATACGCTTATTTGCAGGAAGAATCTAAGCTCCCGGTAATTATTTCTTCTTCTCATACTACAGGTCAGAAAACTGAGCTTGTAACCATGCTAAAGGCCCATAAATCGGCCATTGCGTGGAAAATTCACGACATCAAGGGTATTAGTCCCTCCTATTGCACCCACAAAATCCTAATAGAGGATAACTCCAAACCTGTGGTGCAACGTCAAAGGAGGTTGAACCCTCACATGCAAGATGTCGTGAAGAAAGATATCGTGAAGCTCCTCGATACAGGTCTGATTTACCCAATTTTTGACAGTCCGTGGATTAGCCCGGTACACTGTGTACCTAAGAAAGGTGGTATGGCTGTTACCAGCAATGATAAAAATGAGTTAATTTCCACTCTGACTGTCACTGGGTGGCATGTTTGTATTGACTATCGTAAGTTGAACGACGCCACACGCAAAGACCACTTCCCTTTACCTTTCATGGATCAAATGCTAGAGAGGTTAGCGGAAACAACTTTTATTATTTTCTTGATGGTTTTTTGGGCTATTTCCAAATTCCTATCTCGCCCGAGGACCAGGAGAAAACCACTTTCACGTGCCCTTATGGCACATTCTTATACCGTTGCATGCCCTTTGGCCTTTGTAACGCTCTGGCCACTTTTCAAAGGTACATGATGGCCATATTCCATGATATGATAGAAGATTGCATGGAGGTGTTCATGGATGACTTTTCGATTTTCGGTGACACTTTCGATTCATGCCTTCTTAATTTAGAGCGGATGTTGGTAAGGTGTGAGAAATCTAATCTTGTGCTCAACTGGAAAAAGTGCCATTTCATGGTACAAGGGGGCATAGTTCTCGGGCACAAGATTTCTAGGAACGGTATTGAGGTAGATCCCGCAAAGGTAACTGCTATTAAGAACCTTCCACCACCCACCGATGTTAAGGGTGTTCCGCCGATTTTTACCGGCGGTTCATTAAGGATTTTTCCAAAATCGCTAACCCGATGAACAAGCTCCACGAAAAGGACACACCTTGGAACTTCTCTGAAGAGTTCCAAAAGGCATTCGAACTTCTTAAGGAGAAACTCATCAATGCACCTATCATTATTGCTCCGAATTGGTCTCTTCCATTCGATCTTATGTGTGATGCATCCGATTTTGCTGTCGGCTCTGTTTTGGGCCAAAGGGTTGAGAAACATTTCCAACCCATCTATTATGCAAGTAAAACCTTGCAAGGAGCAAAGTTGAATTACACTACCACTGAAAAAGAGCTCCTTGCAGTGGTCTTTTTGTTCGATAAGTTCCGGTCCTACTTAGTCTTGTCTAAGACTATTGTTTTTACGGACCATTCTGCTCTAAAGTACCTATTTTTGAAACCAGATGCCAAACCTCAACTGCTTAGATGGATCTTGCTTTTGCAAGAATTCAATATCGAGATCCGGGATAAGAAGGATGCTGAAAATCTCGCGGCCGACCACTTGTCTAGATTCGATAATCCAAATCTTGAAGTCCTTCATGAGTCGAGTATTCATGATGATTTTCCCGACGAGTATCTCATGAAGTTGGACAAGGTGGATGAGGCATGGTATGTGGACATAGCTAATTTTCTTGTTGGAGGTTTCTTGGAGAAAGGGTGGTCACATCAAACACTATTTCTGGGAAGACCCCTATCTTTTTCGTTGTTGTCCGGATGGAATCATTCATAGGTGCATTTCCGGTGAGGAATGCACTCGTATTTTGTTGGAATGCCATCGTAGTCCAACGGGTAGGCGTTTTGATCCCCAAATCATGGGGAAGAAGGTTTATGAGGCCGGTTTCTATTGGCCTAGTATTTTTAAGGATGCCCATTCCGTTTGTAACTCTTGTGATGCTTGTCAACGGGCCGGACAAATCACCAAACGTGACAAAATGCCTCAACAAAGCATCCAAGTATGTGAGGTGTTTGACGTTTGGGGAATTGATTTCATGGGCCCGTTTCCGAAATCTCATAATTATCTTTACATACTCGTTGCAATCGATTATTTATCCAAATGGGCGGAGGAAAATCCTCTTCTTACTAACGATGCACAAGTTGTAATCACGTTCTTGATGGGGCTTTTTGCCCGTTTTGGTACTCCAAAGGCCCTCATTAGTGATAGGGGCACCCACTTTTAAAATGCTCAAATGGAGAAGGTTTTGAAATGCTATGGAGTCATCCATAAGATTTCTACCTCATATCACCCACAAACTAGTGGGCAAGTTGAAAACACCAATCGGTCTCTTAAACGAATTCTTGAAAAGATCGTTGGTTCGAATCCCAAGGAATGGTCCAACAAACTCGATGATGCATTGTGGGCGTTTTGTACCACCTACAAGACTACTACCGGGGCCACTCCTTTTCGTTTAGTTTATGGCAAAGCATGTCATCTCCGGTTGGAGATTGAGCACAAAGCACATTGGGCTCTTAGGACATGCAATCTCGATTATCATGAGGTGGGTCGCCTTAGGTTGACCCAATTGAACGAATTAGATGAGTTGAGGCACGATGCCTATGAAAACTCACTCAACTATAAGGAAAAGACAAAGAGGTGGCACGACAATCGGATCAAAGGTCCGAAAGAATTTAAGGAAGGCGACCGTGTCCTTCTTTATAATTCCCGTTTCAAATTGTCACCGGGAAAGCTTAAGTCCCATTGGTCGGGACCGTTTGTGGTTAGGAAGGTGTACCCATATGGTACGGTGGAATTGTTCGATTCGAATGGTGAAGGTTTCAAGGTGAATAGCCACCGGGTCAAACACTATGTGGATGGTCCCCTAGAAATCGAAGAAGAGGTTAACCTCGACTTTGATTCGAAACACGCTTAAATTTGGGGGAACGAGTCGAGTGAACGACTCGATTATAAAATTCACATTTGTTGTATTTTAATGTATTTTTAGCTTGCAGGTGTATATTTAAAGTTGAAATGTCAATTTGATCATTGGTTAAGTGCGTTGGTTGCGGATAATTGGGTTTTGTTTCGATATTACTTAAATTTGTGTAGGAAAAATCGCCAAATACAGGCCGCGGCGCGGCCTGAGAGCCCGCGGTGCGGGTTAACACTTATTTTTGATGTCGAAGGTTGTGCAATCTGAAGGGGATTTTTCACGATGTAAGCCGCGGCGCGGCCTGAATGACCGCGGCGCGGGTTACAACTACAAAAGCATGTTGAGACTTTTTAAAATTTTAGGGGTTTTTGGTGTATTAGGCCGCGGCGCGGGCCACGTCTGTAGGAAATTCCAAAGTCGTTTTTTTTTATAAAGGGAAAATGGGTCAAACCCGACCCAAGGTTTATACCCGACGGGAATTCAACTTATTTAGGGTATTTTGCTGATTTAAAAACACACATCTCTTATCATACTCAAGAACGATTACAAATCCTCTCAAAACCCTAATCTTTAATCTTCAATTTTTGCTTAAATTTCTGCATCACATCTCTAATCCATGGCACCTAAGGTCCGATTTTAACTTACTTTTTCTTGTTCTTGCCTAATTACATGCTTATTTGATGTTTAATTTCGATTAGGTTTAGAATTAGTGTGGGGTTGTTGATTTTGGTCTTGTATGCTTAAATTCATCATGGGTCTTTGTTGAATATGATTAGTATGTATGAAATTCATAATCTTTTTGTGTTTTAGTGCATATCTTTGATTCTAGGGTTCATGGTTGATTTGATTTCGAATTAGAGATGAGTAATTGGGAGAATAGGTTATTTGTTTTGTAAATATGGTTTGACTTGAATGATAAGTGTGGGGTGTGGTAATTTGGCCGGGTCATTAGGGTTCTAGTCTTAATTGAGTGGCTTTCTTATTTTAACTTGCTTCTATATGATATAGATGCCATGATATTGATGCTATGATGACTTGTTGCTAGGATGTTTGTTGAATTTGGAATTACATTGCTAATTTTGGAGTTTGAAATTATCTTTCCACTAATGTTAATCACATCGAACGTTTTAAGTTTATGATTGTGATGCTAATAATGAATGATAATTGTTCGAGTAATTGAAAAGATGATTTGTTTTGGTTGATAGTTTGTGGTGTTAACATTGGGGATGAACAATTTAATGTTTGTAACAATTTGTTGACCACGGTTGACTTATGCTTTACATGTGGAATGTTTGAATCTGAATAGGAACTAATCATTAATGCTAATAGCCGTGTTTGCATTTGCGTTTTGTTTGTTTGATGTTTGTTATTACAGAGGAAAAGAATGACATCTGCTAAAAGGGAGGAAGAAAGGCTCTTAGAAATGCAAACAAATCTCGAAAATTGGTTGCAGGCATTAAGAGATGATGAGGATTATTCTGACAGATTAGAGTGGATTAGAAGGCGTCCAATCACTGGTACTTGGTATTTGGACTGGGCCCCGTTAGTTCAAGAGGGAAGACATTTAAAGACTCGTCTCCAAAATGTGCTGACATGCGCTAAACAACTGGGTAATCATTTTATTCACGCATGGGAGCAGGCTTTTATGTGTACAGATGTTATCTATGATGAGTTGGTGTGGGAATTCTTTTCCACGTTAACTTTTAATCCTCGTCGTGCGGCTACGGATGTGAGTTTCTTACAATTTCGGTTAGGAGGAATGGAACGGGAGATGAGTAGGATGGATCTTTGTCGAGCGTTGGATTTATACCCCGACATGGATGATTTCATTTTAGAGCGGTATTTGGGAGAGGCTAAGTTTTATGTTGCCGAATTCTTTAATGCGCAGCAATACTGGTATTAGCTTAGTGGCAAGAATCCGTTTGTGTCAAGTGAATCGAAGGGGTCAAACATTCTTGATAAGGATGCAAGGTTGATTCAAAGGTTCTTGGGGTGCATATTTTGTGCAAGAGTGAATGGGTACGACAAAGTGACGACTCATGATTTATGGTCGATTTATATGATTAAGAATGAGCAGTTTGCTGACTTGACCAATTTGGTGGGTGAATATCTACGTAAGCATGCAATGGAGAAGCAACGGGCGAAACCACTTTTGGGTGGTCATTATGTTACAAAAATTGCCAAGTTTTTCAATATTAACTTCACTCGTTGCACACCGTGATTCTATGAAGCAGTTCGGGGCACAGTTTTATATTAATGCACGTATTTTGATGTGGAACTCGAATAGGACTATGTTAGTGGAATATGTTGAACCGTCTCAACAAAGGGGAGCAAGTGGTAGTGGTACGCGACATGATGATGATGAGGACGTCGCGTCTCGCATTCACGAGTGTTTTGGTTCAGAGTCAGATGAGATGTATGGTTCGGGTAGTGGGCAGCAGTGGTCGATGTCCGAGGAAGTTTGGAATAGCTTGATCTCAAGGGTTGATAATGTTCAAATTGGTGTGTCGAATGGTAGATACAATCCCATCTTCATCCATCTTATTTTTGAAAACCCACTTGGTACCAATTATCTTTTTAGTTTCATCATCAGGTTGAGGTACCAAAGTCCAAAACTTATTCCTATCAAACTGGGAGATCTCTTCTTGCATGGCTCTTGCCCAGCTTGGATCTTTGATTGCTTCTTCAGGACATGTAGGTTCAATGGTAGATACAAAGTTTACATGCATACAAAAATTGATGGTTGCATGTCTTCTTGTTTTAACACCACTGGCCAGATTACCAATAACTTGTTCAATTGGATGCTCCTTTGTCCATCTAGTGTTATGAACATGTGAGATTGTTGTGGAACATACATCATCTTGATCATCATCTGGCTCAGAGGAATGAGCAGCAGTGGGAGACAGCTGTTCATTGTGAGTGTAACCAGTACCAGCTTGAGATCCTTCAGAACCAGTAGACCTATGCTCAAGTTGTAAAACTTCTGTAGAGCCAGTAGGTCCACTAGGTTTAGACACAGATGGAACAGAGTGTTCCATCTCATCATCAGAGAACCCAGCAACATGGATTGGTGAGAGATTTGCTGCTGGTTCTTCATCATCATCTAGAGCTTGCTGAGTTGGCTCTTCAAACAGTAACTCCTCATCTTCTTGACCAGAAGATGAAGTAGGGGCAGTTTCATCAAATGTAACATTAATAGATTCTTCAAAACAACCTCTTCTTTTATTGAAAACCCTATATGCCTTTGACATGTTGGAATATCCAAGAAATGTACCTTCATCAGCCTTAGCATCAAACTTACCTAGCTGATCCCTATTGTTTAGAATGAAACAGGGAGTGCCAAATACGTGAAGAAATGAAATTGAGGGTCTTCTGCCTTTGAGAACTTCATAAGCAGTTTTCTGATGTCTTTTCACTATTAAAGATCTATTCTGGGTAAAACATGCAGTGTTCACAGCTTCTGCCCAATATGAATTTTTCAACCCAGACTCAGCCAACATAGATCTTGCTGCTTCAATGAGAGTTCTGTTTCTTCTTTCTGCAACACCATTCTGTTGAGGTGTTCTCACAGCAGAAAAATTCTATGAAATACCTTTGTCAGCACAAAATTCTTCCAAAGTAGCATTTCTGAATTCTGTACCATGATCACTTCTAAGCTGCTTCACCAGTTGCCCATTCAGTAGTTCCATTCTTTTGATAAAATTAATAATTTCATCAGCAGCTTCACTCTTTTGCTTCAAAAAGAATACCCAAGTGTATCTAGAATATTCATCAAAAATCACCAGTGTATACTTCTTCCCACTACAGCTGGATATATTAACAGGACCAAAAATATCCATATAAAGTAGGTGAAATGGTTTCTCAACAGATGAAATCTGCTCTGACTTGAATGAGGCATGGTGATGCTTCCCTTTTTCATATCCAGGACACAGGCTGTCCTTCACATAAGACATTGTGGGTAGCCCAAACACCAAACTTTTACTAGATAACTTATGAATATCTTTGAAGTTGAGATGTGAGAGTCTCTTGTGCCATAACCACTTAAGGTTGTCTGCTACCTTTGAATAAAAATAAGTATCAGTTGTTGTGACTGCTGTGTTCATGTCAATTTGATACATGTTCTCATGTCTTTTTGCTGTCAGCAGTAGCTTCTCTGTCTTATCAAAAATAGTGCCAATCTTCCTTCTGAACTGGACTATCTTACTTTTGCTTGCCATTTGGCTTATGCTGAGTAGATTATGTTTAAGCCGAATGACATATGGTACATTTGAAAATGTAACATTTCCATTTGTTAAAGTACCAAAACCCTTTGTGTAACCCAACGAATTATCTTCATACGATATAACTAGACCATCCTTTTCTTGATAGTCCATCAGCAGGGACTTACATCCGGTCATATGTCTCGAACAACCACCATCGAGATACCAGATTTGCTTGTTTTGAATGCCCTGCACAGTAGCTAAGAGATTAGTTCTTTTTAGGAACCCATCCAAGGATGAGTTCTGGAAGGGTCATCTTTGATGATCTCTTCCTGTCTGCTGGCTTTCTTAAAGAGGCAGCAGCAGATGGGGTTAGGGTTAGAGTACACCGGTTGGCTAAGTGAAACTTGCTGCCACACTTGTAGCATTTTCTCACATTTGGTATCGGTGACTGGTCATACACTGAGTAAATGGGTTCAGTAAGATCGGGTCTACTTTCAGATATGGAAGCTATGAGCTGGTTAAGTTTGATAGTCATTATCTCAGTGATAGATGACTCAGCACATGATTCCACAATTTGGTTCACTTTAGCTTTTCCCTTAAGGGCAGCTTTCCTTTTAGAACCAGTACCATAATCATGATATACTGCCTTACCTTTGTTGTTTGACGAGCCAGTGTAGGAAGTTACTGACCCGTCAGCTGATACCGGACAATTCGTGTGAATCTTGATTGCTGCCTTTGACTTGCCAGTATTGCTTTTTGCTGGCTTGTCAGCAGCTACTGGTTGACCAGTACAATTTTTATCAGCTGGCTCAGCATTGGTGGAATTTGAACATGAAGGGGAATTAATTGTTTTTGACTTTCTTTGGTTATTTTCAGTGATTTCCCTTTTAATGCGTCTTTCCTTTGAAGTCATGTAGTAAATGCTTGAGGGATCAGTAGTTTCATCAATTGAAGTACTGGTTTCCTTGGCTTTTACTTCATCCTCCAAGATTTCTTTCATGGACGGTGGTGGGGTCTCTGTAGGTCTGAAAAACTTATTTGTTAAGACCTTTTTACCCTTAACTATTTTGGCAAAAGTATTTGGCAAGACAGCTTCTGGATCAGTTTCGAGAATGAGGTCCATGTAAGTAACTTCTGCAAGAGCAGCAGCAGCAGCATAGTCACCAGCAAAGAATTCTTCAACTTGGGCAGGCACCTGCTCATTCACACATTTTATTGTGCGTTGAGCAGATGTACACCAGGAAGCAACAATCTTTTTGAGATCGTTTAGCTGGTTCTTGACCTCTGCTGCCTCAACGTGAAGAGACTTTAAAGCAAAATTTTGTTTTTCAAGTTTTGAAATTTCATCTTTCAAGATTTTAATTTCATCGTTTTTGCCTTTAAGTTTTTCATTTAGAGATTTGTTATCAGATTTTAAAACTTCTTCACGTTTACTGCCTCTACATAAATCAACTCTTTGGTAGTCAAACATTTCAGCTTTTTCATCATCAGTATAAGTTCAAAAATTATCAACCTTATACAGCATTTCAAATTTCCATTGAGTTAAATCCTTTTTCAGATCAGCTTCCCTCATATCAACCATAAACGTACTACCATTATCATCCTCATCAGACTCCTCGACCTCCTTGGCCATCAAACACAACTTTCTACCAGAAGCATAACCAGCATCATCATCATCAGTATCACTGTCAGACGATGAAGAAGAGCTGGATTCATCCAATCATGATGCTCAGCAACTAGAACCTTTTCTGGCTTCTTTCCTTTCTTATCAGCCTTTGCACTTTCCTTCATCTGAGCTTACATAGCTTTGTACTTGTTCTTGTACTTGTCAGCTTTTTGAGAAAGAGCTGGTCAAGTCCAACACGACGTTTGTCCTCAGCATCCCATTTAGATGGAGTGAGAACATCCTCTCTGCCAGGAATGGCAGGAGTGTCAGCAGTGGCTGGAATGCTATCAATAGTTTCAGTTGGGACAAATGGACCATATGTGGCAATACCAGGCATAAGTGAGTCAATAGACTCCAGGTGAAGCATGAACCTTGCATTCCAAGTTTCATACTCATCTTCATGAAATTTGGGTGGTCTATTGGATGAGCCATTTTCAAGGTAAGTTGTATTTGAGTATGCAGCCATGAGAGAATTCAGATCCAAGATATTAAATTATCAAGACTGAAGCTCTGATACCAGTTGTTGGTCCCTTGATAAACAACAGGAGTATTGTAGAAGGGGGGGGGGGGGGTGGTGAATACAATTCTTTTAATTAACTTAACAGTTAAACACAATTTAGTATTCAAGCAAGTAAATTAAATAGAGTCAGAGGTAATTTTCAACGGTTATTCTTTATTGATAAAATCACAAAGAATTACAACTATCCTTGACGGAATGATAGTTGGTTGATACAGATTTACCTAGATTATAACTATGAGGATAAACTTAAAGCTATTACATGTTTTGGACTCTAAATAATAAAACTCACACCACTAGTTGTTACAATAGTGGATACAACAATTTATAGTAGTCATATTATCCGTGTAATGGTTCTATTGTCCACTGGTACATAGGATGTCTGTACTTGTGGAGACAACTGCATCAGAGGGCGTGCTCTCCTCTTTCCTCTTTGGTAGCTATTTGCAGGAACACCCCAATTCGGTTTGGCACCACTATTTGTTTAAACAAATAGAATGTTGTGTTCCCTAGGCGTTGACAAAGTCTGTATATGCGTTAAACTTCTGCATTCCCACGTGGTCTTGTAAGGTCACTTGTCAGCCGCCGACGCGTGTCCTTTTCTGTTCAACTTTGTCTTTGACTTCTGTTGAATAGTACGATTGATGTAGACCACTCAGGAAACCACTATGCTTGTAATGAAGCATAGCTGTCTTGTGTAGTAAGCTGCATTCCAGCTATGCTGGTTCTTCATTGCTGAGTCACTTGATATTATTGAATTGTTGAGTATACATCATGTGCTGATTGAAGAACACTGTCTACCTTGTGCTGGTAGACTAAGCAGCAGACTAAACACTCGACACAGCAATATCTGCTGTCTATACATAAAGAAAACTTGTGCTGGCTGCACATAACATTTTAGTGCAAATAAATTACAGTTTTGTCATAATTAAATCCTTAATTATTTTGGGGACTCAACACTTATATCTAATTCCATTTACCCTTTGATGTCAGATTTATTATTTTCAAACTTTAGATAGTCGTATGTTTAATTGAGTCATGGATTGCAGGATGTTGTAGGAGACTTTTGGTGACTTGAAGCTTTCTTCCTCTATACGGAAAATTTGAGGTTTAAGGCTGTAGTTTTTTTTTTTAATGTGAATGCCTTTGTATATTTTGAGGTTTATTTGTCAACTCTCTAATTATTATATTAAAATAGTACTGTAAGTGATATAGGGTTGTTTGACATTGCAGATCATAGGGCTTTGAAAACCAGATAATTTATTTTGAATGTTTTGAAGAAGAAATGCTAATGCTTATATGCCTATTTTAGGGTGAAATTATTTGTTATCCATAAGCTGCTTGATCTCTTTTTCCAAATTTGGCATCAAAATGTAACACCCCATTTTTCATAACGTGTTGCTTGTGGTGGTGTTTAGGTTCCTAGACGCGAAGTTGGGTTTGTAAAACGTTAAAACTTGGACGTCATTTGAGTTACAAGGTATGTAATCGTATCTTTTGACCCTAAATAAATTTCTGAGTTAATGTTTTAGAACCTTACCATTAGAAAGTAGACCTTATTACGTTTCCAATGATATTTGATTAATCGAAAATGGAGTTACGGTCTGAAAGTTAAGACCAAAACAAGTTTCACAAAAAAATGCTGAATTGAGGACATTGCGGGCGCGAAATTTGACTCACGGTGGAGAGATTCAGTCAGGAATTCAGCTATTTTGAGTTGCAAGCTTGCGGTCGCGACCCCAGACCTCGCGGTCGCGAGGTTGGTCAGACAGGTGCAATTTTAGCTCGTTTTTAAGGCTAAATTAAGGGGTATTAGTGTCTTTTCACTTGTGAACCTGTTGTAGGCTTGGGAACTGATCTAAAGCTCATTCCAAACTCATTTCTTATCCACAAAAACCCTCTCATCTCATTTTAGAGTGAGAAACCCATATCCTAGAGAGAGAGAGAGAGAGAGAGAGAGAGAGAGAGAGAGAGAGAGAGAGAGCTTGATTCAAGGAAGAAGGAGGTGAAATCTCTTTAAAGTGCAAGTGTTAAGGTTGTTCATCTCGTTCTTGGCTACAAATCGGTAGTAGTGGTAAGTTCTAACTCCGAATTTCATTTGTTGATTTGATATTCAAAGTTAGGGTTTGAGCTTAAATTGACGAGAAACTCATTGATGCTCATGAAGTGAGTTTATTGTAGCTAGTAATTGGGTTTAGACTCATTGTTGGTGGGTTTTGGGTTGGAAGACTACTTGGCCATGTTAGGACTTGTAATTTGGGTATAATCACTAGGGTTAGTGATTATGTTGATGTGGAATCTAAATGGGTGTGTTTGGAAGTTTGATTTTGAAATGGGTCAAAATTGGGGTTTATGAGTTGATTTTGGGGAAGACAAGTGTTTAGCACTTGTGTTTTGGTTTAGTTGGTGTTATTAGGACCATTTTCACTAGTGTTAGTGATTATTGGTTAGTTTGGGCACGGTTTGTGCTTGAAAGTGCAATTGGGTCATAAATGCACTAAGTTTCAATTTAGGTTGGTTTATAATCCACCCTAATTGTGTTGTTTGCTATGTGATAAATTGAATATGTACATTCCATTGACGGTTGCGGTTTTGGAATTTGCATTCATCAAGGCGAAAAGGTGAGTGCAAATATATTATACGCGTATGTATGCATAGGATGGGTGCGGGTGGGGTAGAGTGATCCCTGTGCGTCGAAGTTCACTTTACATATGTGTGGGATGATGGACCTATAAGTTCGGGTCCACTTGGAACGCTTGTGCATTTTGGGTTACCACCCTTGGGGTAGTAAATCTCGTGAGTTTCGGATTCACATAGACAAGTAGGTCAACCTCGTTGACGTGTTGAGGTGATTTAGGTACTGAATCTCGTGTAGTTTCGGATTCACAATGTCGCATGAGTTTTCGGACATTCCCATTGTTGTTGTTATGGCTTAGGGTAGTGAATCGCGTGAGTTTTCGGATTCACTAGGGCGCGTGAGTTTCCGGCCAACCCTATTGTTATATGAATTGGGGTAGTGTATCGCGTGAGTTTTCGGATACACTAGGGTGCGTGAGTTTTTGGCCAACCCCGATTGATGTTGTGGTGAAGGTAGCGAATCGCGTGAGTTTTCGGATTCACTAGGGCTCATGAGTTTTCGGCCAACCTTCATGTGTTTGAGGTTAAGGGGTTAACCTAGGGAATTTTGGGTATATGCGTATATATATATATATATATATATATATATATATATATATATATATATATATATATATATATATATATATATATATATATTGTTGTGTTGTAACTCATCTTGTGGATTTGACTTGGTGGTACGTAGTGTATAGCTTGCTTAGTTATACATGGATGCGACATGTGTTTATTACTTGTGTTGGCGATACGTATTCATTTTATGCATATGTATGGATATAGTATGTTTACATTCACTAAGCTTTATAGCTTACCCTTTCGTTGTTTATATTTTTATAGATTCACAAGGAAGAGGTGGCAAGGGTAAGCACGGGGACTAGTGGATTATTGCGGGTTGCTTTAGAAGACCTTGCTTTTAGATTTGATTTAGGATTGGGTAGTACATTCCTAATCACCTTGCTCGGTCATATGTTGGAGTTTTTGGGTCGAAAGTGTCTTTTGGTTATGTTAAACGGGACTTGGATTATGCCCACTTTGATATTTAAATTATTGTACGAAACACATTAACGTTCTTTAAAGTTATTGGCGAATTGGAGGTGTTTTAAAAACATAAGTTGCGGCGTCGTACTATTAATATTAATGTGTTGTATAAAGAAAAAACATTTTTGGGTCGGTATAATGACGGGTGTGGTCATTACAAGTGGTATCAGAGCATGGTCTAAGGGATTTAGGCGACTTGAGATAGGTGCCTAGACTTAGACTTTTGTGTGTGCTTATTTGTTGCGGGACTTGTAGGAGTACGGGTCGGAACGGGAATTTGGTTAGTGACTTAGTGTGTAGGTGAACTAGCTAGGATTGTGGCTTGTATTTTGATATTATTCGTGTGTGTATTTATATCACGTTGAGGTTGTGTTTGTGTTTGAGTATATCATCGAGCAAGATATTCGTTGTACTAATGAGTTGAGAAGGGGTGTGCGCGTAATAATTACTAGCTACCATTGTTACGATGGTAAATCGTGTCTAACAAGTAAGGTATGACGAGTGTGTGAGCAAGATGGGCGGTTTTATGTGTGTGGTTATTTTGCGTTTCGTTGTTTAATTGTTTTGCATTCTTTAGAATAAAGACGAGAAGCGGGACTTCAAGTGGGAATCAAGGTGATGATGATGGGTTGACGGCTAAGATTGAGGCCGCTTTGGAAAATTTTTCCTCGGTTTTTACCGGGAAGGTTAAAGAAATCTTTCAAGGGGCGATTGAAGGACAAGTAACCGATCTTCTTAAGGAACAAATGGGTACAATTGTTCAAGCGGAGTTTGAGAAAAGGTTTCCTAAACCTCAAGTTGAAGGCGGTGGGGAGGATGTTCCTCTTGATCATGAGATTCGAGGCAATATGGTCAGAAGGGAGTTTATTTACAAAAAACATTATGATGACTAAACCTCCTATGTATGCCGGAGATCCCGATCCTTTGATAAGCGCCGGTTGGATCTCGGGTGTTGAAGGGTGCTTTCGTACGAGTGAATGCCCTCCTGACAATAAGACGAGACTCGCTACTAGTTTGTTGCGGGGTAATGCGAAGAATCGGTTGGACAGTAAGATCGACATCGTTGGTGAGGAACCGTTTATGGTGTTATCATGGGACGATTTTAAGAAGGAATTCTTCGAGGAGTTCCGTACGCAAGCCGATTTGATGAGGTTGAGTGATGAGTTGCGAAGTTTGAGACAAGGGTCTATGGACCTAAATACTCTTAGGGCTACCTTTTTGGCGAAGGCCCGATTTTTTCCCGAATATACGAGGAACGATAGGTTGTTGATGGAGCATTTTCTTAATATCTTGAATGATGATTTGTGTTGGAAGATTAGCCTTGGGCAAGTGGACTCTTTTACTAAACTATTTGCCGTGGCTAAGGGTTTTGAATCGTATGCTCCGACGATGGTTGATGATACTTCGGGTAAGAGAAGGGTTAAATCGTATGGCGCTCCGAGCTAGAAAGATAAAAGTGCAATCGAGAGCACGGGTAGCGTGAGGAAAGGAGTGTCGGATACTAGTACATCTAGATGTTTCAATTGCGGAGAAAGGGGTCACAGGTCTTGGGAATGTCCGGAACCGTCATCGATTTTAATATTTCCAATTTTAACAATTTTAGCATGAGTACCATTAGGATGACTAACACTAATATTCATATTGGACACATCAACAGTTGCAAAAAGTTCATCATCATTGCAAACCATATGTTGGTTTGCACCAGAATCAACAATCCAGTTATTTATGTGATTTTTATTTTTAAAAACATGTTGTTACTAGAAAAACTTTTCAAAATTAGAATTAAATTTACTACTATTATTCCAAAGTAGTAGCACCATTTTCTTTATCATTAATGAGACTCATTAACTTTGAAATCTGTTCAACAGTGAAAGGAGAACTACTAGCAGACTCATTAGACTTTTCAGAAACACAATTATTATTAGTAGTAAATTTAGAAGCACCCTGATTAAAAGGTTTCCTAATATATCCAGGTGGATATCCAATAATCTCAAAACATCTATCCACAGTATGACCAGTCATACAACATTTAGTACATTTATAGTTTGCATTAAGACCTCTACCTGTTACTGTTACTATTACTATTATTGTTATCAAAAGAATTAGATTGAGTCTTAGCAACAAAAGCAGAATCCTGAGTTTTAGAAGCAATAGAATGAAAAGCATAATTTCTATGAGACTCTTCCCTTGATATAACAGCAAAAGCTGTTTTAACACTGGGAAGAGGATCAGTCATAAGAAGATTACTTCTTATAGGCTGATAAACCTCATCAAGTCCCATAAGAAACTGCATAAGTTTCATGACATTTGTATGATTCACAAAATCAGCATTAGCATTAGGGATGGCAATGGATGGAACATTCATGGACATCCATCCGATCCGATCCATTTATAATGGATATGGATGATGTAAATGGACGATTAACGGATATGGATATGGATGATCTAAATATTTCGTGGATCGGATATGGATGACAATTTATCATCCACAGATATTGTAACGACCCTGGAATTTCCAACGTTTATTTATTAATAATTATTATTATTAATACGTGTGATTAAATGAATGTATGTTATTATATTTACATGTTACCATGATTTCCCGAACTTGACTTTAATTGCCCGAAACGTCTTTGTGACACCCGGAACTTGCACGAATAATATTTCTAGATATTATTTGCATTCATGATTAGTTTTATTAATCATTTTAATTAACAAAGGTTACTTGTTAGTTACTTGGGCTTTAATTGGTTTAACTTGGTAAATACTTGAACTTGGGCCTTGTTAGTGTTAATGGACTTATGTAAGCCCACCCTACTTCTTAATGGACTTAGTTAGCCCACCAAGAACTTGTAAGTATCAAGTTAAATGGAAACTAGTTGGTTAACTTGACTTGGAATCTAGTTACAACTCTTTCCCATACCAGCTCTCCTAATTACCAACTTTTTAGTCAAATGCATGAAGTAATCTAGTGGACAAGTCTCTCCCCCCCTTTCCCTCCCCTAACCGTCGGCCTTTATGGCCTTTAGAGGGTTTGGTTCATTTTTTTTTACTTACTTGCTCACTTGCTCTCATTTCTAAAAACACACACTTCATTCACTTCACATTTTTCTCTAAAACTTTCTCTCTTTTCTTTCAAATATTTGTAAGTAACTTGAACACTTCTCTCTCTTTTCTCCTTGCTTAAAACCGATCCATATCACTCTCATATCATCATCAATTGCTTGTTAATACTTGTTCATGTTTGTTACTAGATTACTTGTTGTTAGTTACTTACTTAGTTCCAAGAATCAAACTTACTAGTTTCCTTCTTCATTTATCTTGTATTTATTAAGAACACAAGAACTAAACTTACTAGTTTATGTTCTACATATATTGTTTCAAAAGTTTGTAAGTTCATGTGTTGAAAGCATACTTGTGATTCATGAAATAAACTTTAAAGTTTACTTTCCTTAAAGATCAAGCTTAGGCTTGAATCTTTAAAGTATGCAAACCATGAACTTAATTACTTGTTTACTTAGCTAATTACTTCATTTACTTGCACTTTAATTTCATGATTTATGTTATTATTGGTCAAGTGTTACTAGTTAACCTTGATCTCATTTCTCTTGAACTAAAAGTTAACTTTACTAGTTCAAGAACATGCAAATGAAACTTTTTGAATATAACTTTGTATACTTATGCTTGATCTAGACTTTTGAGTCTTGGATCTTCAAGATCTAACTAAATAACTATGTTCTACATCTTAAGATCTTGATTAGTTAGTTTATTTTCAAGTTTGTAACTTATTGTTAGTCTTATAGTTCATGTAAGTGTCAAACCTAAGACTTTGATGTAACTTTGGTTCATCAAACTACATGCAACTCTTAAGTGAGTTGTGCTTCATGTCTTAGACTTGCACTAGGATTATGATGGTCAAGACTTGGTTAAGATGATGTAGATACATCAATGAGTTATACACTTGAAGCTATATGCATCAAGGACGAGAACCATGATGAACATCAAGCACCAAGACCACCGGAACCCTTTTAAACTTACTGTTTCTGTCCAAAAGCTACTGATCTGATGTTTCTGTAACGTACCAGTAGACCTGGGCTGTTCTAACCTTGATTTTTAGATAGAACTTTTCGAGTAGATAACTTTTCATATAGGACTCGTCTTAATCCGAGTTACGGTTTAGGATTTATGGCCCTCCGATCGTCACTATGTCCTTTAACGTTGTGCAGAAATTTCTGACCTACTCGCACTTAGACCGTCACCACAGTTAAACGAAGACGAGTTTATTCTGTAAATTTTACCACACTTAAGGGACTCATAGACGGAGCCATGGCCATTGGTCTCACCTTAATTCAGTAAGGGTAGAGGCCGTGGTGACTGACTGAAGTCAGACTTTGTTTTAAACTACTTTCATAAACGAAACCTACTTTACGCCTTATGTTTGATGATGAATGACGATGACCCTTAAGACCTTATTTACATACTTTTAAACCTATTAAGACGATTTACTGACTTAGTATTATTTGCCTTAGGTTGAGGACCTTCGGACCGATTACTTGCACACCTTTTCCGAACCGACTTTACGACTACATTATCATTGTGAGTTATAGCATTCCCTTTTTACTTTAACTTATTTTGGGAACTGAGAATACATGCGGATTTTATGTTTTACATACTAGGCACGAGTACTTAAACTTATATATGTGTGGGTTATACAACGGCATAAACATTCCCTTTAGCTCGGTAACGTTTAATCATTGGTTTTTGAACCGTGAACGCGAATCTTAGATATGGATCCATAGGGTTTGACATCCCCACTCGGGCTAGTCGCGCTAGCATTTAACGAGTGTTTAATACTTCGTAGACATACGCACTTGCCAAGTGTACTTTCAGGGGGTATAAACGTTAAGTTAGTTACCAAGTGCCCACGGTTAACATATACTTTAACATACTGTTTTGAAACGCTCTTTGTAGCACTGAAATCTCGTGGCCTACCTTACATACTGTTATACTTAAACTATAGCTCACCAACCTTTGTGTTGACGTTTTTAAGCATGTTTTTCTCAGGTGCTTGAGGTTAGCTTCCGCTGTGTACTAGTCGTGCTGTAGACACCCGCTTCTTAGAGTTGTCATCGCATGAACTACTTTATTTTGCATTCAAACATTCGTACTTTTGAACTATGACTTGTAACGACCATTGTGGTCACGTACACTTATTATTTGCTTCTACTTAGTGAAGCATGCTTTTGAAATGTAAAACATTTGATGTCGGTTACGACATCACCTTTTTATCGCGAATGCAACTTCTTTAATTACAGCATATAGTACTTAACCTTGTAATGATCCTGTTGTTGATGATTCGTACACGATGGTTTTGTACGGGGCATCACAGATATATCCATTATCACCCGAAATACATTATATATACATATATATGCACTAAAAAATATGCATATACATCTACATATCGATATACATATACATATAACCTACAAATTCTTAAATTATTAACAAAAATAAGGGTTGTGATAGTCACAATGATTACATTGTTACTAACAATATTCAAAGTTATATATTTCGATTAGTTTAAAACGTATGTTTACTTATATAATAACGTATTTTGCTCAATTAAATTTCACAATCGACGACAAATTACAATCAAAACACGCGCAACAAATCAAAAATATAAAGATTAAATATTTACATTTGTTATAATCTATATTAAATTGATAAAATCGTCATCAGATTAACATTTCATTTGATATCCAATGGATATCCATTAACCCGCTTAATCCATCGGATATGGATATGGACGGATGAACTGAAATTAAATGGATATGGATATGGATATGGATATGGATATGGATATGGATATGGATGGGCAAAAATTAAATGGATATGGATGTGGATATGGCATCATCCGATCCATATCCGATCAATTGACATCCCTAATTAGCATCACATACACAAGCAGGTAATTTAATAAGAGCATCATATTGTTTCCACAAAGAATTCAACTTATGATAATACTCAGATACAATCTCCTTGTGTCAAAGAATTAATCTGTTTATGTAGATTAAAAGTAATTGATCCATCAATTTTATCATAAGTTTCCTTAAGCTCTTGCCACACAGTAACATAACTGTTAGAAAAAAGTTGTCCAAGATATAATTCATCTAAAATAGATGTCAAAATCCAAGTTATAACAACAGAATTACATCTGTCCCACCGATTGGCTAAAACATCATCTTTTTCATAATCTGATCTTTTACAAGTTCCATCAATAAAACCCCTTTTATTTTTAGTGTTTAAAGCAAGAAGCATAGCTCTGCTCCAAACACTATAATTCTCAGTTCTTTTCAACTTATTTGACACAAGAGCAGTTCCTGTAGTATCACTAGCATGTAAATATAAAGGATCACCAACATCTAACTTATTAACTAAAGTAACAGAAGTACTGACATCACCATCACCAGCCATATTAATAAACACAGAAGAAACAGTACAAACAAGTAATCAAGAGATCAGATAACAAGTAAAACACAAAAATAACACAGAGAAATAACAAATAGCACACAAAACCGCAACAAATCCACGGTTGAGACACCTGTAAGGAAAAGAAACAAACCCCAATCGACTGGCTACTAGCCAGGCAACCTGTAGAGATGATTTACAGTGTAATTGGTCTAGATCAATCTACGCTTGATCAGGTATTCATAGATCTCAAGGATCGTTGGGCGTAGAGATATGGTCAGGGTAAAATAAAGCACAAATAAACATGAGACTCCCCTATTAGAGTGAAAACTCTAATCTGAAGATGAAACACAGAAAAGCAATGAACAAGAAGCAGCGGAAGACAATCAATAACCAGTTCTTCAAGATCAGCCAAGAAGAACAAACCCTAACCCTAATTTTTCAAAATTAGGGTTTTCAGAAGAACACCACGAATCTGTCAACAATTGGTTGATAGAAACACCACAAATCACAATAGAATCACCAGCAATCAATTAAGCAATCAATTAGAGATCGATTCGCTATGATACCATGAAAAGTTATATAGATTCAACGATGATAGTAAATCTCAATCACAAAGATTCAATAGATGAACAAAATACCAAGATTCAATGAGTACTATGAAATCAAAACTACATAGCAATAGGATCATAACATATGATCAACATAAACGATTTCAAACCCAAAAACACACACATATGCAGAAACAAATCAGGTGGATCGAATAATTCATAACCCTATTTGCTATGCTACTTATATAAATTATAAATGACAAGATTAGTCCCTCTTGAATGGTCAGCAACAATCCTTGAGCACCAAGTAATTCAAATATTCCATTCCAGTCCGCATGTTTCCTTAGCTTTATCACCAGCCATCCAAGATCATCCACTTGATATTTAACTATAAAAACATAAAATAAACAAAGTAAAAAGAACAAAAGTAACAAGAATAAGATTGGAAACACAATATAATTCATCAGGTAATCAACTAGCTAATCAACTAGCTATACTGATTTGTTAAACTACTCATTCAGGTGATGAAATAGTCCTGTGTAAATTGGCAGAAGGTCTTTGACAATGATGGGAGCAGCTGGTGTTCGTAATGTTACATTTACATGCTATGAAGGGTAAGCGATTTAGAATACAAATTTACACCTTCATTTGGATTAAAACCTTAAAAAGAATTATATATGAAGGGTAAGCCGATTGATGAGCCGGTAATTACCATGAGCCGGTATGGGCAATTAAACCCAAATATAAATCGAAGCTGTACCCCGTTGGTGGAAGTCTCTATTATAGCCGCCATAGAATTAGGTTTACTTCTGTTGCTAAATCGATCAACATAAACGACGTTGGGAGTTGCATTTTCAATATGACGGTAAAGTTCAATAGCTTGATCGCAGGACGATGGATATAAAACTTGAACCCAATTTTTGATCTCATCTTTGAATACTTTCCATAAACATTCTTATTGTGTGTTCCTTGCATTGATGCGGAATTCGAGTTGAGAGTGCTAACGTAAGTGCTTAACAATATTGTTATATTCTAAAAATCGACCCTATGTCATATTTCCATTACTAACTTCTATAAAGGAGTAGTAGATGTAGGCCCCTAATAAATTAACGAAAAAAGTTAACGAAAAAAGTTTCCTGACACCTCTTGTTGACACTTCGTCGAACTTGAAGTCGTAACACGCGTGACATTACCGGTTAGATTAAGCTCCTTGTGTGAAAGTACATTTTATTCTCCTTGTCGATATCTTCTGTGCCAAAAAAGGTGGACTTGTTAGTAGATATACCAAGAAGTATAGGAGAGGGTTTGGGTAAAGTAGGTGGAAAGGGATGGCAAAAATGGTTAGTACACTTTGAAAATGAACAATTATTTCTGAAAAAATTTAAACGCTAACTTCGATGATGCTACGGGTTTGGTTCAACCATTTTCCGCCTT
The DNA here is from genome assembly GCF_046630445.1 of Rutidosis leptorrhynchoides. Lineage (NCBI taxonomy): Eukaryota > Viridiplantae > Streptophyta > Magnoliopsida > Asterales > Asteraceae > Rutidosis > Rutidosis leptorrhynchoides. The sequence goes on from NC_092340.1 coordinate 252,050,386, forward strand.
TAAAACTATGATGGATAGAGTGGTCGTTGAGTCCGAGATTGTAGACGACAATCCTTCCTCTTCTTGTGTGGCTCCCTCGAAGAAGACTAAAGGGAAGGATTCGAGAAGAAAACGTCGGGTTCAAGGGGCCGAGATGGAAAAGTTCGGAGAATTCATAAAAGACGCTTAAAGTGACCGGGTGAAGATGGTTGCTAATCGCTCGTTCTTCGTTTGATTGGTCACCCTTTTTATCTCGGTCTTGTTTGTTTGCTTTTATGTATCGTGCTCTAGTCTATGTATTGTTTAGAACTTTTGGTTAGGTGCGAGCTTGGTTTGTTTATAGTCTCGTTTTTAGCTCGATTATCTTTGCTTGTATGTTCTTTTGAGGCTTCAATTTTTGTTGAAGCGTCCTTGTTTTATCCAAGTTATAGTTTTTCGCCAAAAAAAAAAAAAAAAAAATGGTTACTTATTTTGAGAAAAAAAAAAGGCCAAAATTATTTAAATTTAAAATAACTAAAGTAAAAGATAAAATTATGTATTTGCTAATGTTAATTGTTTAAAGTAATAATGGGGTTTCAATGTTCGAGTTATCCGGGTTGTCCAGTAAGACGAGTGTTTATACTCTGTTGTATGCAGCCAAACCGGATTCATCCATGGCCATTTCCATTTGTTATTTTTAATTATATGTCATATACTTTATGGGGGATGATTCTCACACACACTTTTTTGATCCTCACACACCTATTTTAACCTTTTACTCTTCTAATAATACTCAAATGGTGTGTGAGGATCAAAAAAGTGTGTGTGAGAATCATCCCCCATACTTTATAGTTCAAATTATCTATTTATTAAATAAATTATTAACGTATTATAAGATTAAAAAAACTATTAAGGAAATGCATATAACCTCACAAAAATGCATGTTACATTTAATGATTAATACAAAAAGGAAAAAGAAAAGATTCAAACATGATGTTGACGTTTGAATTCATTGGAGTAGGAGGGGTGAAATATTTTTTGTCTTTCCTTTTGTGTCAAACAACGAAATACCTCTAACAAACATGCACTGATTAAAAGAATACTATATCAATGTCTGCATCAATTGTACTAGAACCATCACCTCAAGGGGCATATTTTATTGGGCGTTTAAAAGTTTTTGTGGCACACTCTGAAGGCGAAATAGTGTCAGTTGCGGCCTTAATAGCATCACTGGTTTCCTTTGCTAACATACGTAAATGAGAATGATTCTCATATGTAACGAAAGCTTTATGTAGTTATAGCAGCACCCGTAAAGATGTAGTAAAGATGTATACTGGCACTAACATGAGCAATTGCACTCGTTGCTTCCATTAAGGCAAATGAACCTTTGATACAAGATTGAGCCATGTCAAATGTTGAATCATCATAGACATTAACGACGATTATAACAATTGTATCCATAACATTTATAACGAAATCCATAGCCGTGTGAAAATCACTCACTATCTCGTGAACTTGTGCCTTACTAGCCTCTATTGCATCTCTTTAATGACGGTCACAATAATTGAAGATGCAATGTAAAGTTGAAGTACATTTTCATTGTTGGGGTTACTAGGAAATTTTAAGCTTTTTTATAAATTTTTGAGTAATGTATTTTTAGTACTAGCGACTAAACGTCAAGATGCGTTAGATTGAAATGATACATTTTAAAGTAGGACAACATTGTGAGTTATTTGAACATTAGAACGTAACAACTCAAGAATACCTAGACTTGTGTAATGATTTTGATGAACCTCGGTAGATTATGAAGAAAAAAATAGTATAGAGGTGGATTGAAGAAAGTTGTTTAATGGTAATTGTGATTGGTAGGAGATAAAGAGAGTAATGGTAATAGAGTTTGGGGTAAAGTTTTTGTAATATATAGTTTTACAAAATAACTCACAGAGTTACACCGTTACCGTTAACACTTTACTATTACTGTCTTTTTCTCTCACTCGTCACAATTACTCTCAAACAACATTCTGCAATCTACCTTTAAGCTATTATTTCATCATCTTCCTTTTCACCAACATGAAACGTTTTCTTGGTCATATGCCAACTCTGGTTCATGAAAACACAAGTCTAGCTAATCTTAAGACGTCACTTGCTAATTTTCACATAATTGACAATGTTGTTCTACTTCAACATGTAGCATCTCAATTTAGCGCATCTTTACGTTCGATCGCTAGTACTAAAATTACACCATTAATATAGTTATACTTGAAAGTTCTCTAGCAACCCTCAATAATGAAAATGCACTTCCACTTTACACTGCATCGTCGGTTACAGTGACAACTATTAAAGAGAGGCAATACTGGCCAGTGAGTCACATGTTCACGAGGCAGTTGGTGATATTCATACGGTTATGGATTCCGTTATAAAAGTTATGGATACGATGATTACTATCGTTACTGTCGGTGATGATCTAACGTTTGACATCACAAAAACATGTATCAAAGCTTCACTCGCCTTAATGGAAGCAACATGTGCAATTACTCATACGAACACTAGTATACAGGTTACATCTTTACACATGTTGGGTGCTGCTATAAGTTTTGCTTTGGGAGCTTTTGTTAAACATTCTCATTTACGAATCTTAGCAAAGGTAATAAGTGAAGCTATTGAAGCCGTCGTTGGCATTATTTCTCCTCTAGAGTGTGCCATGAAAGCTTTTAAACGTTCAACAGAATTTGTCACTCGGGGTGATGATCCTAGTACAACTGGTGCGACAACAAATATCCCAACCCTCCTACTTTAATCAATTTAAACATCAACATCATATTGACTTTTTTTTCTTTTCTGTACTATGTATTATCTATTAAATGTAATATGCATTTCAGTTTTAAATTTTTTTTTCCCTAGTAGGTTAATAATTTTTTTTTATAAATAGATAATTTACATACTAACTAATAGACAACAGTTATGAATAGTACCAGGGTCATTTTCGACTTTTTACTTTTTTTTTTAATTTTAACTAAATTTCATTTTACCAACAAAGGCCCCACACTTTTTTGAAAAATTCAAATCGACCCCCAAACAGGGGGTACAGTGTCAAATAACCATGTTCATAAAAAATCTTAAATAAACTCCACCCAAATATTCAACGGGTCATATCTTCTCGCTCGCAACGAGTTAAATTTTTCCGACACCATCGTTAAACTCGAAATAATTTTAGGAACACAATGTCACTAGCTATACGCAAAACGGACGCTTTTTATAAAACGCTAAATATTTGGGGTACTTTTCATACACGTTGATTTTGCGTTAAATTTTTAAAAGTCGACAATTCCATAGCGAAACGTGGAGATGCACATATATTGTTAATTTAAAATAACATTTAAATCTCTCACGGGTTATACCTTTTAGTTCGACTCAAGTTGCGCTTCAACGACATCATCGTTAGCCACAAAATAATTTTACTAAACGCAATAAAATACATTAAAAATCGAACCCCCGGCGCGAAGCGAGGGTTCAATAACTAGTTTTAACTAATGTGTATAACAAACAATTAAAAACAACAAAGTATAAACAATCGCCTAAAAGGTTAACCCGAATATTGAAAAGGGAGGTGGATATTTTAGGAAAATAATTCCAAATTTGTGTGGATCAATCAAATTCAAGTTTGAAAATATCACCTCACTATTGAAAATAGGGGTGTTCATCGGTTCGGTTTTCGGTTAGTTCGGTTTATTCGGTTCGGTGTATTCGGTTTTGAAACTTTTTTGGGCAAAACCGAAAACCGAACCGAAAACCGAATTCAAAGTTAAAACCGAACCGAACCGAAAACCGAATTCGGATTCGGTTCGGTTTTCGGTTAAAACCGAATATTATGAAAAAACTAGAACAATGATAACGATGATAGTTTAATTGTGGCGTTACTAATGTCTTATTTATTTATATCCTAAAACAACGATGTACTATTAAATTGTCAACAATTCGATGATTTATTAATATTTACAGCTTAATTATGACGTTTACTGCTTCTGTTATTAAGAAGAATAACATATTAATATGAGTAACATAATTATAATATGAGCTACCAAATTGTCATATGCGTGAGAACATATTTTATTGATTGGATCCTAAATTATAATGACATTAAAACATATACTATACAAATTAAATAAATAAAAATTTTGAAATCGGTTTTGAATTCGGTTTTCGGTTACACCGAATTCAGAATTTTCAAAACCGAACACCGAACCGAAAACCGAATTCAAATTCGGTTTCGGTTTGACTCGATCCGAAAACCGTTTTTTAAATTCGGTTTGCTTTTTTCCCGGTTTGGTTTCGGTTTGATTTTCGGGTTCCACGGTTTCAAACCAAATACTGACCACCCCTGATTGAAAACCTTATCACTTTAAACAATTAAGAATAACAAATAAATAGTTAGTTTTTACTTTTGTTACGTTAATTAATTTTGACTTTTTTTTGTCTTAAAAATAGTAACCACTTAGGCATTTAAATTTGTTCCAGAATAAATATTCACTTTCTACTAACCATTGAAAAAATTCACTTTAGTCGAGGTAAATAATTTAGTACATTTAGATGTGTTTTACTATCTAAATTATATAGATGCACAAAAAACTGATACACTAATCAAACCTAAATAACGCGAGTACATAAGACACAAAAGATATGAATCTTACCTTGTTTTGCCACTTGTGGTAAACGCCAGTTATATCCCTCCCTCTTTTTCCACTGCTTGAGGTCAAAGACATTCATCCATTGGCCCATATTGCAACATGCAACCTCCTTTTTAAAGTGTATTGTTGAAAAGTAGTGTCAGGGTTTTATGATTTTAGAAGATTTAGAGATTGATGATCATTTTGGGAGTTTGCATATAGTGAAAGTTAATTAGGTTTTTTTTGTGGTGTAGGGTTTAAAATAGGGAATTGCAGTCCAATGGTGATGATGCAGATATGTAGAAATTGGGGATTAAGGAAGAAAGGGGGAAAATGGTGGGTGAGGTATTAAGTGGTGGTGGATGAGGTATTGAGTTGTAGGTTTATTTATTTTACTTTTTTCCAAATTCATTATACAAAACTCATGTTTAATACTCCGTATTTAACAAGTATTTTTATTTATATTTTGTATTGAAGTTAAAAAGTTAATTTTATTACATATTTACATATATTTTTAAAGAAAAAAAACTTTTAATGATTCATCCTCAAATTTTGTACCAGAAATCAAGATAAGGATAAAAGTTTAAAACATAACTTTTGGTACCAACTTTTTAACATAAATCACGAATGGTCTCGGGATTTAACAATCGTTAGTCATTACCAGTTAAATTAAATACGTGAGAAATACATGATGAGCATTTTTTTTTTCTTTCTTATAACACATTACACCAGATTTCTTGGAAATTATATATTATATATAATTCACCAAATAACAACATGGACTTCACAAATTCCCTATATCTACTTAATAGATAGAATATTGTAGGGTATTCAAGACATTTAGATGAATATTAGATGACTAATTCAATTAAAGTGACGAAACTTACAAAATCCCTGTGTAGCTTCAACAATTAATTTCATCCGTTTTCTTGGAGTAGTGGGAGTTGTTAGTAGTATCTTGAGAAATAACAAGATTCAGTATAGAAAATTTTGGGTATGCGCAGGATCAATTAAATTTACATGTTGGTGAGGCCTCTATAACTTATTGGTGACAAAATGTTCATGCTGAGAAATAGGACACATAAGTTATTATTGTAATGGGTGACAAAATAAAAATCGGGCTGGGTTAACCTAACACTTTATCACTTTATTTAGAACTTCATCAACTAAAGAACTATTTACTTAATCACTTGTTTATACTTCGGGCTTTCAGCAACTTTTAAAATTTAATTAACTTTTGATTATGGCATTTGACCTGTTACCAATGAAATGTAAACCCATTTTCACACATGTTTGACCTGTTACCAATGTAAACCCATTATCTTTCCAGAACTAAAATTAAGTAAAATATATCTAGTTTATAACTAACCATGTACTCCAACTTCTTTAACCGTAACCATAAACTGCTCCACTCCATGCTTAAGAATCGGGTTGTAATAAGTGAACAAAGCAATTGGACAAGATAATTGTGGTACCAAACTATCCATCATGTGTTTCTCACATGTTTAACTTAGGGCCTGTTTACTTGTTTTTTCATTAAGTTCTTTATGCATATAGATGACAGTATGGATATGGATGACTATATGCAGAAGTGAGTGAATGATTAATTTTGTTTATTTTTTGCACTGAATAAAAAAATCTGAATGATAAAATTGACTATTATACCCTCGTAATAATATATAATTTTTGTGTAATTATATGTATTCAGCTACTTTCTTTTTTACCATTTTACACAATGTTACTCCGTAATTAATATTTAATATCATAAATAATACAAAAATATAAATCAATACAATAATTCGTTATTCGCCCACATGATCTCATACATACCAGTAATATATACGGAGTAGATCAAAATATTTATGGAGTAGATAATGTATATATTCATCGTTTAACAAACAAGGCCTTGAGTTTTCTAGAATATTCTCATTCTCACCTAACTGACTAAACACTTGATCTACTTCTCTTTAACAAGAAAACACAGTACAAACTCCATTATATAGTCCCTGGTTCTCTATCTTTATTATATGAAAATTGAAGACCATGCCATATATCAATTTCTATCAACAACGGAGTATATGATAATTGTATTCTTTCTTTCTCTTTCTCTCGCTTTCACTCTTCTAAATTCTTTATTAAAATCAAAAACCCTATTTTTTAAATTCTAGAAAATCAATCTTAAAAAATTAATCAGTTATGTCAATTGGTTGCGAACGAGTGATTTTTGAGGATCTATTTGAGTATACTTTCCATTTACAAGTCGCCGGAGGTTATTAGGTTCCGATGATGGGGCCGGAAACAGAGTCAAGGTGAGTTGGGAAATGGTACTTTTAGCGAAGCAACAGGGAAAGGAGCAGCATTAATGTAGAGCGTGAACAAGATTGAAAGGGAAAGGGTAATTCCGGGAAAGGGTAGGAAAAAAAGTGCTAGATGGGGACAAGTGTGGTTTTACACATTAATGGTTAATTCATGTAGACAGGTATTTCATTAACTCATGGTAAAAGTAAACAGCACATTGACTGACCGAATAAGCAATTTCATTCACCTCAGCCCATTAATGCATTAGTAAACAGGCCCTTAACTGTTAGTGACTAACGATTGTTAAATCCCATGACCATTCGTGATTTATGTTAAAGGTTGGGATCAAACGCGATCGTTTTAAACTTTAATATCTATCTTGATTTCTGGTATGATTTCTGGTATAAAGTTTAGGGACCAACCATTATTTTTTTTTCTTCTTAAAACTTAATAAAAATAAGTAAAAAAGTTAACTTTTATTAATTAAATTACTAAATTTATTATATATATATATATATATATATATATATATATATATATATATATATATATATATATATATATATATATATATATATATATATATATATATGTATGTATGTGTGTGTGTGTGTGTGTAAAAGTCAATGTTAGTCAACATATGAGTTCTCCCGAGAACTCCCGAGATGTCGAGTACTACATAAAATGTCTCTGTCGAGTTCTCTCTGAGTAGCGAGTTCTCCGACCTTGGTTCCTATTTACGTTTGTTAATAACGAGTATAAAAAAAGCCCACGCTGTAGTGACCCGAACTTTTCCATGTTTATATATATTAATTGAGATTGATATTTACATGATTAAATGTTTCCAACATGTTAAGCAATCAAACTTGTTAAGACTTGATTAATTGAAATATGTTTCATATAGACAATTGACCACCCAAGTTGACCGTTGATTTACGTGAAATGTCCCGTTCTTATTGATTAAAAACGTTCCATATTAATTGATTTCGTTGCGAGGTTTTGACCTCTATATGAGACGTTTTTCAAAGACTGCATTCATTTTAAAACAAACCATAACCTTTACTTCATCAATAAAGGTTTAAAAAGATTTACGTAGATTATCATATAATGATAATCTAAAATATCATGTTTACACACAACCATTACATAATGGTTTACAATACAAATATGTTACAACAAAATAAGTTTCTTGAATGCAGTTTTTACACAATATCATACAAGCATGGACTCCAAATCTCGTCCTTATTTAAGTATGCGACAGCGGAAGCTCTTAATAATCACCTGAGAATAAACATGCTTAAAACGTCAACAAAAATGTTGGTGAGTTATAGGTTTAACCTATATATATCAAATCATAATAATAGACCACAAGATTTCATATTTCAATACACATCCCATACATAGAGATAAAAATCATTCATATGGTGAACACCTGGTAACCGACATTAACAAGATGCATATATAAGAATATCCCCATCATTCCGGGACACCCTTCGGATATGATATAAATTTCGAAGTACTAAAGCATCCGGTACTTTGGATGGGGTTTGTTAAGCCCAATAGATCTATCTATAGGATTCGCGTCAATTAGGGTGTTTGTTCCCTAATTCTTAGATTACCAGACTTAATAAAAAGGGGCATATTCGATTTCGATAATTCAACCATAAAATGTAGTTTCAAGTACTTGTGTCTATTTTGTAAATCATTTATAAAACCTGCATGTATTCTCATCCCAAAAATATTAGATTTTAAAAGTGGGACTATAACTCACTTTCACAGATTTTTACTTCGTCGGGAAGTAAGACTTGGCCACTGGTTGATTCACGAACCTATAACAATATATACATATATATCAAAGTATGTTCAAAATATATTTACAACACTTTTAATATATTTTGATGTTTTAAGTTTATTAAGTCAGCTGTCCTCGTTAGTAACCTACAACTAGTTGTCCACAGTTAGATGTACAGAAATAAATCGATAAATATTATCTTGAATCAATCCACGACCCAGTGTATACGTATCTCAGTATTGATCACAACTCAAACTATATATATTTTGGAATCAACCTCAACCCTGTATAGCTAACTCCAACATTCACATATAGAGTGTCTATGGTTGTTCCGAAATATATATAGATGTGTCGACATGATAGGTCGAAACATTGTATACGTGTCTATGGTATCTCAAGATTACATAATATACAATACAAGTTGATTAAGTTATGGTTGGAATAGATTTGTTACCAATTTTCACGTAGCTAAAATGAGAAAAATTATCCAATCTTGTTTTACCCATAACTTCTTCATTTTAAATCCGTTTTGAGTGAATCAAATTGCTATGGTTTCATATTGAACTCTATTTTATGAATCTAAACAGAAAAAGTATAGGTTTATAGTCGGAAAAATAAGTTACAAGTCATTTTTGTAAAGGTAGTCATTTCAGTCGAAAGAACGACGTCTAGATGACCATTTTAGAAAACATACTTCCACTTTGAGTTTAACCATAATTTTTGGATATAGTTTCATGTTCATAATAAAAATCATTTTCTCAGAATAACAACTTTTAAATCAAAGTTTATCATAGTTTTTAATTAACTAACCCAAAACAGCCCGCGGTGTTACTACGACGGCGTAAATCCGGTTTTACGGTGTTTTTCGTGTTTCCAGGTTTTAAATCATTAAGTTAGCATATCATATAGATATAGAATATGTGTTTAGTTGATTTTAAAATTCAAGTTAGAAGGATTAACTTTTGTTTGCGAACAATTTTAGAATTAACTAAACTATGTTCTAGTGATTACAAGTTTAAACCTTCGAATAAGATAGCTTTATATGTATGAATCGAATGATGTTATGAACATCTACTACCTTAAGTTCCTTGGATAAACCTACTGGAAAAGAGAAAAATGGATCTAGCTTCAACGGATCCTTGGATGGCTCGAAGTTCTTGAAGCAGAATCATGACACGAAAACAAGTTCAAGTAAGATCATCACTTGAAATAAGATTGTTATAGTTATAGAAATTGAACCAAAGTTTGAATATGATTATTACCTTGTATTAGAATGATAACCTACTGTAAGAAACAAAGATTTCTTGAGGTTGGATGATCACCTTAGAAGATTGGAAGTGAGCTAGCAAACTTGAAAGTATTCTTGATTTTATGTAACTAGAACTTGTAGAATATATGAAGAACACTTAGAACTTGAAGATAGAACTTGAGAGAGATCAATTAGATGAAGAAAATTGAAGAATGAAAGTGTTTGTAGGTGTTTTTGGTCGTTGGTGTATGGATTAGATATAAAGGATATGTGATTTTGTTTTCATGTAAATAAGTCATGAATGATTACTCATATTTTTGTAATTTTATGAGATATTTCATGCTAGTTTCCAAATGATGGTTCCCACATGTGTTAGGTGACTCACATGGGCTGCTAAGAGCTGATCATTGGAGTGTATATACCAATAGTACATACATCTAAAAGCTGTGTATTGTACGAGTACGAATACGGGTGCATACGAGTAGAATTGTTGATGAAACTGAACGAGGATGTAATTGTAAGCATTTTTGTTAAGTAGAAGTATTTTGATAAGTGTATTGAAGTCTTTCAAAAGTGTATAAATACATATTAAAACACTACATGTATATACATTTTAACTGAGTCGTTAAGTCATCGTTAGTCGTTACATGTAAGTGTTGTTTTGAAACCTTTAGGTTAACGATCTTGTTAAATGTTGTTAACCCAATGTTTATAATATCAAATGAGATTTTAAATTATTATATTATCATGATATTATCATGTATGAATATCTCTTAATATGATATATATACATTAAATGTCTTTACAACGATAATCGTTACATATATGTCTCGTTTAAAATCATTAAGTTAGTAGTCTTGTTTTTACATATGTAGTTCATTGTTAATATACTTAATGATATGTTTACTTATCATAGTATCATGTTAACTATATAAATATCCATATATATGTCATCATATAGTTTTTACAAGTTTTAACGTTCGTGAATCACCGGTCAACTTGGGTGGTCAATTGTCTATATGAAACATATTTCAATTAATCAAGTCTTAACAAGTTTGATTACTTAACATGTTGGAAACATTTAATCATGTAAATATCAATTTCAATTAATATATATAAACATGGAAAAGTTCGGGTCACTACAGTACCTACCCGTTAAATAAATTTCGTCCCGAAATTTTAAGCTGTTGAAGGCGTTGACGAATCTTCTGGAAATAGATGCGGGTATTTCTTCTTCATCTGATCTTCACGCTCCCAGGTGAACTCGGGTCCTCTACGAGCATTCCATCGAACCTTAACAATTGGTATCTTTTTTTGCTTAAGTCTTTTAACCTCACGATCCATTATTTCGACGGGTTCTTCGATGAATTGGAGTTTTTCGTTGATTTGGATTTCATCTAACGGAATAGTGAGATCTTCTTTAGTAAAACATTTCTTCAAATTCGAGACGTTGAAAGTGTTATGTACAGCCGCGAGTTGTTGAGGTAACTCAAGTCGGTAAGCTACTGGTCCGACACGATCAATAATCTTGAATGGTCCAATATACCTTGGATTTAATTTCCCTCGTTTACCAAATCGAACAACGCCTTTCCAAGGTGCAACGTTAAGCATGACCATCTCTCCAATTTCAAATTCTATATCTTTTCTTTTAATGTCAGCGTAGCTCTTTTGTCGACTTTGGGCGGTTTTCAACCGTTGTTGAATTTGGATGATCTTCTCGGTAGTTTCTTGTATAATCTCCAGGCCCGTAATCTGTCTATCCCCCACTTCACTCCAACAAATCGGAGACCTGCACTTTCTACCATAAAGTGCTTCAAACGGCGCCATCTCAATGCTTGAATGGTAGCTGTTGTTGTAGGAAAATTCTGCTAACGGTAGATGTCGATCCCAACTGTTTCCGAAATCAATAACACATGCTCGTAGCATGTCTTCAAGCGTTTGTATCGTCCTTTCGCTCTGCCCATCAGTTTGTGGATGATAGGCAGTACTCATGTCTAGACGAGTTCCTAATGCTTGTTGTAATGTCTGCCAGAATCTTGAAATAAATCTACCATCCCTATCAGAGATAATAGAGATTGGTATTCCATGTCTGGAGACGACTTCCTTCAAATACAGTCGTGATAACTTCTCCATCTTGTCATCTTCTCTTATTGGCAGGAAGTGTGCTGATTTGGTGAGACGATCAACTATTACCCAAATAGTATCAAAACCACTTGAAGTCCTTGGCAATTTAGTGATGAAATCCATGGTAATGTTTTTCCATTTCCATTCCGGGATTTCGGGTTGTTGAAGTAGACCTGATGGTTTCTGATGCTCAGCTTTGACCTTAGAACACGTCAAACATTCTCCTACGTATTTAGCAACATCGGCTTTCATACCCGGCCACCAAAAATGTTTCTTGAGATCCTTGTACATCTTCCCCGTTCCAGGATGTATTGAGTATCTGGATTTATGAGCTTCTCTAAGTACCATTTCTCTCATATCTCCAAATTTTGGTACCCAAATCCTTTCAGCCCTATACCGGGTTCCGTCTTCCCAAATATTAAGATGCTTCTCCGATCCTTTGGGTATTTCATCCTTTAAATTTCCCTCTTTTAAAACTCCTTGTTGCGCCTCCTTTATTTGAGTAGTAAGGTTATTATGAATCATTATATTCATAGATTTTACTCGAATGGGTTCTCTGTCCTTCCTGCTCAAGGCATCGGCTACCACATTTGCCTTCCCCGGGTGGTAACGAATCTCAAAGTCATAATCATTCAACAATTCAATCCACCTACGCTGCCTCATATTCAGTTGTTTCTGATTAAATATGTGTTGAAGACTTTTGTGGTCGGTATATATAATACTTTTGACCCCATATAAGTAGTGCCTCCAAGTCTTTAATGCAAAAACAACCGCCCCTAATTCCAAATCATGCGTCGTATAATTTTGTTCGTGAATCTTCAATTGTCTAGACGCATAAGCAATCACCTTCGTTCGTTGCATTAATACACAACCGAGACCTTGCTTTGATGCGTCACAATAAATCACAAAATCATCATTCCCTTCAGGCAATGACAATATAGGTGCCGTAGTTAGCTTTTTCTTCAATAACTGAAACGCTTTCTCTTGTTCATCATTCCATTCAAATTTCTTCCCTTTATGCGTTAATGCAGTCAAGGGTTTTGCTATTCTGGAAAAGTCTTGGATGAACCTTCTGTAGTAACTGGCTAGTCCTAAAAACTGGCGTATGTGTTTCGGAGTTTTCGGGGTTTCCCACTTTTCAACAGTTTCTATCTTTGCCGGATCCACCTTAATACCTTCTTTGTTCACTATGTGACCGAGGAATTGAACTTCTTCCAACCAAAATGCACACTTTGAAAACTTAGCGTACAATTCTTCCTTCCTCAATACTTCTAACACCTTTCTCAAATGTTCACCGTGTTCTTGGTCATTCTTTGAGTAAATAAGTATGTCATCAATGAAAACAATGACAAACTTGTCAAGGTATGGTCCACACACTCGGTTCATAAGGTCCATGAACACAGCTGGTGCATTAGTTAAACCAAACGGCATGACCATAAACTCGTAATGACCGTAACGTGTTTTGAAAGCAGTCTTTGGAATATCATCTTCTTTCACCCGCATTTGATGATACCCGGAACGTAAGTCAATCTTTGAATAAACAGACGAGCCTTGTAGTTGATCAAATAAGTCGTCGATTCTCGGTAGTGGGTAGCGGTTCTTGATGGTAAGTTTGTTCAACTCTCGGTAGTCGATACACAACCTGAATGTACCATCTTTCTTCTTGACAAACAAAACAGGAGCTCCCCACGGTGATGTGCTTGGTCGAATGAAACCACGCTCTAAAAGTTCTTGTAACTGGCTTTGCAGTTCTTTCATCTCGCTGGGTGCGAGTCTGTAAGGAGCACGAGCTATTGGTGCAGCTCCTGGTACAAGATCTATTTGAAATTCAACAGATCGATGTGGGGGTAATCCCGGTAATTCTTTCAGAAATACATCGGGAAATTCTTTTGCAATGGGAACATCATTGATGCTCTTTTCTTCAGTTTGTACTTTCTCGACGTGTGCTAGAACAGCATAGAAACCTTTTCTTATTAGTTTTTGTGCCTTCAAATTACTAATAAGATGTAGCTTCGTGTTGCCCTTTTCTTCGTACACCATTAAGGGTTTTCCTTTTTCTCGTATAATGCGAATTGCATTTTTGTAACAAACGATCTCTGCTTTCACTTCTTTCAACCAGTCCATACCGATTATCACATCAAAACTCCCTAAATCTACTGGTATCAAATCAATCTTAAATGTTTCGCTAACCAGTTTAATTTCTCGATTCCGACATATATTATCTGCTGAAATTAATTTACCATTTGCTAATTCGAGTAAAAATTTACTATCCAAAGGCGTCAATGGACAACTTAATTTAGCACAAAAATCTCTACTAATATAGCTTCTATCCGCACCCGAATCAAATAAAACGTAAGCAGGTTTATTGTCAATAAGAAACGTACCCGTAACAAGCTCCGGGTCTTCCTGTGCCTCTGCCGCATTAATATTGAAAACTCTTCCGCGGCCTTGTCCATTCATGTTCTCCTGGTTCGGGCAATTTCTAATAATGTGGCCCGGTTTTCCACATTTATAACAAACTACATTGGCATAACTTGCTCCGACACTACTTGCTCCGCCATTACTCGTTCCGACACCATTTGTTCCTTTCGTTCTATTAACCCCTGGTCCGTAGACCTCACACTTCGCCGCGCTATGACCATTTCTTTTACACTTGTTGCAAAATTTGGTGCAGAACCCCGAGTGATACTTTTCACACCTTTGGCATAGCTGCTTCTGATTGTTGTTGTTGTTGCGGTTATTATTGTTATTGGGATGATTGTTGTAGTTGCTGTTGTTGTTGTTGTTGTTGTTGTTGTTGTTGGGCCGTTTGTTGTAGTTGCGATTGATGTTGCGATTGTTGGGATAATTGTTGCGATTATTGTTGTAATTGCTGTTGTTGTTGTATTGGTGATTCTTATCACCGTTTTCCTCCCACTTTCTTTTGACTTGCTTCACATTGGCCTCTTCAGCAGTCTGTTCTTTAATCCTTTCTTCAATCTGGTTCACTAGTTTGTGAGCCATTCTACATGCCTGTTGTATGGAGGCGGGCTCGTGTGAACTTATATCTTCTTGGATTCTTTCCGGTAATCCTTTCACAAACGCGTCGATCTTCTCTTCCTCATCTTCGAATGCTCCCGGACACAATAGGCACAATTCTGTGAATCATCTTTCGTACGTGGTAATATCAAATCCTTGGGTTCGTAACCCTCTAAGTTCTATCTTGAGCTTATTGACCTCGGTTCTGGGACGGTACTTCTCGTTCATCAAGTGCTTGAATGCTGACCACGGTAGTGCGTACGCATCGTCTTGTCCCACTTGCTCTAGATAGGTATTCCACCATGTTAACGCAGAACCTGTGAAGGTATGCGTAGCGTACTTTACTTTGTCCTCTTCAGTACACTTACTTATGGCAAACACCGATTCAACCTTCTCGGTCCACCGTTTCAATCCGATCGGTCCTTCGGTTCCATCAAATTCCAAAGGTTTGCAGGCAGTGAATTCTTTGTAGGTGCATCCTACACGATTTCCTGTACTGCTAGATCCAAGGTTATTATTGGTACGTAGCACAGCCTGTACTGCGGCTATGTTTGAAGCTAGAAAAGTACGGAATTCCTCTTCATTCATATTCACGGTGTGTCGAGTAGTCGGTGCCATTTCCTTCAAAATAGTCAAATGGAACAAGTTAATCATACAGAATATTAAGAGTAGTTAATAGTATTTCGTAGCATAATATGAACTCATTTATAAAAGCTTTTTCTTCATATTAGCGTTTTATAAGTTTAAATTCGGGTAGTACCTACCCGTTAAGTTCATACTTAGTAGCTAATATACAATTCAACTACTACAATTCTATATGAAAAACTGATTATAATAATATTTCGCGTTCAAACTTTTACACAATATTTTACAAACTTACAATACCACTTATTTTACATATAGCATGAAATATAGCACACAATAAATTTGATACAAGATGGTTGTGAAGATAATTCTAGCTAGTACACAAGTCGTTCAGCAAAGGCAATAAAGACACGTAATTCATACGTCCAGAAACAAGTCATGCATTCTGGTTTTACTAGGATTACTTCCCATCCTTGGTCTTGTGGAACATAACCGTTATGGCCGTTGATAAGACAGCGTGTTGTAACGTCGTCAAAGGGACGAGGGTTACGTAATGTCCGACAGTCCCGTAACAATCTAAAAACCTCATTTCTTACCCCAATTACCGACTCCGTCACTTGTGGGAACGTTTTGTTTAATAGTTGTAGCCCAATGTTCTTGTTCTCACTTTGGTGAGAAGCGAACATTACTAATCCGTAAGCATAACATGCTTTTTTTATGTTGCATGTTAGCCGCTTTTTCTAAATCACGAAGTCCAATATTCGGATATATTGAGTCAAAATAATTTCTTAACCCATTGCGTAAAATAGCATTTGGGTTCCCCGCAATATATGCGTCAAAGTAAACACATCGTAACTTATGGATTTCCCAATGTGATATCCCCCATCTTTCAAACGAAAGCCTTTTATAAACCAAGGCATTCTTGGAACGTTCTTCGAATGTCTTACAAACTGATCTCGCCTTAAATAGTTGTGCCGAAGAATTCTGACCGACTCTAGACAAGATTTCATCAATCATGTCTCCGGGTAGGTCTCTTAAAATATTGGGTTGTCTATCCATTTTGTGTTTTTATACTGTAAAATAGAGAAGAGTTAGATTCATAAAAAAAAATACTTATTAATACAAGTAATTTTTACATATATCATAAAGCATAAGCACACTATATTACATATATTACACCACACGAATACAACTATCTTATTCCGACTCGCTTGTTTCTTCTTCTTCGGTTTTGGTTCGTTTTGCCAAGTTTCTAGGGATATATGATGTTCCCCTAATACGAGCCGTAATTTTCCACATTGGTTTAGAAAAACCTGGTGGTTTAGAGGTTCCCGGGTCATTGTTACAACTTAAGGACTTCGGGGGTTGACGATATATATAAAGTTCATCGGGGTTGGAATTAGATTTCTCTATTTTTATGCCCTTTCCCTTATTATTTTCTTTTGCCTTTTTAAATTCAGTTGGGGTAATTTCTATAACATCATCGGAATTCTCGTCGGAATCCGATTCATCGGAGAATTGGTAATCCTCCCAATATTTTGCTTCCTTGGCGGAAACACCATTGACCATAATTAACCTTGGTCGGTTGGTTGAGGATTTTCTTTTACTTAACCGTTTTATTATTTCCCCCACCGGTTCTATTTCTTCATCCGGTTCCGATTCTTCTTCCGGTTCCGATTCTTCTTCCGGTTCTGACTCTTCTTCCGGTTCCTCTTCGAGAACTTGTGAATCAGTCCACGAATCATTCCAATTTACATTTGACTCTTCATTATTATTAGGTGAGTCAATGGGACTTGTTCTAGAGGTAGACATCTATCATATAATATCAAACGCGTTAAGAGATTAATATATCACATAATCTTCACATGTTAAAAATATATAGTTTCCAACAAAATTTGTTAAGCAATCATTTTTCAAGTAAACACGGTCGAAGTCCAGACTCACTAATGCATCCTAACAAACTCGATAAGACACACTAATGCAAAATTCTAGTTCTCTAAGACCAACGCTCGGATACCAACTGAAATGTCCCGTTCTTATTGATTAAAAACGTTCCATATTAATTGATTTCGTTGCGAGGTTTTGACCTCTATATGAGACGTTTTTCAAAGACTGCATTCATTTTAAAACAAACCATAACCTTTATTTCATCAATAAAGGTTTAAAAAGCTTTACATAGATTATCAAATAATGATAATCTAAAATATCCTGTTTACACACAACCATTACATAATGGTTTACAATACAAATATGTTACAACAAAATAAGTTTCTTGAATGCAGTTTTTACACAATATCATACAAGCATGGACTCCAAATCTCGTCCTTATTTAAGTATGCGACAGCGGAAGCTCTTAATAATCACCTGAGAATAAACATGCTTAAAACGTCAACAAAAATGTTGGTGAGTTATAGGTTTAACCTATATATATCAAATCATAATAATAGACCACAAGATTTCATATTTCAATACACATCCCATACATAGAGATAAAAATCATTCATATGGTGAACACCTGGTAACCGACATTAACAAGATGCATATATAAGAATATCCCCATCATTTCGGGACACCCTTCGGATATGATATAAATTTCGAAGTACTAAAGCATCCGGTACTTTGGATGGGGTTTGTTAAGCCCAATAGATCTATCTTTAGGATTCGCGTCAATTAGGGTGTCTGTTCCCTAATTCTTAGATTACCAGACTTAATAAAAAGGGGCATATTCGATTTCGATAATTCAACCATAAAATGTAGTTTCAAGTACTTGTGTCTCTTTTGTAAATCATTTATAAAACTTGCATGTATTCTCATCCCAAAAATATTAGATTTTAAAAGTGGGACTATAACTCACTTTCACAGATTTTTACTTCGTTGGGAAGTAAGACTTGGCCACTGGTTGATTCACGAACCTATAACAATATATACATATATATCAAAGTATGTTCAAAATATATTTACAACACTTTTAATATATTTTGATGTTTTAAGTTTATTAAGTCAGCTGTCCTCGTTAGTAACCTACAACTAGTTGTCCACAGTTAGATGTACAGAAATAAATCGATAAATATTATCTTGAATCAATCCACGACCCAGTGTATACGTATCTCAGTATTGATCACAACTCAAACTATATATATTTTGGAATCAACCTCAACCCTGTATAGCTAACTCCAACATTCACATATAGAGTGTCTATGGTTGTTCCGAAATATATATAGATGTGTCGACATGATAGGTCGAAACATTGTATACGTGTCTATGGTATCTCAAGATTACATAATATACAATACAAGTTGATTAAGTTATGGTTGGAATAGATTTGTTACCAATTTTCACGTAGCTAAAATGAGAAAAATTATCCAATCTTGTTTTACCCATAACTTCTTCATTTTAAATCCGTTTTGAGTGAATCAAATTGCTATGGTTTCATATTGAACTCTATTTTATGAATCTAAACAGAAAAAGTATAGGTTTATAGTCGGAAAAATAAGTTACAAGTCATTTTTGTAAAGGTAGTCATTTCAGTCGAAAGAACGACGTCTAGATGACCATTTTAGAAAACATACTTCCACTTTGAGTTTAACCATAATTTTTGGATATAGTTTCATGTTCATAATAAAAATTATTTTCTCAGAATAACAACTTTTAAATCAAAGTTTATCATAGTTTTTAATTAACTAACCTAAAACAGCCCGCGGTGTTACTACGACGGCGTAAATCCGGTTTTACGGTGTTTTTCGTGTTTCCAGGTTTTAAATCATTAAGTTAGCATATCATATAGATATAGAACATGTGTTTAGTTGATTTTAAAAGTCAAGTTAGAAGGATTAACTTTTGTTTGCGAACAAGTTTAGAATTAACTAAACTATGTTCTAGTGATTACAAGTTTAAACCTTCGAATAAGATAGCTTTATATGTATGAATCGAATGATGTTATGAACATTATTACTACCTTAAGTTCCTTGGATAAACCTACTAGAAAAGATAAAAATGGATCTAGCTTCAACGGATCCTTGGATGGCTCGAAGTTCTTGAAGCAGAATCATGACACGAAAACAAGTTCAAGTAAGATCATCACTTGAAATAAGATTGTTATAGTTATAGAAATTGAACCAAAGTTTGAATATTATTATTAACTTGTATTAGAATGATAACCTACTGTAAGAAACAAAGATTTCTTGAGGTTGGATGATCACCTTACAAGATTGGAAGTGAGCTAGCAAACTTGAAAGTATTCTTGATTTTATGTAACTAGAACTTGTAGAATATATGAAGAACACTTAGAACTTGAAGATAGAACTTGAGAGAGATCAATTAGATGAAGAAAATTGAAGAATGAAAGTGTTTGTAGGTGTTTTTGGTCGTTGGTGTATGGATTAGATATAAAAGATATGTAATTTTGTTTTCATGTAAATAAGTCATGAATGATTACTCATATTTTTGTAATTTTATGAGATATTTCATGCTAGTTGCCAAATGATGGTTCCCACATGTGTTAGGTGACTCACATGGGCTGCTAAGAGCTGATCATTGGAGTGTATATACCAATAGTACATACATCTAAAAGCTGTGTATTGTACGAGTACGAATACGGGTGCATACGAGTAGAATTGTTGATGAAACTGAACGAGAATGTAATTGTAAGCATTTTTGTTAAGTAGAAGTATTTTGATAAGTGTATTGAAGTCTTTCAAAAGTGTATAAATACATATTAAAACACTACATGTATATACATTTTAACTGAGTCGTTAAGTCATCGTTAGTCGTTACATGTAAGTGTTGTTTTGAAACCTTTAGGTTAACGATCTTGTTAAATGTTGTTAACCCAATGTTTATAATATCAAATGAGATTTTAAATTATTATATTATCATGATATTATCATGTATGAATATCTCTTAATATGATATATATACATTAAATGTCTTTACAACGATAATCGTTACATATATGTCTCGTTTAAAATCATTAAGTTAGTAGTCTTGTTTTTACATATGTAGTTCATTGTTAATATACTTAATGATATGTTTACTTATCATAGTATCATGTTAACTATATAAATATCCATATATATGTCATCATATAGTTTTTACAAGTTTTAACATTCGTGAATCACCGGTCAACTTGGGTGGTCAATTGTCTATATGAAACATATTTCAATTAATCAAGTCTTAACAAGTTTGATTGCTTAACATGTTGGAAACATTTAATCATGTAAATATCAATTTCAATTAATATATATAAACATGGAAAAGTTCGGGTCACTACATCACGAACGTTAAAACTTGTAAAAACTATATGATGACATATATATGGATATATATATATAGTTAACATGATACTATGATAAGTAAACATATCATTAAGTATATTAACAATGAACTACATATGTAAAAACAAGACTACTAACTTAATGGTTTTTAAACGAGACATATATGTAACGATTATCGTTGTAAAGACATTTAATGTATATATATCATATTAAGAGATATTCATACATGATAATATCATGATAATATAATAATTTAAAATCTCATTTGATATTATAAACATTGGGTTAACAACATTTGACAAGATCGTTAACCTAAAGGTTTCAAAACAACACTTACATGTAACGACTAACGATGACTTAACGACTCAGTTAAAATGTATATACCTGTAGTGTTTTAATATGTATTTATACACTTTTGAAAGACTTCAATACACTTATCAAAATACTTCTACTTAACAAAAATGCTTACAATTACATCCTCGTTCAGTTTCATCAACAATTCTACTCGTATGCACCCGTATTCGTACTCGTACAATACACAGCTTTTAGATGTATGTACTATTGGTATATACACTCCAATGATCAGCTCTTAGCAGCCCATGTGAGTCACCTAACACATGTGGGAACCATCATTTGGCAACTAGCATGAAATATCTCATAAAATTACAAAAATATGAGTAATCATTCATGACTTATTTACATGAAAACAAAATTACATATCCTTTATATCTAATCCATATACCAACGACCAAAAACACCTACAAACACTTTCATTCTTCAATTTTCTTCATCTAATTGATCTCTCTCAAGTTCTATCTTCAAGTTCTAAGTGTTCTTCATATATTCTACAAGTTCTAGTTACATAAAATCAAGAATACTTCCACGTTTGCTAGCTCACTTCCAATCTTGTAAGGTGATCATCCAACCTCAAGAAATCTTTGTTTCTTACAGTAGGTTATCATTCTAATACAAGGTAATAATCATATTCAAACTTTGGTTCAATTTCTATAACTATAACAATCTTATTTCAAGTGATGATCTTACTTGAACTTGTTTTCGTGTCATGATTCTGTTTCAAGAACTTCGAGCCATCCAAGGATCCGTTGAAGCTAGATCCATTTTTCTCTTTTCCAGTAGGTTTATCCAAGGAACTTAAGGTAGTAATGATGTTCATAACATCATTCGATTCATACATATAAAGCTATCTGATTCGAAGGTTTAAACTTGTAATCACTAGAACATAGTTTAGTTAATTCTAAACTTGTTCGCAAACAAAAGTTAATCCTTCTAACTTGACTTTTAAAATCAACAAAACACATGTTCTATATCTATATGATATGCTAACTTAATGATTTAAAACCTGAAAACACGAAAAACACCATAAAACCGGATTTACGCCGTCGTAGTAACACTGCGGGCTGTTTTGGGTTAGTTAATTAAAAACTATGATAAACTTTGATTTAAAAGTTGTTATTCTGAGAAAATGATTTTTATTATGAACATGAAACTATATCCAAAAATTATGGTTAAACTCAAAGTGGAAGTATGTTTTCTAAAATGGTCATCTAGACGTCGTTCTTTCGACTGAAATGACTACCTTTACAAAAATGACTTGTAACTTATTTTTCCGACTATAAACCTATATTTTTTCTATTTAGATTCATAAAATAGAGTTCAATATGAAACCATAGCAATTTGATTCACTCAAAACGGATTTAAAATGAAGAAGTTATGGGTAAAACAAGATTGGATAATTTTTCTCATTTTAGCTACGTGAAAATTGGTAACAAATCTATTCCAACCATAACTTAATCAACTTGTATTGTATATTATGTAATCTTGAGATATCATAGACACGTATACAATGTTTCGACCTATCATGTCGACACATCTATATATATTTCGGAACAACCATAGACACTCTATATGTGAATGTTGGAGTTAGCTATACAGGGTTGAGGTTGATTCCAAAATATATATAGTTTGAGTTGTGATCAATACTGAGATACGTATACACTGGGTCGTGGATTGATTCAAGATAATATTTATCGATTTATTTTTGTACATCTAACTGTGGACAACTAGTTGTAGGTTACTAACGATGACAGCTGACTTAATAAACTTAAAACATCAAAATATATTAAAAGTGTTGTAAATATATTTTGAACATATTTGATATATATGTATATATTGTTATAGGTTCGTGAATCAACCAGTGGCCAAGTCTTACTTCCCGACGAAGTAAAAATCTGTGAAAGTGAGTTATAGTCCCACTTTTAAAATCTAATATTTTTGGGATGAGAATACATGCAGGTTTTATAAATGATTTACAAAATAGACACAAGTACGTGAAACTACATTCTATGGTTGAATTATCGAAATCGAATATGCCCCTTTTTATTAAGTCTGGTAATCTAAGAATTAGGGAACAGACACCCTAATTGACGCGAATCCTAAAGATAGATCTATTGGGCCTAACAAACCCCATCCAAAGTACCGGATGCTTTAGTACTTTTAAATTTATATCATATCCGAAGGGTGTCCCGGAATGATGGGGATATTCTTATATATGCATCTTGTTAATGTTGGTTACCAGGTGTTCACCATATGAATGATTTTTATCTCTATGTATGGGATGTGTATTGAAATATGAAATCTTGTGGTCTATTATTATGATTTGATATATATAGGTGATGTCGAACGAGGTGTATATAAAATAGTTATTATTTTACTAGAAAAATACTATTAAATACGATACAATTTTACACAAGATATTTATTTATTTATAGAATGGATATACTTAAACCTTGCTACAACACTTATAGGCAGTGTACCTAATCGTACAGTAGTGTAGTTTTTAGTAAGTCCGGTTCGTTCCACAGGGAAATCTTTAAACAAAGCTCAACGCTATATTAGTTTACTTTTATAAAAATACAAATATATATATAGGTAATATTATTATTATAAAGGGGGGTTTTTACCGTTTAATGACCGGTTTGTCGATTTTAAAACTTTATTCGTAGTTAAAACCTAATGTAAAATATAAAATAAATACAAGACTTTAAATTAAAGCGTAAAGTAAATAACGATAATGAAATTGCGATTAATAAAAATGCGATAAAATTAAATTGCGATAATTAAAAGTACGATAATTAAAAGTGCGATTAAATAACAATAAAAGTGCGATAATTAGAAGTGCAATTAAATATAAAATAAAGGAAATAAAATATGAAATAAAAGAATTATGCTTATTTAAACTTCCGTAATCATGATGTTTGACGTGTTGATTTTAGTTTTATGCCCATGGGTTAATTGTCCTTTGTCCTGGATTATTCAATATGTCCGTCTGGTTTTTGTCCATAACAGTCCATCAGTCATAAATATAAATTGCAAGTGTCCTTGTCAAATTATTATTATACCCGAAGTTAAATATTCCAACTAATTGGGGATTCGAATTGTAACAAGGTTTTAATACTTTGTTTAATGAATACACCAGGTTATCGACTGCGTGTAAACCAAGGTTTTACTACTTTGTTAACAATTACACCAATTACCCTTGAATGTAATTTCACCCCTGTTTTAATTATTCTAGTGGCTATTAATCCATTCCCGTGTCCGGTTAAATGAACGATTATTCGTACATATAAATACCCCGCCCATCGTGTCCGATCGAGTTTATATGGTAATTTATAGGGACGCCCAATTGTAAATCTTTATATTAACATTAACAAACTTTCATTTAGTTAAACAAATATAAAGCCCATTAATAGCCCATAGTCTAGTTTCCACAAGTGTCGTTCTTTTGTCCAAACCCCAATTATGGTACAAAGCCCAATTACCCAATTTTAGTAATTAGCCCAACATCATGATTACTTCGTTTTAAATAAGCATAATAATAACTTAGCTACGAGACATTAATATAAAAAGGTTGAACATAACTTACAATGATTAAAAATAGCGTAGCGTTACACGGACAGAATTTCGACTTACACCCTTACAACATTCGCTAACATACCCTTATTATTAGAATTATAATTAAAATTAAAATATAAATTATAAATATAATTATATTTACGTATGAAGAGGAAGAGAAAAAAGATGATGAAATTTGATCAGAATTCGGTTGGCTTTATAGCCAGAGTTGAAAATTGGGGCTCCGCGACTCGCGGCAAAATGCCCTTAAAACTCCGCGAGTCGCGGAGATATATTTACAGCTCACACCCTTGGAGTTTCTTGCTGCCGACGGTTTTTAATATATATATATAATATATATATAATTAATATAATTAATTATATATTATATTATATTTATATACATAGTTAACTTGTAATTTTTAGTCCGTTGCGTCGAGCGTTAAGAGTTGACTCTGGTCCCGGTTCCGGATTTTCGAACGTCCTCGCGTACAATTTAATATCTTGTACTTTGTGTTTTGAATCTTGTACTTTTGTAATTTCAAGACGTTTCTTATCAATAATTGGAACCTTTTTGATTGTCTTTTGTACTTTTGAGCTTTTTGGTCGTTTGCGTCTTCAAATCGTCGAATCTGTCTTTTGTCTTCACCTTTTATTATTTAAACGAATATCACTTGTAAATAGAACAATTGCAACTAAAAGCTTGTCTTTCTCGAGGAATAATGCTATGAAATATATGTTCGTTTTTAGCATTATCAAATATTCCCACACTTGAGCGTTGCTTGTCCTCAAGCAATATTGTCTTGAAATACTAGAATCACTTCTTTATTCTTCACACTTTGTACATCAGTGATTTCTATAAGGCGGTATAAACAATGGTAGTAACGATATGGTTTACAGTCCCACATGACTCTAAAAATTTAGATCCATTAAGGAAATTGGATCTTTATGAAAACATTTGATCTTTTGAAAATTAAATCTAGTTTTTACCCTAGATAAGTTTTCCGGAATAACCCTTTACCGGTGTTTGCAAAATATTTTTGTGGGTTTGGTGGGTTTCAGATTTGAAAATTTTAGCTCAAAACTTGCGGTTTTGTGTCACCCACTTGCTAACCTTGTATTTGGAAAGCAACACGTCCAGTTTACTTGTTCCGTATATTACCTTTCGGCAAACTACCGTCCGGTTGTAAAGGAAAGCGTTGAACAAGCAACTGTTAAGGCAATGTCCCGTGACATGCTTTTGATTATGGTCTATAACGTGTCGGACGCAATTACTATCCTTGGTAGGAGCAATAGTAAAGCTCACCCTTATAATTTTTCGGTCTGGCACATGGTCCTGTCTTTGACCATGCTATGCAACCACCGTTCTTACGGTTGACACCCGATTTAGTTCAGGTGACCTAATGAATTCCAGGTGAATTCCTAGGATTTTACGTTCAATGGTAATGAACGCATTGAAAATAGGGTTTTCAGAAAACAAATCGGTTTGTATTTTTGATCAAAATATTTTCTCGTTCAAGCTCGAGTTTAGATATCATTGAATTCCATGAGTTTGAATTCTCAATCTTTAAGGTCAATCTCTAGGATTGAGTAATATCAGTCTTAAAAGCTGATTTTTAATCTTTAAGGAGATTATCCTTTCTGGGGATCTGATTCATTAGTCTTATCCAGCTAATTTGCATGGTGCCCCCCCATTGTACGAGATAAATCCTTCTCATGGTTAGGATAAATCTGACCACTTGGCGACCCTGTTTAATGCTGAGGTCCGTGGATTTCCTGCTGATTTTAGAGATGACTTTTCTAGATTTTTCGTCAACCTACAGCTGGTCTGGACGACAACTTCTTGACCTAAATCAAGAAGTGCGTGTCTTTTTCGGAAGACTTTACTTCCTTTTAATGATGGAATTGATTCATCGTGTAGATCCATCTCTTCTTTTCTTTCATCGGGTAAAACAGTTTAGTTTAGTCCAAAGCAAAAGTATTTTCAGTTATTTGTTACAGATATATGTGACATATGTTAAGATAACTTGGTAAATTTTCCCACACTTGGCTTTTTATTTTCCTTTTTATCGTCCTCTATTCCATTTTAAATGAATTTTAACATTTTAGTTTGTTTCTCAATTTATGTCCTTTCCGAGGTAACAATAATTTCGGTGTTAAAACCTAGTTTTATCGTTCATAAATATGTATAAACATGATTTTGAATTCATTTAATTGAAAATTTTGAAAAATTTTACTAGAATTGGGTAGTCAGTATATAAGACTAGGGCTGTTCTTTTTTATCAGAGAGCACTAGATTCTAATACAACTACTGCTTTACTAGTATTTTTAATGGTAACCAAGTGTTTAATATAAAAATTTTAAAATCCGAAAGAATTTAACCCCTTCCCACACTTAAGATCTTGCAATGCCCTCATTTGCAAGAAATCAGTAACAATTTAAATTATTGAGGGTGATTTGTGTGAAAATGATTAAATTTTTACCAAAGTTTCCAAATATATTGGCGTTTGTTTGCTGAATGATAAATGGTGCACATCATTTGTTCATTCCGTCTTGTTGTTATTTCACATATATTTTGCATCTTGTCGTCAAAATTAGTTGCTTTTGCTGAACTTAATGCCAGTCTTTGAAAATGCGTTGTTTTACCCTGTTGTGTACATAAGACAAACTACAAACATATATACATATTTTTGAAGTTTGGTTTATTACCCCACATTCAAAAATTATTAAAATCTAAGAATAAAAGTTAGAAATTATAAAAATGATTACAATATTAACAAAAATATTAAATGTATCAATAATTACAAATTACAAAATAAAAAAAAATAAGTAAACTAAGGATGATATTGGTACCAATAGGGGTTCCACGCATAACCATAAGTGCTATAGAATGCTTCGGCAGGGTCATACGTAGGATATGGTGGCTGCATCTCTATCGACCAAGGAGGGAAGACGGGTTTTGGTGTAGGAATATAGTTTCTACCTATATGTTGGCAATGCGCTATGATCTGGTTCTGATGAACTTGCCAATCTTCAAATGCTCTCTGTCTAGCATTTTCGTATTCCTGAGAAGCTATAAACCTATGCATTTCTTGCATCTCATTCCCCCCTCCTACATTACCTTGCTCCTGGTTTCTCTCTACCTGTGGATGTCTACCATTGTATCGTACTGCGGCGTTATTTCGCCGCTTCAAAACTTTCGCACCATGGTATACATTTAAACCTATAGTGTCGCGGGGTTCCGGCTCTTCTACTAATAATCCCCCCCGACTTATATCCACACCGAGATATTCACCAATCAAAGTAATAAAAATACCACCTCCTATTATGCTATGTGGACGCATCCCCCGAACCATAGCTGATAAATAATAACCCACACAATATGGTATACTTACAGCGCTGTGTGGGTCTCGAATACACATATGGTAAAACAAATCTTGTTCATTTACCTTTTCTTTGTTTTTACCCCTTTGTGTAATCGAATTAGCTAAAAACCTATGTATTACTCTTAATTCGGCTCTATCTATATCCAAATAAGAGTAGTTTCCCCCTTTGAAACGGTGATGGCTTGTCATTTGACTCCACACACCGTGTGTATCAAAATTCTCATCTATCTTTCTACCGTTTAGTATCAATCCTCTACAATCGGCAGACGCTAACTCCTCAGGCGTATATATACGTAAAGCCTGAGCCATGTCCAGTAAAGACATGTGGCGCATCGAACCGCCTAACAAAAATCTAATAAAAGAACGATCGGTTAAACTAGCTACCCGATCATTCAACTCTATACTACATAACAACTCTTCACACCATACTTTATATACAGGTCTGCGTATGGTGAATAAACATATCCAGTCATTAAAAGAAGAATTACCATACCTCTGTACCAGTAATTCCCTAATTGGCCCGGCCAATTCTACAGCTTCTAAGGGTCCCCATTCTATGACCCTCGGTACCTCAACAACCTTGGAATGAAGAGTATGCAAACCCCGTTGATATTTTGGATAATCTATCCAAAGTCTGTCAAATCTCAGGTTCGGGTGCAACTGTTCCAAGTGCATATCTGAAAAGGTCATGACTGGATGAGGTACATCCTGCTTGTAGTAGTTATCTACCTCCTGTTGTTCCAAATTCTCAGCAGGAGCATGGCGGGCTTGGGATGAAGATTCACCCCTTTCATTCTGCAAAACACATCAAACACAAATTTTGTGCATCCAAATATGCATTAGTGTCAGCAAAATCATCAATTAAAATAATTACAATGACATTATCAATTTATATCAAACTTAAGCTTATTTTCACATTTTTATCAAATCTACACTTTTTCAAATAAGCATATACGAAAATTTTCGCCAAGTTCATAAGCATTCAACTTAAATAACATGTCAAAATAATCATTACTAGCAATCAAACAAGTCTCAAATGGCATTATCTTTCAAAAATCAAGTTCATGAATTTTAGACTTGAAAAAGTCCACTTTAATTGTCAAAATCATGTTTAGGCTCAAAGTTTGGATCATTTAACTACCTAGACATGTTACACTACTCAATTTAGCAACAATTCATGACAAAAATCGGCCATAACCTGTTTATATCAAAAAGCCCCAAATTTGCTCAAGAACACAAACCCTAGATTATTCAAAAATTGAAGTTTAAGGCTTCTAATCATGTTAAACAGCATCAATCTAGGTTATACAAGCATAATACATAAACAATTTAAGTCTAATTACACTAAAAAGCATCAAAATCAATTTTGGGAAAAAATAGCTCAAGAACACTAAAATTCGAATTAAATGGTGTTTAGGTGTAGAAATTTACCGTTTTTCTTGAGTAATTCTTAGATATCATCCTTCTCAACATGATTTTAGCAAAAAATTTGGTGATTAACGGTTAAAAATTGGGATTTTTGAGGTGTTTTTGGGTGGTTTTTCGGGGTTTTTTCGCAGCTATTTCGCTGTGTTTTTGTGTGTTTTTGAGTGGGTTGAGTGAACTGATCGTGCAGCTCTTTTATTTTTTTTCTGGGTTTTGGTCCCTCCGCGAGTCGCGGAGGTTTGCACTTCAAACTCCGCGAGTCGCGGAGTTTGCTTTTTTTTTTTTTTTTTTTTTTTATATGATCTTTAACTTATAACACAATTAAGAAATTAATTTTAAAATTTTGTTTCCCTTGTTATTTAGGACGAGGTCGTTTCGGATCGATGTCCTTGTCCGTCCCTCGACAAAATTTTAAAATTTGTCTTTTAGTAGCGATTGTTTTAAAAGCTAAGATTTTTGGGTTTTTTAATTTTTTTTGGCATACTTTAAATCAATAAGATTAAAAATAATGATAATAAAAGTTCTCGTCCCTCCCTCGGGTAAAGCAATTTCGGTTCAAAGACCTAGTCTTCAACTTACGACGAATTTTAAAAATCATATTCTTAACTTAATGAGATAAAGTAAATTTTTGTTTTTAAATTCACACAACTTAAATATAAAATTCAAAATTAAAAATTAAAAATTCACACCAAACTTAAAATTTGAAATGCATAAAATTAAAAATTCATATTTTAAAAATTAGAAATTCATACCAAACTTAATTTAAAAATTCATATTATAAATTCATACCAAACTTATATTAATTTTTCAAATATTTACAATTTTAAATATATTGTTTTTTTACAAAATTTACAATATTAATTTAAGATTTAAATATTAATTTTAAAAACATAATAAAATTAAAAATCTTTTTGTCTTTTTATCCCACTTTAATCAATCAAATATTATCAAAAATATGCGCCCCTCTTTTCGGTAAAGTAATTTCGGTTCCAAGACCTAATTTAACTCATGACGAATTTTTGAAATATTTTGGGTTGATTGATTAAACATATTTATACCTTAAGAATAAACGTTAAATTTCGCAGTGATGTAATAAATTTTTGAATGATATCAATAATTTCGGTCGCCAAACCTAATTTTATTCAATACCAATTTAATACTTTTTAGCGAACAAATTAGCGTTTATTATCAAAAGGTTAAAAATAAATAAAAATAAAAACTGTACAGACATACCTGTGAAATAGATTTCTTAGTTATATGATCTATTATATTCATAAGATAGTCGGTTTAATTGGTTTTCCATGGCTGCATAGGCGTAACCTCGAGCATTCATTGTCTTTTCTTCTAAACATATGAACGGTCCGTCTCTGCATAAAGTAACAAATTCGGTATTTGAATAGGTTTGATTATTTGAACATTTACCTCCATGTGACCATTTTCCGCATTTGTGACATCGTTCTAGGTGTCGTGCTCTTCTTTTTGCTGCGGATTTTGATTTTCCTTTACCAAATTGTAACTTATTATCTTCGCATCTGGATCCTTTTCTAACTCCGTCCATTCTTTCTCTGATTACTGATACTAATTCACTCGGTAGTATATCATTATTTCTTTTAGTGATCAAAGCGTGTAGCATTAGACCATGGTTTAGTTCACAGGCAGTCTTCATTTCGTAAAAACCTAAAAAAAATAAAAATTCAGAATGGGGGGAGAAGACTAGTTCTTTAGGGTCTGCTAGGGAAAGACCATACGTGTTCCATTTTCGAGAACTACACGAAAACAGACAATCTAACTCTAACAGAAATACATATTATCCTTTAAAGACTTGATTCTCCCCACACTTAGTTAGCTGTGGTGTCGAAATTGTGATTAACTTCGTTGTCGACTTCCATCGGACCATGTATGTAATGTTTAACTCTGTGACCATTAACTTTAAATTCAATCCCATTTGAATTTATTAATTCTATCGTTCCGTATGGGAAAACTCTTTTGACTATGAATGGTCCAGACCATCTTGATTTCAATTTTCCAGGAAATAGCTTGAATCGTGAATTGAAAAGAAGAACTCTGTCTCCTTCTTTAAATTCTTTTGAACTTTTGATTCTTTTATCATGCCATTTCTTCGTTCTTTCTTTATAGATTAACGAATTTTCGTATGCTTCATGTCTTAATTCTTCTAATTCGTTTAGTTGACTTAATCGTAGACGTCCGGCTTCATGTAAATCAAGATTACATGTCTTCAAATCCCAAAATGCTTTGTGTTCAATTTCTACTGGAAGATGACATGCTTTTCCATAAACAAGTCTAAAAGGTGTGGTTCCAATTGGAGTTTTGTAGGCTGTTCTAAAAGCCCAGAGTGCATCCTCCAATTTAATGGACCATTCCTTCGGATTTGATCCTACGGTTTTCTCTAGAATACGTTTTAAGGCTCGGT